>NC_022012.1:60717569-60729598 GCF_000317375.1 Microtus ochrogaster
TTCTTAGGAGTCATATTCTTCCTTAATGATAGAATATGGAAAAGAAAACTGAAACCTAGTAACAAGCAAATTAAGGTATCCCCATAATCATATAAACCTTGTATGATGTAATCCATTGTATTAGTAAATATAAATTTACTAATCCATTGTATTAGTGAAAACAAAGCAGTAAAATTTGCGTTAGAAACAAAAACTGCCATATTACCTATTATCCAGCAGGTGACGCTGTTGCCGAGTCACGATGAAAACGGGGTCCTGTTTCAGTGCCTTAGTAGATGTTAAACACTGGAAAATGCGAGTTTCTCAACAAAGTAAGTGTAATTAAATCAATTGCAGAGACTGAACCAGAAACCCAGAATCCAGGAGTAGAGAAGATCAACCTGGAAGCCGCTTATGCCTCCACATGACAGAGTCACCCTGAGAGGTTGCAGCTTTCAGCAACCGGCAACCGCGTGCTCTGGTTCGCGCCACTTAAGAGCTGTGCTTGCAAGGGAGATTTAAAAATGACTCAGAAAAGAGCAAACCACGTGGGCAGAGACTACACTGGCCTGTGGAGTTTAAATCCACGTGGGGAGGCAGACGATAGGGTGCGTGGGGACTAGAAGTCAATCTGAGGTGTCTAAAGGGTAAATATAAAGAACTGCAGCAAGAAAAGCCAGTGCATGATGATTTATATTAAGCTGCTGGCTCCACGCACAAGACACAGGCCACAAGGCCCCTGCCGCCAGGCACAGGCCGCGGCTCACTCCAAGCCGAACTCGTGACCAGCAGCTGAGCGGGGGAAGGAGAGGTCCTAAAACCAACCAAACATTGGGCGCCAATTGAAGGCGTAAGTCACTAACAATGCCACACCAGTTTGGAATTATGATTAATAGGGTGATATTTATTTAAAGGGGAAAAAACTTACAGATCTCCGTCCCAGACAACAGCCCTCTACGCAACCAGGAAGGGAGTCTAGTCACCGGCAGAGCAGAAAGTGAGGAGAGAGAGGAGAGGGAAGTGGCCGCTTTCTTAAAGGGAGAGAGACCATGCCCCAATGGGCTGGTATCTCAGCAGCTATATGCTGGAGGAGTGGGAGGACCTCTCGCAACAATACATCAACATAAAATATTACACTCTAGTACCACATGGTAGCACACAACTATAATCTAGCACCTAGGGGGCTGATTTGGGAAAACTGTGAGTTCAGTGCCAGTCTGGGCAACATAGTCAGTTCCAGGCCAGCCTTGGCTACATACCAAGATCCTGTCTCAAAACTGCAAAAGAAAGTGAGCAAAATGAAAAAAATCACAGTCTGCCCTCTAAATGTGTTGCAAATGCCATGTACCAAGCTAAATACAGAAATATTTTTGAGGCTTTTTTTTAAAGATTTCTCTTAAAGGCAGAATTTGGAATTTGAGATGGAAAGCATGTAAATAAAAAAAAATCTAGGAAGTTAGTAAAGTCATCTTGTTAGGGACGGTTGTAACTCGGACTTGTGGCATGACCCTGACTGTGATAGTAAATTGCCTGCTTTGAACAAGTTCCTATTTGTATTGAACATGAAGCCTCACAAAAGCATAAGAATTAAGATTATTTTTAGCATCTTGACCTAATAGTGGACAGTGATGTTCGCTGTAAACCCGTCAAACTTCAGAATTTCAAACACGGTTTCCACTGACTGTGTACTATCTTCACACAATCATGAAGCTAAAACAAAGCAACCAAGTTGAAAAGTCAGCTGTGCAGAGGTGCAGAAGTGGATAAGAGCAGGTGATGGAGCAAAGGTCCTCGTGTTTGACACACAATGCACAAAATGCTCATCAGTAGCTAAGTCAAAATATCAAGAAGTTGGCTGGACTTGAAGACTAATCGGTAGGGTAAGACCACACCTCTGTTCAGTGCTTCTCAGGTGTGGGAAAGTGGAAGCATGACATGATGAAAATATGGCCTTTCGTCGGGAAGAATACGCAGCCAAGTGTTCCTGTGTACATACTGACATAGGTGTTTGGGAAAGTTAATACAGCTGCAGGGTACAGGTTTACACCATCCAGAGGTGGAGCAGCCTACTAAGAGATGACTTAGCTCATCCACAGTTAAGAGATTTATTTTCCATAGAACCAATTCAGAGGGGAGAGGAAGCAAATTTTTTGAAAAAAAAAAAAAACCTTTTTCTGACTTTGACCTTTAGAAGGCTATAAAGTTTAGGGTTTTTTTTCCTCATAATTTTTGAGGTACATGCTACTATTTTTCATCAAGTAGACTATAAACATGACAATTTGTACAGGCACAGCTGATTTACCCATCATGGTAATAAAAATCCATATAAAACCATCTCAGCCCATCAAACAATCCATTGTCTTCAATGTGCTTTGCCCAGTTTTTTACAACTGACCTTATTTCCACAAGTCCCAGCCAAGCCCATGTGAAAAAGAACACAGAGAAGTCATTCCGCATCCAAGACTGGTGCAGAGGCTCTTCCAGCTACGACATTAACCTATAGCTAGAAGCCCAGCATAGGTCCTGTCCGGCAGTCCACATACTCTGAGTGTTTATATACTTGCCCCATTCCCTTGCATCTTGCCCATCCTGCTTTCTAAGCTTCTAATGGGAGCAGAAATAGAATACGGAAGATTCCTTTCTGAGTGAATTCAGTTTTTTTCCAGGGATATCGGAGAAGGATATCTTTGTGATGTTCTAAGTACACATAAGAAGGTACCCTACTCTGAGATACTGCTGTACTTGTATATCCCACAAGCATTCACAGCAGAAATATTCACCAATCTATCGTAACCTAATTCCAAGCCACGGCCACTAGAATGACTGAAGAATTCTAAATAAAGAAGCCACTTTTCTATACGTATATTGTTTGCTACCCATATAGACAATAAACTAATATGGGATTCCCCTCTGTATGCTGTGAATACCATTGGTTAATAAAGAAACAGAGCAGGGCAGAACAAGATAGGCAGGGGAAACTAAACTGAATGCTGGGAGAAAGAAGGCAGACTCTGTGAGAAGACATAGAGACTCCACCAGAGAAAGACACACCAAAACTTTGCCGGTAAGCCACAGCCAAGTGGCAATTCACAGATTAATGAAGATGGGTTAGTTTATGATATAAGAGTTATCCAGAAATGAGCTTAAGCTATTGGCCAAACAGTACTGCAAATAATATAGTTCCTGTATGGTTATTTCGGGAGTCTGGGAAGCAGGGAACAAATGAACAAGCAGCCTCTTACAACAAAGACTATGCAATCTAAATGACACCTATCTCACCTACAAAATGACTATATTAACTGCACCTTTGTGAAGTTTTGAAAGACATTACTACTTCTATGCCTTTAAAATGATGGTGTACATGACACTGGTGGCACACGTCTTTAATCCCAGCTCTTGGGAGGCAGAGGCAGGCAGATTTCTGTAAGCTCAAGGCCAGCCTGGTCTACAAAGTGAGTTCCAGAACAGGCTCCAAAACTACACAGAGAAACCCTGTCTTGAAAAACCAAAAAAAAAAATCAAAACAAAAAGAAATGATAAAATACAAAAAAAATAATATCATTGAAATATTAAATGGAAACAATGGGCCAGAAAGATGGCCAAGAAAGTGAAGGCTTTTGTCAAACAAATGAGGTGACACTGGTCCAATACTCCAAGCCCACATGAAGGTGGAAAGGGAGAACTGATTCTAGAAAGTCATCAACTGACTTTCATGTATGCATACTGGCTAGCACACACACACACACACACACACACACACACACACATACACACACACACACACACACACACAAGAAATTTTATAGGAAAATAATAAACATATGCTTTCCCAGAAAACTCCTGTGGGATAATGGACTAACCTACCTTGAGAATCATTCAGTAAAACAAGTAACACAAGGCCTACCGTTCACATGGAAGGAAGCGTCTGAATGACTCTCAATGATGTGCCCCTCCTCTAGGGGTTCACAATGACAAATTAAATGTAACAAAGTGATGATACACTCTCCCAATATCAGACTGCAAAGCTCTAGCTTCTTTCCTGCTTGTTTCTCTTGCTGTCTCACTTACTGATCACAGTGGAAGTCACTGCCATCTTAAAAGCTACTATGTGAAAAGCAGCTGCCAGCATAGAGTAAGTCCTGTCATCATCCACCGCTACAGAGCTGTAAAGCCTTGGGCGACACAGTTCCAGGCCACACGGGAGCTGCAAACACTGCTAGACCCAGACTGTCCTTCTGTTCTTGTTCCATAGAAACGAAGGAATAATACGTGTTATTTGAACCAAGCTATTGTGAGATGATTTTTGTGAAGCTATGATAACTTGTGTGTGGAAAAGGGGATAATTCAGGAGATGTGAATGCTAGCAAATGATGGGTTATAATTAACTATTAATTTCCAGGAGTCTTTGATTACAGGTCTCTGCCCATAGAAGAACAAAAGCAAATAGAGTCCATGGAATGAAAGCAGACTCTAGAACAGGCCAATATACTTTTTAAAAAGGAAATGTATTACATCTCCTTCTTTTCCACGTGGTAATTCATAATCTGTACCTACTTTGTAAACCTAAGATCTCTTCTACTTAGATAAAACCTCATTTGTCAACATAGTGCATACCTTCAAAGTTCCCGAATGTTTCCTATAAACCACAGCTAGTGATTTAATCTTTCTTTGTGGAGTGTATGGCATGCTTCTTTATTCAAAAAAAAATGACAATCACAACATCTTCATTTGTCCTTTAAAGAAAGTGTGGAAGTTTATAGAAAGTAAAATTTTACATCTATGTCAATATATCCAAAGACAACCTTTTTGAATGTGTTTAACTACCCATTTAGAGACTGGTGAGATAGCTCAGCACTTAAGAGCATTTATTGTTGCTGCAGATCTGGGTTAAATTCCCAGCACCTACATTGCAACTCATAACTATCAATGACTCCAATTTCAGGGATCCAACACCTTCTTCTGACCTCCATGGGCACCAGGCATGTATGTGGTACAAAGACATACATGTGAGCAAACTATTCATTCACATAAAATTAAAAATAAATCTTAAAAAATATTTTAAATTAATAGAAAATATATTTAAACTATCTCATTGGTTTTGCTAGAAAGGCATGGAAATATATTTTACCTCCTTTTGCTTCTGATAATTAGACTACAGATTATCAGAAATATTTTTAAATAAATTATATTTTCTCTTTAGTATAAAACAAAGTTAAAGCTCATCTTTTGTTTCCCACTTGTTAGGCATAGGAACTCACTAAAAATGAATCTCAAGTTCAAAAGCACAACTGAGGAATTAAAAAAAAAAAGAAACGAAAGTACTGTCCGTGCTATGCTCATGCATGGGACTTAAGTCTCCTGGCCTGCCAACGTCAGTCTCCAGACTACAGTTACCTAGGAACTGGGCAGCATCCAATGAGGTATGTGGAGGACCAAAGGAGTTCAGAAGTCAGAAATGAACTTAACGGAGCATGGAAAGAGAGTTTCACTGGACACCAGGCAACAGAACCAACTGCTGAATTTCTAAATCATATCCAAGCTGTCTAAAGTTCTGATATTGTTTTAGACAGCATATGTTAATTTAAAGTATTTAGTATGTAAGAACTAGACCTAGTGGTGGCCTTTGTTCATCAGAGTTAATGAGCTTCCAGATGAAATCTAGATCCAGGCCAAACAGGCCTTTCTGTCCACACTGCTCTAATACACATTCCCTCCCGTTCTCCAGCACACAGCTTCTAGCTTTCTCAGCACACTGTGTTTGAGGTATGTCTGTGGAGAAAGATGTAGGTGGCGAGTTCTAGGAACAAATGTGACACAGTTAATTCCTTTCTCCATTGCCATGATCAAGAACCTACGAGCTGTCTTACTCTGTTAAGAAATGACTTGTGTTCTCTGTTTGGTAATGGGTGCCCACATTCCAAATACTGTTGAAAGATGAAAATTATTCTTTATCACTGAACTGACAGCTTCTATCTGCTTCCGAGGTCAATGTGTGATGACACAAAGGTTATCAAATAATATAAAAGGGTACACTCTATTAACTTTGTTATACGCTTTAAGAGTCATGAAAGTTGCTGTCACCTTGAACCATGTACATTAGTGTTGGTGAGGTTGCAGGCAGCAGGATCATCGTGTCACCATGAGGTCATAAGCGGTGAAGGGAAAACTGCATTCAACACACAGCACTAGGGCTATTTCCACCCACTCGTGCTATTGGAACAACGTAACACAAACTAAGAGGCTGAGACAGCAGAGACTTAATGTCTCACAGTTCCAGAGGCTAAAAGTTCAACATCAAGATGCCGATTGAGCCACATTCCTTTGGAATGTTAAGTATCTGTTCCAGCTCTCCCTAGTAGTTCTCTTGGTTTGTAATATCATCACTGCAGCCTTCATACCAGGTGTTCTCCTGGGTACATATCCAGATGCAAAGTCCTTCTTCGAAGGACACCAGACATACTGAGCTAGTAGCCTAATCTACTCTGATGCAACGTCAATTTAACAATCACATTTATAAAGTCCCTATTTCCAAATGAGGTCACACTGAGAACTACATATTCAACATATTAATGTGGGGCATGCGACAATTCAACCCATGACAAGGGTCTATAAGCCAAGATGAAAGCTTACTGATTTTCCTCACACATTATAATAGGCCAGAATGACTACCTGGTGATGCGATCGGAAAGCCAGCTTCAAATAGAAGCCTGACTTGGTAGCCAAAGTAGGTCTGGGAGATGTGTCTATCGAGAGAGTACCTTGTTATAGTGCTTTAAATGCCGGTGGTAAAATTAGTGGTAGGCCCGTAGCATGAAACTGAGAATAAATAAAACTTAGAGAGATGGGGGGGGCAACTAATTTGCTCAATCTTTTGAGAGAAGATATCATAAACCTATTTTGCTTTTCAGTTAAAGTCAGAAAACCTAAGGGTACACAATGCCTTTGTTGTGGAGAATGAGAACCCAGATGTGCTGATACCCCATCCAGTAAATTTTCTCTACACCACAAGGATTAAAACTCTGAAATGTGCCCAAGACGTCCCTGCTCAAAATACCAACACTTTACACATTACTTATCTGTGAATGTTGAACTCCAAGAGGTGTGGATATCTAAGACAACTCAGCTGGCTTTATTTATCCTCCTGCCGGGTCTTAACAACTAACTGTAAGTTAACACTGCCCTCTAGAGGGCTCCTGCTTGGTCTCCAGTTCAGTTTCATGCCCACTGAGCAGCCTTTCCTTTTCTAGTGTGTCCAGTCAATTGTTCTCAACAGCATATTCAGTACATAATTAGATAGACACAGTCAGTCATCACGAAGAAGGCAAAGACATGTTTTCTCAGCATGTGGCATAGTTCTCCCTCATTTCACAGAAGCTTTGCATCATTCACTTGAACTCATGTATATGGTCTCATCTCCACAAACTGACAGAAAACAAACCCCAATATCCAACTCCAAAGGCAGCATCGATCTCTAACTATGTATAACATTCAATGGAGTCCAAGTATTAAACTAAGAACATGGAGGACAAGCCACTGCAGACCCATATCAGAGGCGGTTATCAAACTGAAAGGAGCTGAGTGGAATCCCTCTTCTGTGTTCTATCTCTAGTTCCATCACCAGACATCTACACAAAAACAGCTAAGGCAACCGTGCAGTCGCCTGTGTTTTTTTCATTTGGTTTTAATCCTTTCCAACATGTGCTGCAAAGTCTACTGAGTGTCGGGACTCTTAGATTCTATGATCGCTTCTGCTGAAAAGATGTGTGACCCAGCTGCCCTTCAACCCCCCGCGTTTCAATTCCTTCCCCTTTAAAATGAGGGCCTGTGTTTAATTAGCTCAAAAGATCCTTTCAGCCTTAATCTGTAAACTCTCCACAATCAGTTCCACTGAGCACTAAATCTAGAGTCCAGAAAATCCATGTTCCAGGAGAGTTCTATTTAGCATCACTAAGAGTCTATGTTAGGAATAAGTTGCTTTAGCAACAGGTCAAAGAGCTAGGGCAATCATAAGTAATACTTACATGGCTATTTCAAATATCAAAATATTCACATGAATACATGCCACTGGGAACAATAATAACTTCCCCGAGAAGTTTCAAACACCCAAATACCTCCTATGATTTTTTATGATATCTTTTACTCTGATAACTAAGCTGTAAAAAAAAACTGCATTCAATATGAAAAACTTAAATGAAACCAAGTAGTACACACCTGCAATACAAACTGCGTTTGGAAGGCTAAGGGTAGAAGATCGTGTAGTCAGTCTTGGCTGTGCAGAGAGACCTTGTCTCAAAAACTAAGCAAAGGTCTGAAGATATAGTTTAGTTGTTAGAGTGCTTGCCTCATATTACATGAAGCCCTGGGTTTGAGCACCGGAACTGTATAAATTGAGTATAATGGCATACGCCTCTAGTCTCAGCACTCAGGAGGTAGAATCAAGGGGATCAGAAGTTCAAGGTTATCTTCAGCTACATATTAAGTTTAAGGCCAGCCTGAGATGAATGATAGCCTATCGTGTGTGTGTGTGTGTGTGTGTGTGTGTACATGTGTATGTGTCAAACTAGCCACATTCACAGTGAATAGTCAACTACTAATAAAAATCAAAAGCCTTTTGATGTCAATCAAATATTACTCCTCTCCTAAAACAAGCTGAGTAATTGAGCACATAAAATGTAACCTAATATCTTTATTTCTGCTTACCTCTCCATAAATTCTTCTTGACTTAATACTTTAGTAACTAATTAATGAACTAAATTAATATCGATTCCCACCATAGTACTTAAAACCTACAAAATCTAATGTATAACACATTTGAAGGGATATTTTTTGGACAAACTAATTGAAGCCACTCAGAAACATTTCCATGTCTTTCAAACAGGCCACCAATCACTTTCCTACTAGCTCTGACAACGTGGTTTTCTATGCAATTATTACCTACTAATACAAACCTTGTAAGCATTTCATTGCTGTGATTGACTCTGGCTCTAAGATATTTCACTTGTTAAATTCTCGTATTTACAGGGAAAATATGTGCCAAACAACTAATACCCTGAATGGCTTCTCTTTGTGACCTAAAATGGTCAGTACCTTGAGAATACATTTTCTTGTTTGTCAACCTCAGTATAGATCCTTAGTAGAAATTCAAAGATTTAAATGATCATAAATAGGAAAAACTGCACTGAAGGATGAGGCTATGGCCTGTGTTATGAGCCAAGTGTTGTAATAGGAGCGGCAGGCTGTGTCCCGCCACCCAGCCACCCGCACAGCTAGCTTTACCAGAAATAATTACACGGAAACTGTATTCTTTTAAACACTGACTGGCCCATTAGTTCCAGCCTCTTATTGGCTAGCTCTTACATATTGATCTAACCCATTTCTAATATTCTGTGTAGCCCATGAGGTGGCTTACCAGGAAAGATCTTACTTAACCTGCGTCTGTCTGGAGTGGGAGAACCATGGCGACTCCCTGACTCAGCTTCTTTCTCCCAGCATTCTGTTCTGTCTACTCCGCCTACCTAATTTTCTGTCCTATCAGAGGCCAAGCAGTTTCTTTATTACTTAACCAATGAAACAATAGATAGAAAGATGACCCTCCTCCATCAGCCATGAAATCTAGAGTCTGAACTGCTGAGGATGTGCAAACCTTGTGCTCAAACAAGACTGTCCAGATACCAAAGATCAACACAATGGGGAGAAGCCACCAGCTGGAAGTCAGAAGAATGCATTCTGTACTTTTAGTATGGTGGGTGAAAGAACTGCATGTCCACTGAAGCCCCCTTCCTCTGAAGTCAGATGGCAGAGTGATTGAAGGCGCAGGAACTAGAATCAGCTCCTGTCAAAGAGAGACCAGCATGCTGAGTGATGCTTTTAATGTCACTACACTCAGTCTGCTACTATCTTTCAAGATACCTTGGAAATACATTTGCCATAGAGTTTGGCATTCATGGACACTGATGGAAGAAAGTAAAGAAATATAAATACATGTCAACCATTGTCCCATCCCCATCCTCAGGTTCTGCCCCATTTCCTTGGATTCCAACAACCAAAGACTACAATTACCAGGTGGTGGGGACATCTGTATTACATACACACAGGTTCTTATTTTGTGTCGCTGTGTCCCTGAAAAATACAGTATGATGTGTATATACATAATGCTTATACTATATATTAAGTAATATAAGCTACTCAGAGATTGTGTGAAGGAAGAAGCAATATATGCATAGGTTATATATAAATACTATGGAATTTTATATAAATAATATGAGTATTCAGAGATTCTGTGTAGGGTCCTAGAAATAATCACTTGTGGATACTAAGGACAAATTATAAATAAAAAAATCCTATGTTCACACACTGAAGTTGTCAATATTGTTAAAATGTATACACAATCTAAAGCAAACTGTATTCAACACAGTCTTAAAGTGTCTAAGATATTTTTCATGGAAATAGAACAATTTCCTAAAATTCAAATGGCATTACTGAGACTCCCAAATACCCAAACCCATCTCAAGTGAAAAGAACAAAGTTGGAGGAAGCATCATGTTTCCTGACTTCAAAAGTTACTATAAAGCTTTTGTAATCAAAGCACCATAATACTGGCACAGAAAGTTTCACAAAGGAAGTATGAAGTGTTCTTATCAATCAATTAGCAAGATGGCTAGCTACAAAAGCAGGGCAATCAGAGTTTCATCTGTGAAATCCATACGAGGATGAAAGGACAGAACTGGCTTCACAGTCTGGCCTCCATGCACACCAGGAATCTCCCCCTCCCACATACACTAAAAGAATAACAATAATAATGATAAATTTTAAATGGTAGCCATATGAGGCAGATCATATGCTATCATGCTCGATTGGCCATTTCATAAGCATTGTAGAGTATCACATTGTAAATAACAAACATAATTTTTTCAATTTTAAGAATTTATATTTTTACACTTCAACTTCTACAGAAATAATTAAGTAATCGACATATCTGGATCTGATATGCGTATGGCATCATCACCACCACCCCCATGGAGAAATAGCACGAAGTCAGCAGAGGAATCCCAGAACTGTGTCAGAGGTGGCATATTGCCAAACACCCTTAAAACAAGGAACTTGAAGTGTACCCTCTTAGAAACCCTCATCCAGATGCAGTTTCCATCAACCTGACAAAAATGCTTATTCCTAGAGCAAGCTAACATAATTCTAATTCCCAAATTAAATGCTATAAGACTTAGCGAAAACAAAACAGGTATCACACGTTGAGATGGATCCAGTATGCTCAGGTCAGTGGTCAGATGAAGAGAAAGTCAGTTTCCAGTCTTACAAGTGAAAGACTCTGCACCAGGCAGGATATGGTGGCACTCTGTAGACTGGGGTATATAAAAAGCTGTTTCTCTTTCCCCTGTCAGGTCAATCTGACTGTGTCAGGACATCCCGCGCAAACATGCAGTAAGCTTCTGAAGCCTCTCAGGAGTTCCCACGGTGCATCTGCCCAGGCCAGAACTTTAGTGCACACACCCCAATGAAAAGTTCTTGAAAAATGAAACAATCCTGAATCTACTGATGGGTTTATTATAGCTTATATGTTCTACAATAATTATGGAACTTGGTGCATTAAGAATATTGAACACTTGAAAGCAAATGCTAGGTTGAAGCTGGTCCACCAGGTTAGGAGCTGTTGTCATTGCCATTGTCGTCATTGTTTTGTTGTTGTTTGCTGTTGCTGCTACTCCTGTCTGAAGGGGGTATCTTCCCTCTGAAAACCTAGTGCCCCATTTGTAGACCCAAAAAGATAATATGAAAGGGTATTTCATACTTTGACTGTACAATGCTGAATCCTGAGAAGTGAATTATTTCGATCTCTACTCTCTGGAACATAGGGCACCTGTAAGGCAGATTCAGCCACATGGGATAAAACTGGACTCTCTGAACATAGCGGACAATGAGGACTACTGAGAACTCAAGAACAATGACAATGGGTTTCTGATCCTACTGCACGCACTGGCTTTGTGGGAGCCTAGGCAGTTTGGATGCTCAACTTGCTAGACCTGGATGGAGGTGGG
>NC_022012.1:60729698-60739914 GCF_000317375.1 Microtus ochrogaster
CCTTGGACTTCCCACAGGGCAGGGAATCCTGACTGCTCTTTGGACTGCAGAGGGAGGGGGAGGAGGATGGAGGGAAGTGGGAGGGAAATAGGAGGGGAGGAGGTGAAAAAAATTTAATAATAATAATAATTAATAAAATAAAATTCTTACTCTCAGAAAAAAAAGCCACGTAAATGTGAGGCAAATGTGGAAAGAGTTAGTACTCACAATTTATAACATGTGTTGGGTGGGTGGGGGCCTCCCCTCCCCTTGTGGCCAGGACTAGAATCCACTGCCCTCTAAGGAGCACCCTGCCCCTGCCCTTTTACAGGTTTTGATCTGACGCTGAGGGAATTTTCCTTCTCTCCCTGTCTTTTTTCTTGGCTGTAACTGCAATGAGGGTAAGAGACTTTTCACTTACTCACTGGTTCGGAGATTGTAATCTGCCTCCTTGAACTTCACTCATTTCTGCCAAATCTCTTGGCAATGGAAAAATGTCTCACGAGCGTGCAGAAACTTGCTGCAAGAGCTGGAGTTCATTAGCTTCTATTCAATGTTCTTCCTATTATCAACGCACTTGGAGGTTAAACGCAATTCGTTCTCCGTGTGTTATTTCTCAAATGGAAATGGGTCTTCTAAAACAAAGTCTCTCAAACTATAGAGAGAGTTGAAGACTCTCTTGAAGGATCCGCAAAGATCTGGGTCCCACCTCCAGAGTTCTGATCCCACGGGTCTGGAATGGAGCATGAAAACATTTGTTGAAGTAAATTCCCTGGCCAATTTGACAAGGGGGATCTAGAGACCATATTTTGATATTTTCAGAACCTCTTGCCACACTCTCCCTAGCATTCAAATCAATTCAAAGGAGCTTACATCAGGATACTGGATTGTAAGTGATGATTGATGTCAAACTTGTCTTATGCAAATTGTAACTATGACCTTAGGGCTGTTATAATTTCCCATGCATTAGCTAAATCTGAGCAGGGTTTATCTCCTGCGTTTGTGTACTAGCATTGCATAACTAACTATGCTATGAATCATTTGTGAGCTGGCACTCCAGACTACAGAGGGAAGCTAGACAAGCCAGGTGTCCTGCACTAGCAATCTGGAGCTCCACTGTGGGTCTCTCCTCACACCAAGAACCTTGTCCAAGGCCGGGCAATGGTGGCGCACGCCTTTAATCCCAGCACTCGGGACGCAGAGGCAGGCGGATCTCTGTGAGTTCGAGACCAGCCTGGTCTACAGAGCTAGTTCCAGGACAGGCTCCAAAGCCACAGAGAAACCCTGTCTCGAAAAACCAAAAAAAAAAAAAAAAAAAAAAAAAAAAAAACCTTGTCCAAGAGAGACTAGATGAATAAAGAAAAGACAACTTAAGGAATTTGATATTTAAACTGAGCAGGATATCTGAACTAAGTGTATTCCAAATGCTGGCAAACAAGACAAAACCTTCCTTATGCCAACAGGCAAGGAAATTTGGGGACCTTCTCGGAAAAAGAGTACAGTCATGATTATGGGATAGGGAATGAGCCAAGGCAAAGCACAACCCCACGCTTATTTTCATAGTATTGCTACTACCCCAGAGCCTGTCCTGTCTTTGGATTAGCATTCATTGGATTAAAAAGAAGTCCAATCTCTTTCAACCATGCATAACGTAAGTTTTGCGTCTTTAAGTCACAAATAGAAGAAAACAGAATTCTAAGAATAAGGAAATGTAATGAGAAACTAAGTGCTACGGAAAGGGAGAGCATTAGGACCTCACATTGGCACAATACCTATCAGTTTCTTCACTCAATCTTTGGAGGGGTTTGTATTCTTATAAAGACAGTTCAGGTACTTAGTGCACTAGGGCTTTGTTGCAGTTGTTTCAGGTCATGGGTTTCTGGGTTTTGGTGCATGCATGAGTACTTGCATGTGTGCATGCATGCATAGAAACTAAACACGGTGTTTTAAAAATATAAGGCAAGTTTCCTACCACTGGACTATATCCCCAACTGTGGGTTCTTTAAGCACAGAAGAGTTCTTTTTATTGGTTTAAATCTTAATATGTCAGTAAGTGTTTCGTGGCTACTAGTTAAAAAAGACTAAATATATTTAGAGGGGCATACAACTTCCCTGCATACAAACAGCTTTAAGTTTGGTGTTACATATAGAGAATTGAACAAATAAACAGATAGGTAACATTTTATGGGCCCAGTTTAATACAAAATAACATCTGAAATATAAATTAGGAAAAAAATGGGGCTATTCAGATACATCTTCAAAAAACATTGCTAAGTGATGATATAAGACATATCATATTTCTCACTAAAAACTAATGCTTAGCAAATATGTTTTTACAAAACACAATAATAAGAAAACAAGCCAATAAAAGGAAATATTGAGCAAACTCTTTGCCTAATTCTACATGTCTGACAATAACGGAGATGAAAAATGGTCGATGTCATTAATTGTAAGGAAAATGTAAATTAAAACTATGAATTAAAATAATTTCAGCTGTATTACAATATCTAGAAGTTTTAGGAAGTCTGGCTGTATCTGGTGTTAGTATCCTGTATCAGGATGGGAGGCAGTGTCACCTACTTATGTGAATGATGGGCAAACACTAGAACTAGCTTGAAATAGTTCAGTGGTTTCCCAGGTTAAATAAAATCTGTCCATACAAGTCCACAGCACCCAGAGGGATTTAACTAAAGAACTGAGAACGTTTTCCATGAAAGAACACATGTGTGAATGCCCATCACTGCTTTACTTTTGAAAACTGAGAGCTGTAAACAACACAGTAACAAACCTCATCTGGATGAGTAAATGAACAGAAATGTCTACATAGTGGACTGATACTACCTACATACCACGAAGGACTGAACTATGAATACAGCCAATAAAAAAAGACCCTCAAAGAATTCAACCTCCTCTAAAATAATAATATCCACATGACTTTATGAGCAATTTTGAAAAACACAAATTAATCTACAGTAGCAACAGCAGGTTAGATGCCTTCATGATAAAAAGTACGGAATAAATAAGTGATAGATAAGACATAGCACAAAATAATAAAAGCTATACACAATTAACATTATGTCTAACATTATGAAAAGGAAAAATCTGAAAGCCTCACCTCCAGAACCTGATACCCACTCCGTTCCCTCTTACTCAAGATACTGTCTGAAGTCATAGATAAAATAATAAGGCAAGAGAAAGATACAAAATGATGAAACTAAGAAAGGAAGAAGTCAAATTATCCTTATTCATAGATGACATAATTCTATACTTAAAAGACCCTACAGACTACAACAGAAACCTCTTAGATTTAATTAACACCGTAGGTAAAGTCACAGGATACAAATTAACATGAAAAATTCAGTAGATTTCATGGATACCAATAGTTAAGTTGCTGAGAAATAAATTTAGAAAAATAATCCGTTTCACAATAGTTCCAAAGGACCTAGGAATAGGCATTACCTAGCAGTGAAAAAAACACTACAATAAAAATTTAAAACTCTCAAAAAAGAAATTAAAGAAGATACTAGATGATGAAGTACCTTACATGCTTCTGGATTGATACAATCAACATTATAAAATGGCTATCCTGCCCAAAGGAATCTGCAGATTCAATGCAATCTCCAAAAAAAAAAAACCAATGTCATTCTTCACAGACCTAGAAATATCGATCTTAAAATGCATACAGAAACATAAAGACTGTGAATAGCCAAAAAGTCCTTAACAGAAGTGGTACTGCTGGAAGTATCACAATACTTTACCTCAAAGTATGCTCCAGAGGGGCTAGAAAGGAGGGTCAGTGGGTAAGACCATTTTCTACACAAACATGAGAATCTGAGTTCTAATCCCACCACATAGCCTAGTGTGCCTGTAATCCAAGGATTAGGGTGTGAAGACAGGTGTATTCTGGGGGCTTATTGAACAGTCATCCTAGCCCCATGGAGAGCTTCCCCATCTCCCCATGGAGAGAAACCCCATCTCAAGAGAACAAGATGAATAGAGAAGGATACCCACTGATCACCTAATTTATTTAAAAAAAAAAGGAATCAAAAATATACTGGAAAAGAGGTAGCCTATTCAAAAATGTGCAAAACTAGATACTTGCATGTAAAATAATGGAATTAGATCCATATCTATTTCTCAACTGCTCAAAAAAATCAAAGTAGATTAAAGACTTTAGTTTAAAACTTAAACCTGAAATAGCTTGAAGAAAACATAGAGTGTATACTTCAAATACAAATATAGGAAAGAATTCTCTGACCAAGATCCTAATGCACAGGAATCAGCCTTTAGAGTTAACCAAGTACACTACATGAAATTCTTTTTGCACAGGAAAGAAAACTATCCACAGAGCAAACAGACAATCTAAACAGTGGAACAAAATCTTTGCCAGTCATACATCAGACAGGTGGTTATATCTATACAATATAAAGAACTAGAAAGTAAAACATCAAAATCAATTCTTTCAATTAACAAACAGTCTAATTAAATGGACAGTGTCTCAAAAGAAGAAAAAACACACAGCATATAAGTACCTTAAAACTGTTCAACATTGTTAGTCATTAAGGAAATGCAAGTCATGACTGCTTTAAGATTTCATCTTACCCCAGTCAGTCTTGACTATATTCAAGAAACAACAAATGCTGGCCAGGATATTGAGAAAGAGGAATATTTATTCACTGCTGGTGGGAGTGGAAATCGGCACAACCACTACAGAAATCAGTATGGAAGTGCCTCATAAAATTAAAAATAGGACTTCCACGTGACCCAGCTCTTCCCTTCTTGGATATACACCCAAAGGACTGTGTATCTTGCCAGAGAATACCTGCACATTCATGCTTATGGCTGCATTGTTCCCACCAGCAAGGAAATGGGACAAGCCTAGATGTCCAACCCAGGTGAATGAATAATGGAAACACAGTGCCTGTGTGTGTGTGTGTGTACGTGTGTGTGATGGAATTTTATTCATCTGTAAAGGAAAACAAATTGCATGAAAACCTGGAAAGTATTACATTAAATGAGGTAACTCTTACTTAAACAAAAATCACATGTTCTCTCTCATATACCTGTTCTTACTTATCATGTTTCTCTAATTTTGTTGGAGTCAGTATGGGTACAGGCTAGGAAACTAGAAAGGAGACCATGGGATGATACTGAAGAATGAATGACAGGCAAATTTACACATTAGACAGAGAAGCTGGAAAGAAAGATATGGGTAGTGGGTAAAAAAGAAGAATAAATAATCAACAAAAACTATGTTTTTCAAAAATATCATAATGAAACCTATTTCTATATGTATTAAATTTTAAAATATGTAAATAAAATTTGGGGAGGATAGATTGAGAAGAGTGGCAGGGCCCAGCCTTGATGGGGTTTACACATTCCAGGGTAGGGGCATGAGAATTAGAACTATTAGGCAGGAGGAAGAGAGATACAAAAGAAAAGAAAAGAAAAGAGACACAGAATAGAAGTGAAAACTGAATTCTTCTGAGTTTATTTTTTATATGCTTATAAACCCCAATCCAAAAGGGGGAGGAAGAAGGCCAAAAGACCCCTTTAACATAATCCAAAGAACAAACAAAGCAATTACCTGCTTCAATACCTGAAACATCAAGCAACTATATCCTGAGTTAAGTAGTCTGTTGTTTGGGCAAGACATGCAATGACCATACCTTGGACCGAGCATCCTATAGGCATCCACTCCCTGGGTCAAGCATCCTGTCATATCCTTGAAGGAGCAGGAATAGGCTTAAATTCGCTGACCTTTGGTCAAGGTGGAACAGATCCACTTCTCTTGGCTCCCACAGAAGAGATACAGGAAAGATATTCTTGTTAGATTCATGGTCTTGAAGTGTGTGTGTGTGTGTGTGTGTGTGTGTGTGTGTGTGTGTGTGTGTGTTACAGTGTATCACTGTGCACACTTTAAACTTGTACACTGTTACATATATTGTAGGCTGTAATAGATAGTTGCCCATTTTAAAACTGATTATCTAAATTCACTACTTAAAAAGAGAAAGTGTAGGAAAAACACTGACCAGGGGTGGGCAATTATGTAGGACAGTTTTCTATCCTCTTGTTCAGGACAGTTACAGTTTATACCTCTTCCCTGGCATCCTTATTAAATGTCCTTTCATTCTCAAAAGAACCCTAATTTGTAAATAACCTATCACACGCTCATAGTCACTGTGTGCTTAACCAACCTAAAAAGAAGCACTGTCTTCCCCTTAGAAAAATCAAACTGAAAATCACCGAAGCCCTAATAGCAAACGTTCAGGGAGGTGTGTCAGCCTCAACTTTCAAACTAAGAGCACAACAGATAAAGCAAAGTATACCTGACTTTCCATGGAAAACTCCAAGCAAGAGCAAAGGGGCAACATCATTTCAAAGACAGTAGCTTCCATCCTGAGTTTGTACCCACAAGGTGACAGGAAGACTATTGGGAAGACTTAGCTTCAAGAGCAGCAATTACAAACACATGGACGTGAAGCAAGACAACTGTGACAAGGCCTGGGACAGGGACAGCTCACTCTAATGCTATTATTTCTTTAGTGTCAAACAAGTCTTTAGGACAAGAATGGAAATTTAGTTCAAGAAATTTGAGCTACCTGCTTCCTATTGTCTTTAATGTACTGATAAATTACACATGTATTTATTTTTGGTTTTGTTTGTGTGGCACTGGGGGTTGCAAGTAAATATTTGTTAAATAATAAGTGAGGTAATTGTCATTCAATTATTCTAATTTTTCCTTATACAAAGTTAACAGTGTCATAGACTATTGCTGTTAGAACATCAGTTGCTACTACAACGAAGTCTCTTTACTGAGTATTCAAACACAGTGAGAAATAGTGTTATGCACCTGTTTTGTACTAGAGACCATTAATCTCAAAGAAAATAGTGTAGTTAACGGAATATTAAATTGAGTTCTAAGTGCAGAAAAATCAAATCGTGTTTTTTAATATGGAATGGGGGTCAAGGGAAGTCTAATTCGAAGACCCCACGCTTTTATCTCTAAATAGACATTCAAAATCTTTAACAGATGAGGGATGGGAAGGGTTAGGCTCTGACCTTTAATAAGAAACTCCTTTGACCCTCGTTTATTTTTTCTTCACTCCTCATTCAATGCTCAAGAGCCAGGAATGAACCTCAGGCCGCAGGTGTGCAGTGCACATGCTGTTAATCTGTCCTGCTGAATTTCTGAATTTGTCCTACAAAAAGACGTAAGTGGTCTTTCTGTCAAGTTTTGTTAACTAAAATTTAATGGGCCCTCCTTAGAGCTTCATTTTCAGTTAACTAAGCTAGATATAGATGCCAAGGTTAAAGGCAGCAGATACAAAGCTCGCAGTGGACCCATACGGAACAGCATCTGCTTTTAATGGAAGACACATACATGCTAAGGAATAACCTTGAATACCGTAAGTTAATGGGTGACTTTCATAGCAAAGTGTCCTTCATAGCAATGAGAAAACACAGATTCTGCCTATGACAGGGCACCAGCACAGCTCCCTTGTGTGGTAAGTTCATTTAATTTAAGCATGCAAGTCAGCTCATATTTGAATCTTATTGGCCTCCTACCAGACAGAGCACATATGAGCCAATGCAGCAAAGAAAGAAAATATCCTTAATGATCATAGAGGGACCCTAGCCAGTCCCCCCAAAGATCACAAGCCCTGCACTATCTTTCTACCTACTTCTGGAATGGAGATTGCACAGAAATGGAGATTGCACGGACATAGTTTCCATCTCAAACATCCACTAGACCATCAAGTGCAGGTACTAACAAAAGGGAACCAGCACTCACCAGGCTCACTCAGAGTGCCGACACTCTGGTGAGCAGAACTGTGTTTGCACTCCGTTGCTTCCAAAGGAATCCTTCCTGGACACATTTAAATTGCAGGGCTCACATAAATAAAAGTTGCCTGTTCTCCACTTACTCAAATAATGCATTTTCCTCATTGCTGTATTTTGATTTCCATGTTAGATCAGGACAATATTATGGTCTAAGAAAATTATGGTGTATAAAAGGTCAGCCTAGGGTTTGATGTGGTAGTGGAAAATATTCTGGCAGGTACAGTTCGTGGAGTGTGTTGCAATTGCTTTTTAAAACTCTGAAAAACTAATGTTGAGAAACTTTATAGAAATCAAGGTGCTATTAGCAAGGCCTGTTGACAAAGACAACTGGGTAGAAATAAACCCATGTCATAAAATACCATGAATTTTCTTCCTCCAGCAGTGGCCTGCCATCTAGTGGATGCATTGCAATACAGCCAGGGGTTGCTTCACTTAAAATCAACCACATCAATTGAATAATGCAATAGTGTCTTTTGAATAAGAAGAGAGGCCTTTGTTCTAGTTGGTGGACCTCAAAATAAAGCCTATCTGGTTTCTAAAGAACCACGGTGCAGTCTGTCCTCACTTGCTTCTCTGCTGCTGTGACAAAATCAGCTGCAGAGAAGAAAGGATTTATTTCATCTTACAGCCCAGCACTGAGGGAAGTCGGGGAAGGAGCTGGAGGCAGGAACCTAACAGCAGGAAGGCAGGAAAGGCCATGGAGGGACTGGGCTTTCTGACCTGCTTGCAGGTTCTTATGCAGCAATCTGTCTTATACAACCCAGAACCACATAGCCAGGGTTGCACCCCCTATAGTAAAGCCCTCTTCCCCCCGTGAGCAATCGAGAAAATGCTCCTGATGCATGCCCATACACCAACATGATGGGACCAGTTCCTCAGCTGAGATTCCCTCTTCCAACGTGTCTGCAGTTTTTGCCAAGTCAACAAAAACTAGCCAGCCCAGTCCTTACTGAGAGAATATCATTTTTGTACTTATTCTCACCAAAAACCAAGTCTTATTAAATCCAACCCAAAGTAAATAAAAGAGAAATATTAATATTCATTCTATTTATGTGTCTTCTGTGCCAATTCCTTAAATTATTGTAGTATATCACACTTTAATTGGGATATTAGTGTCAAAAACATCAAGTGATTACCTATCAATTAACTTTAAAGACAGACGTTAAAGAAATACAAAATATAAGAGATGCACTCAGAGTTTTACGATGTAGTCAGAAAGGAAAAAAAATCCAAATGAAACCATGAGTGTCTCCGTGTACAGTCCAAAGGAAAGAGCTCCACCCCAGGAATTGTCAAAGTCTATGAGTGACGCTTAGGTTATGTTTGACAATAATGAATTCCCAGCCCTGAAAACAGTGAAGATGTCTTTTCCAGGTGGGATCATTAATATCTTAATATAAAGGGAAGGGAGAAATGGATGTACAATGGAAAGACTCACAGAGTGGCATCCCAAGGAAACCTAGGCTGACAGGTGGTGAGCTGAACACCATCTGCAACACCAGGAAGGTCTTTGGGAAAATACTGTTACATTGAAAATACCATGGCAGTGCTTGGGCACTCCTTATTTGCCCTGTGCTGAGCAACCATTGGCAGACTGTGGGGACACAAATGCTCCTAACTGGGTTCTGAAGGGGGGAGGGCAATAAATCCCACGCATCCCACAAGGTAGTCCATATTCTGAAGGGTGGAGCCAAGCAGCCCTTGGGAGACTTAGTCCTCCCTCTGGAGAACCAGTGTGCCACCCTCCCTCTAGCCAGACCCCATATCTATTCTTTACTTCTCTGTGGAGACCCAAAAATGTGAGCCCATTTCCACCTTGCCTAATGGTCAGAGAGTTTGGAGGTTGGTAAAAATTGTTGACAACAACCAGGACTAAACATCCTGGCTCAGAATGTGGTTACTTGGTTCTTTTGACATTAAGATGGCCCATACAGGTAGATCCACTCCATCCTGACTGATGGTCTGGATATGCAAGCATATTTCTGCTCCTACTTTTGTAACAGGAGGTTTGACCTAGGGAATGGCTGCCTTCAGGATGTTTGATCTAGGGTGGTTTGACTGTCTAAACAACAGAACACTAATAAATGGATTAATGGCTTAATGGCTCAAAGTGACGAAGCAATTAACTGTTCGGTTGTCCTTTGTATTGTGTTAAAGATATCTTCTGTTGCCTTCTTCCCCCTTTTGTATTGCAGTATAAAAGTGTATGGAAAATTAAACTCAGGACTGCGAGGGGTGCACCCACACACTGAGACAATGGGGATGTTCTATAGGGAACTCACCAAGGCCAGCTGGACTGGGTCTGAAAAAGCATGGGATAAAACCAGACTCGCTGAACATAGCAGACAATGAGGACTACTGAGAACTCAAGAACAATGGCAATGGGTTTTTG
>NC_022012.1:60740084-60748841 GCF_000317375.1 Microtus ochrogaster
AGGAGGCAGAAATCTTCAAGAAAGAAAGAAAGGAAGGAAGGAAGGAAGGAAGGAAGGAAGGAAGGAAGGAAGGAAGGAAGGAAGGAAAGAAGGAAAGAAGGAAAGAAGGAAAGAAGGAAAGAAGGAAAGAAGGAAAGAAGGAAAGAAAACTAAACACAGGCGATTTTCAGTATTCACTGAAACTCCCTCCCAATACTATCCTATGTTTCTGTTTTATTGTTTTACTTGAGTCTTTGTATTCTTTACTAACTTTCCTGAGTCCCACACCCCTACCCTTGTAAGTGATATTTTTGTCGAGGCTGGTCCCCAATACTTCTCCACAAACAAATTAACAATTTTAATTTATTACTTTAAAAATTGAGCAGTTTTTTATCTCATCTTAGCAAGAGTTTTAATGTACCTTAAAGCACTTCTCCCTACAGTTAAATGTTTCTGTTCCCTACCTGCCTGTCCTCTAACTTTTTTTATAATAATTAAGTAATAATTAAAATCACCATTTGTTTTACGTAAAACACACATATATAATATGTATGCATGTACTGTTTGTTTCTTTCCGGCAGTTTTAAAGCCCTGTAAGAGGCTTGCTATCTCACATGTCTAGTCAAAAATGTTGCTGCTCAGAACAAGTGTACAACTGCCTTATACACACAGTAGCAAGAATGGTGGTAGACCTTTCTTATTTCAAATTTTGTACACAGTACACAGTTGCTTGTTTTCTTTGGACTCTACTGCCTTCTACTGAGGAAGATTCACTAAGATAGTAACAGTTGCCTCTTTCTGAAACTGTAGTGATATTGAAGTTGGCAGTCACAATCTGTGCCCCAATTCAGGTCTAGCCACCCATAAGCCAATTAAAAGAGCCAAATTAAAAGTAGAAAGCAGAAAAAAAGAATATTTATACAATGTGGCAACGTTGGAAAGAATGACGAAGAGATCCAGAAAATACCTCAAGTCTGGTTTGGTCTTCAGGGTCCTGTAATGAGATCAAAATTCAAACAGAGGGCCAAGGATTGCACATCTCGGCAGTCCTGGTCAAGATGTGGTTCCGCCCACCGTTAACCATCTCTGTCTGGGCTTTAGTCTCATCCTGTAAGATGATCTGACAAGTTGTTGGAACTGTGTGAACTCTCTTTCTGGGAAACAAGATTCTCTCTGACTGGAGCCTTTTCCTTCACCCAGCAGGAGACTCCTGAGGAGATCCTTGCTTCTTTGGGGTCCAGTAGTCTGACAATCAAATTGAAATGAGGTGTCTCTTTAGAATATCTTCATCTGCCAAGTCAATTACAGTAGTGTCTACGTATGTTTCCTCATGACTCAGAACCTTGATTTAATCAAATGAATTAGATATGGAAAAAGATTTTTTTTTTGGTCAGAGAACACAACTTCCTGCCAAGAACAGGACTTTTGTCTATAAAGCCTTCATTGCTCCAGACATATTTATAATAAATATCATATTTTCCTGTTTTAGGCCCTCTGTGAAACCATCCCCACCAATAGTCAAGATCGCCACATAATTCTACGAGACGTTTCCTATCTCCCACTTGAGTGTTTCTCAACTGTATTTTCTTACCCTCCAGCTTCTCCGCTTAGGACATGAGTGCATTCTGCCGTTTGCATCCGTGGGTATCATCCGCAGTAACCACAGTGGGGGCACACGGTTAACAGAGACGTTGTGTCACACCTTGGCAAGTACCCAAAGCTGATGAAATGCCTGGAGCCTTTGCTTAGTGCTCACATTTCTTTCGCTTGTTCCTCAAGTTCTTTAGGGAAACAATCTGTGTGCCCCCACCCCAGTTTCTTGTGATTTTTCTTTTGTTTGTTTTGTCCCTATTCTGATATGAGAGTTTCTGCTTTATCTTTATTTCATTTTATTTTCACTACTTAGATGCCAGTCTGTTTTCTAACAAGAGACAGAAAGAGTGTAGATCTAGATAAGAAAGGGGATGGGGAGAAACAGAGAGGTATAAAGACTTGGAGGCATCATTCCCAGGAATTTAATAGTCCATTACACACTATGGCCACTAAGGCATTTGACTGCTATTACCTGACTGTGGCAGACACCATCTCCTGTTAACTTTGTATCTGACTTTTCTGTCCAAGCCTAAGGAAGGGCAGAAATGCATATTGTCATTTCAGTCTAAAACAATGTTCGCTCTATGGGTCCTAGATAGGTTTTGACTCTTTCAGGGTGGTTTTAAAATCTGTTAGGTAGAAGGCACTCTGTAGTACCCCTGTAACATCTCAGTGAGTCTAAATTATCACTATGGTTATGTAATTATCATCACTTTAACCCTAAGAATCTTCACAAGAAAGTATGATCAGCTCCATGCCAGCTCACTGACCTCTGACCTCAATACTGACTTGCCAGTGACTCTGGAAGTAAGACCCTCTGTTGGGAGAGTTTATTGGCATGCATGCTATGTTTGTTTGGTGAACTATATTTGGGTTATGAACAGGAGTACGGGGGAGGGGCTAATCTGCAAATAGCACTTCTGATATGTTTTGACCTCCTTGTCTGATCCATCCCCCATCACCCTTTCTGTCACCAGACTGCACTGCTGGCTCAAGCTGTACTCATGGAAAATTTAAATCCACAACATCTTTTTCATAGAAACTAAGTTCAAACCAGCTACCCTGTCTACCTACCTAATCAATCCATACTCGGTTTATTTTTTAATCCAATCATAGGACTCCCCTTGTAATGGTTAGCTTGTACATTTCTCCTCCCAGTCAGCACTGTGACAGAATGGAAGAAAACTGAGACACAAAAGCCCCGGGTGTTAAACTCCAGCTCTCCAACTAACTGTGCAACTCCAGGCAAGTCAATTCTACTCTTCAGTGTCTCGTTTCCTTGTAGAATAAAATCAGAGCCTTAGACAGTTTCTTAGAACCTTTCCGTGTGTACCCAGGCTGCAATCATGCTAAAGCCCTTTGAACAAGCATGATCTTTAGTTTATTGATGAAAAGTTATTCAGGGAAGCCAATTAACTTGACTCACATCATAAACTACTGGATTCTGGCAGGCACAGCCTCAATTCTGTGCTTCTTTCTCTACTAGAGTCAGCTTCTATGTAGCATCATCTAGTTCTGTTCCATCAATCTCCCCTTCTCTACCTTTGCCCATAGCTACCAACTATCTTCTTAGACTAGAAAATCCTTTTCCTATGGCCTCCAATAGTGTCCTTCTTCCCCTATGCCATGCGACTTATCCAAGAGGCCACGTGCAACTCATTAATCAATTCATCCCATGAATGCTGGCTTCTTTTTCAATGTTTCTGAAAACATTTCCTGGACCAGTACACACAGGAGTCTTGTCTCCCTCCAGCAGCATCTCTGCCCCCAGTTCCTTCTCCCTAAGTTTTCCTTGAGGTTTTGTTCAAACAATTGTCTTTTGTGGAAAGCCCCCATATTCGTCTCCATACAAGTTTCTATACATAACCTCTGACCTTCAGACATTAATGACAGTCATTTATTGTGACACTGTCTTTGAATGGTCTCTCTCCATATATTTCTCTTTCTGCTGAAAATAGTGAAGAAATTATGCTTCACTAAAATCTGAAAACTTTTTTTGCCCCCTTAATGTGGGATTCTCCTCTATGTGCTATGAATATGTTTTATTATCATTAAAGAAGCTGCTTCAATCAGTGGCTTAGTAGAGTAAAGCCAGGTGGGAAATCAGAACAGAGATATAGAAAGAAAGTAGGCAGAGTCAGAGAGACACCATGTAGATGCCAAAGGAGAAAGACGCCAGACGCCATATCCACAGCCTTGTGGCAATATACAGATAAATAAAAATGGGCTATTTTAATATGTAAGAGTTAGCTGGAAATATGCTTAAGATATTGGCCAAACAGTGTTGTAATTAAAATAGTTTCTGTGTGATTGTTTCAGGTCTGGGTAGCTGGGAAATTAACAAACAGTCTCTGCCTACACCCCCTGATCAGATTCTAGACATATTTATCAACGTACACTCCTAGACAGAAATCCTGTCCAAATAGCCGAAAGCTGACCTATTGAGGCCTTTGTTGGAGAGCACTAATAGTGACTAATAGGCAATGTAGTAGGTGAGAGTCACCAGCAGTCGGAGAACTAACAGGCATTTGGCCAGTACCTCATAAAAATGCAAACTATTCTCTTTTCAGCTAAAGAAGAAGTGATAAACTTTAAGAGAAGGGTGGGTTACCCAGATGTGTAAACAAATATAGTTAGTTTTAGTACCGAGAACATTTTTTAAATCCTTGTCCCTTTTTTATGTCTTAGAACTAGTCAAAACAATCCATACGATGACCTTCAGAGCAAACCAAACTGGACTGTGTACACTGCAGAAGCAAAACAGGAGCATTCAAAGATAGACAAGGACAGCAAGGGTGAAGACTGGATGCATGCAAAATGATGGGGAAAGTTGTGTTGTTTAAAGACATGTTGATGACTGTCAATCAAATGACGTTCAATGCCACCAGGTAGGCACTATGCTCTGGGGATTTAGAGGTGATGTGGAATTAAAGGTCCAAACTTAGCAGTGTCCCACCACAGCTTCTTCACCACCACCCCAATTAATAATCAGTTGAAAAACTGAATCAACATTGAGTTGAAAAACTCAACTTAGACATTTTAAAATACCACATTATTTTTTCATATAGTGTAACAAAATCTAAACTCTAAAATATTTCTAGGTATCCTCTATAAATTCTGACACAAACCTTAGACGACATTTTGAGATTTCTCTGACTTATGTTTTCTAGAATGCCCATACCTGTGTGAAGAAAGGGCTGTTTTAAACTCAGACAGTGTGGTTTTCTATTGCTTCTTGGTTAGCAGTCCAACTGCAATGAGTAATCTCCACGTAATCCTTCTGTCTCGTCCCTCTTACTACCTGTCCAAATTAGGTTTCTGTCACTAGGATAAAACTAAGACAAAAAGCAACTTAGGGGGAAAGGGCTTCTTTTATCTTAAAGATTGCAGCCCTCATCCAGGGAAGCCAAGGCAGGAACTGAAGGCAGGACCTGAAGCAGAGACTATGGAGGAAACCTACTGCCTCCTCAGGCTTGGTCAGCTCCATTTCTTATACGCCTAGGCCTGCCTGCCCAGGGATGCTCCTGCCTACCATGAGCTGGGCCCTCTTACCTGGACTAGCAATTAAGAAAATGTCCCACAGGCCAATCTGATGGCAATTCCTCAACTGACGTTTCCTCTTCCTAGGTGACTCTATAATTTGTGTCAAAATGACAAAAACTAACCAGCACGTGACCTGAGGCGGGCCTCAGGTTTCTATCCTGAGAATGTATTTCAAGATAACAGGTGGGGATGTGGCGAGGTAGGAGACATGAAGCACAGCCTTTGAAAATACCTTTAAGCCAACCAAATAACAGACAGTGAATACTATAAAATATGACTTTGACCATGCTGGGGGAAGAAAACTATGAGATGAGATGTGGCAAAGTCAAGTTAGACTTGTGAGAAAGAGTTTACCCGTACCCGGGTAAAAAGAAATAGCAAAGATGGGGAAACCCAGACAGCACCAGTCTTACTAATGCCCACTTCCTCTTTCCTTCACAGTCGCCAACCCTTTAGCCCTACACATGTCACCTAGAATAAGCACTGCATCTTCAAGAGGCTGGGCCTGGTTTTGTCACTGTGAGGGAGAGGATCCCTCTGTCCTGCAGGCAGACAAACGCGTTTTTGAACATATTCAGAAAGGAATACAAGAAGGATTTTATTCGAATTAGAGCAAGTAACAAAGTAGACAAATGAGTTAGTCTTTCTGTCTTAGTTTTATCCTAGTGACAGAAACCTAACTTGGACAGGTAAAAAGAAGGACGAAACAGAAGGGTTACATGGAGATTATTCATTGCAGTTGGACTGCTAACCAAGAAGCAATAGAAAACCACACTGAGTTTAAAACAGCCCTTTCTTCACACAGGTATGGAAGAGGCAATGTGGGCTCAGCCACACCCTTTACAAGTAGCTGCAGTGCAGTCGGAATTCTGGGGGAGTCAGGCTAACCAAACGTAGAGATGGGAAAGCTCCAGGTGTCTTCAGGTCTTGGGAAGCAGAAGGTGGAAAGAGGGGGAAGTTCTGCTTTCTGAGCGCTCATTCTGAAAGCACTCCAGTTTGGTAGTGAATCTACAAGCAAACACAGCAAGGGCTGGGCTGCAAAGTTACCTCATATATATCTCATTAAGGCAGTAGTTACTCCTGGATTTTTATCTTGTCCTCAGGTGTGCCATATTTCTGTTGTATCTTCTGGTTTTGGACTGGTGCCCTTGAGGCAGCTGGTCTCCAGCCCTGACTGAGAAGGAAACACATCTGCTATCTACCTCAAGAGGGCATTATCAACCACTAACCAAGCCATTCCTAAAAGGAATGACAGAGCATTGACTATGCTATTTGTGCCAAGGTTGTCAACAAATTAGGACTCCTATGTCCCAAAAGAGATCCCAGTACAGGGGGTCCCAATACAGGGGTGATGTGGGAGTGTCATATCAATCTGTTGATTTCATTGGTTAAGCAATAAAGAAACTGCCTGGCTGGCCCTCATAGGTTAAAACATAGGTGGGAGGAGTAAACAGAATGCTGGGAGGAAGAGGAAGTGAGCTCAGAGACGCCATGCTCCCGGCTCCTGGGCGGACGCGGGGATAGCTCTGCTCTCTGAGGCACATGCGATGAAGCTCCAACCCAGGATGGACATAGGCTAGAATCTTCCAGGTAAGACCGGTGCTCACAGATTATTAAAGATGGGTTGATTGGGATATCAGAATTAGCCATTAAGGGCTAGAGCTAAAGGGCCAAGCAGTGTTTAAATGAATACAATTTGTGTGTTGTTATTTCGGGGCATAAGCTAGCAGGCGGCCGGGGTGCTGGGGACGCAGCCCCCCCCCGCTCATATTACTACACAGGGGGCTCCAACAGAGGGGTCCCCAACAAAGGAGGCACCTGCTATCCACATCACAATGAACATTATTCCACATGGCCATGCCATTTATTCCAGATAATAACAGTATGCTGGCATTCACAGTTTCTAAATGGTGCCTTGGAAGCAGCTGGCTGAAAATGGCTCTTTTCAATCTATTTCTTTCTTCTGGTCAACTGTTACTTTAAACTCTATCCCCCATGGAGTTGTTCCTATGACAACTCCAAAGACATTCCTTGAGACAGGTTGGTGTTAGACTTTGTGCCCTTCCTACAGCCTTCTCCATCCTGTAGTTTGGATTCAGATATACCCTCATCTCCATCCCTAACCATTAGGACAAAGAGGATGCCCTGATAAAGGCCAAACAAAAGTCAGGTGAAACCTCAGTTCTGGAGGACTTTGTGAGCTGATATGCCAGACCTGGATTACTGTGTTACTTCCCTAAATCTGCTGTAACAAATTACCACAAATGGGTAATGGATTTAAGAAGACAGAAACTGCTCTGTCATCATTCTGGAGGCTGTAAGTTCACAATCAAGGCGTAGGCAGGCCTGTGATCCATCTGAGGTACATGGACGGAAGTCTGGCCTTTGACTTTCCCTGTTTCCAGCAGCTCTTGGTTTGGGGAAAATGCAACTAAAGAAATATTTTATCCTGTCCCAGAAACATTTTCAACACAGGTAGAAGTGACAGAAAACAAAGCCATTATTCAATAAGCATTAAACAAGAACATGACATGCACGGTCTATTATTTTAACCAAGTTATTGAGTCCAATAAAGACTCAAAAGTCACATGTGGGGGGGTGAAAGTCTGATAGATCAAAGAAGCAAAGGAGGAACAACCACCTCACCTTCCCTTTTTCACTGGAGATCCAGCAAGCGCATCTCTCTCCATGCATCCCAGATCAAAAAGATGTGAATCTCTAAGTCCCTCCCTACTCCTTCCTGAGCCTCTCTATCCATGACCCTGATCCTCCACACTCTCTATGGCTAATTCTTGCTAACTAGTTCTGACTCTGCCCCCTGATCCAAGGTTCATTTTATTAACACAGTCTCAGAGTTTCACAGAGTGATCAAATATCCCACAAAAATCACTGGCAGTCCACAAAGAAACAGAAGAAAAATAAATCACCCTGAGACATGCTGAGCTAACACAACTCATTCCACTCATCTCTCCGAGATAAGCCCTCAAGTAAGAGGACTTGGCATGGCCTTTGATCACATACCCTATACTCACCTGGTACCTGGCTTGGACACCTATGTTTGCTAACGTGATTTACCCAAATTAAAAATATATGTATCTTCATGACACTGCTGAAGCTATTGCTCTCAAAGCAATTAAGGCTCCGGCTTCCTCAGCAATTGCATTACTGATGGGCAAAAAAACGGGTGAATGGCTATTTCTCCTTTAAAAAGATTTATGGCAGGAGGAGAGGTGGGGGAAGAACTATAGTTAGAATGTAAAATGAAATTAAAATAAATGAATATATATTTGTGTGTATTTCAAAAGCAACAATAAGAATTATAATAAAATAATTTCCAAGAAGCATTCATAGAAGCCTCCAATTTCTCATTTTTATGGCATATGCTAGCAATTGTTGGCCTACAGACAATTCCTTCTAATCCCAGCCTCATACTGCACAGGCCCACATCTCTTAGAGTCCAAGTTTTCCTCCTAAAAAAGAACATAACTGTTGGATTAGTGGCTACTGTGACCAACATCAGTTCAGAGCCCCCACTGTAGTTGTCTGGGTTCCTGCTGGCAATCTTAATGAAAGCAATCTACAGATTCAATGCAATACCCATCAAAATCCCAGCAAGATTCTTTTTTTTTTTTTTAATTTATT
>NC_022012.1:60754671-60757419 GCF_000317375.1 Microtus ochrogaster
CAACCGCAGTGGGATGTCTGCTCTCCTTTTTGCGTGCCCTTCCCCGCCTCGTGCCAGCTGTGCCGGTCCCCGCTGCTGCCTCGCCGGACCCCTCTGGACCCCGCCGCTTGCCTCTGCCTCCACGCCGGTCCCCGCCGCCGCTTGCTTCTGCCCCAGCAAGATTCTTTACAGACCTCAAAAGAATGGTACTCAACTCTATATGGAAAATCAAAAAAACCCAGGATAGCCAAAACAATCCTGTACAATAAAAGAACTTCTGGAAGCATCACAGTCTCTGACTTCAAACTCTACTACAGAGCTACAGTGCTGAAAACAGCCTGGTAATCAAAGACCCAGATATTAATCCAAACACTTTCGAACACCTGATTTTGACAAAGAAGCAAAAAAATATCAAATGAAAAAAGAAAGAATATTTAACAAATGGTGCTAGCATAACTGGATATCAACATGTAAAAGAATGAAAACAGACCCATATCTATCACTATGCACAAAACACAAGTCCAAATGGATCAAAGACCTCAACATAAAGCCAGGCATACTAATCTCATAGAAAAGAAAGTGGGAAGGACACTTGAATGCATTAGCACAGGACATGACTTCCTATATAGAACCCCAGCAGCACAGACACTGAGAGAAACAATTAATAAGTGGGACCTCCTGAAACTGAAAAGCTCTGTAAAGCAAAGGATACAGTCAACAAGATGAAATGACAGCCTACAGAATGGGAAAAGATCTTCACTAACCCCACATCAGACAGAGGTCTGATCTCCAAAATAAACAAGGAACTCAAGAAATTTGTCATCAAAAGAACAAATAATCCAGAAAAAAAGGGGGGAGTACAAACCTAAACAGAGAACTCTCAACAGAAGAATCTAAAATGGCTGAACGACACTTAAGGAAATGTTCAACATCCTTAGTCATCAAAGAAAAGCAAATCAAAAACAACTCTGTGATTCCATCTTACATCTGTAAGAATGGCCAAGATCAAAAACATTGATGACAACTTATGCTGGAGAGGTTGTGGGGAAAAGGGAACACTTCTGCATTGCTGATGGGACTGCAAGCTGGTACAGCCCCTTTGGATGTCACTGTGGTGATTTCTCAGAAAATTAGGAAACAACCTTCCTCAAGACCCAGCAATACTACTTTTGGTACATATCCAAAGGATGCTCAATTGTGCCACAAGGACATGTGCTCAACTATGTTCATAGCAGCTTTGTTTATCAAAACCAGAACCTGGAAACAACCTAAATGCCCCTCGACCAAAGAATTGATAAGGAAAATGTGGTACATTTACATAATGGAGTACTATACAACAGAAAAAAATAATGACATCATGAAATTTGCAGGCAAATGGATAGAACTAGAAAACATCATTTTGAGTGAGGTAACCCAGACCCATAAAGACAATTATCACATGTATTCACTCATAGGTGGTTTTTAAACACAAAGCAAAGAAGCCCACAAATCACAATCCCAGAGAACCCAAACAACAATGAAGACTCTAAGAGAGATATATATGGATCTAATCTACATGGGAAATAGAAAAAGATATGATCTCCTGGGTAAATTGGGAGCATGGGTACCCTTGGAGAAGGTTGAAGGAGAGGGGAGAGGCAGTGAGGGGAGCAGAGAAAAATGTAGAGCTCAATAAAAATCAATTTTTAAAAAAAACAAGATGTAAGAGTTAGCCAATAAGAAACTAGAGCTAATGGGCCAAACAGTGATTTAAATTAAAAAAAAGTCACACAAAATATTTTGTTTAAAAAAAAAAGCAAGACAGGAGTGTTGCAGGGAGAAAGGCCACTTGGTCATTTTAGGCTGCTCAGCCCCAAAATAATCACACAGAAACTGTATTAATTAAATCACTAATTGGCCTATTAGCTCTGCCTTTTTAATTGGCTAGCTCTTATATTAATTTAACCCATTTCTATTCATCTGTGTATCACCATGTGACAGTGGCTTACCAGCTAAAGTTCCCAGCATCTGTCTCCAGTGGCTCCATGGCTTCTCTCTGACTCTGCCCTTCTTTCTCCCAGCATTCAGCCTAACTTTCCCTGCCTACCTAAGTTCTGACTTGCTATAGGTCCAATGCAGTTTCTTTATTCATTAATGGTGATCACAGCACACAGAGGGGACTCCCACATCACAGTGGTAGGAAGATAGATCTGTGAGTTGTTCTGTTTCTCTTCAAGTGTGAGGACCTGAGTTCAGATTCAGTTCTTAGTTCCCACATAAAAACTGAGAGAAATCTGAGGTTACCTAACCCCAGCACTGGGGGGTCAGAGCCAGAGAGATTCTAAGATCTCACTGACCATTCAGTCTAGCAAAAATTGCAAGCTTCCTATCAGAGAGACACCCTGTCACATGGCAATAAGGTGGAGATTGCCTAGAAGACACTTGAAGTCCTCCTCTGGCTCCATATGCATGTGCTTAGGTGTGTACACATACCCAGCTAGCTGAATGCAAAATACATACACAGATATAACACACAACAGAAAAAAGCAAACAAACCAAGAGACTCATAAAAATTTTTGCCAAAACATTTTAATTTAGTTATGTATATTACCAACCCAATTGTATTGTTTCCTAGTCAAAATTACACACTGTTAGGAGCCAATTTCCTCCTAAAATAATTGTGTTAGGAATAGTTCTATTGACAGCCTACCCCACACCCAAATTTGCTGATGGAGAGCTATCTGGAGAGATATCGGTTTGCAGAACCCACCCCACATTCCAAACTATCTA
>NC_022012.1:60758154-60771649 GCF_000317375.1 Microtus ochrogaster
TATCTTCCAGATAGCGCCTCTCCGGGACCCTGGAATAACTGACCTGCCAGACGGTTACCAACCCTAGACTGGTGACCCGTCGAGGCAATTACAACATACCAACAAATAACCCCTTTGTCTCTGCCCTGAAGTAAGTTTCATAAAACTATGTGACATCAAGGAGCATGTTCAGTACAGCCAGAAAAGCAAGGGCTCTTTTACTGCTTACTGGTTAGCAATGAAGTTTGCCTCCTAGACCAGTAACTAATGTTCCCTTATCTTTACATCAACCCCGAGAAAGCTGCTCACTGATAGGCATCATCAAAGCAATATCTTATCTTTATTACTCACTTACTTTAACTGATAACTGAATAGTAAAAATGAAGTTTTGCTTTCCTCACTCATTCCCATTGTAGAATTTAGGTAGACCAGAGAGATGTGAGGGAAAAATGTCCAGAATGGGCATTACATAATTTTCTGTCTATAATGTAAATGGCTTTCTACAAGCAGGCAAACTTTGAGGAGACATCTACAGATTAAGGGGTGAATCCTAGAAGACCTTCCTTTCCCATTTTGGATGCCAATTATAGATAGGCTTCCAGGTTACCCACAACTTCTATCCAATGATTATGAATCAAAGTTTTCCATGACCCTTTTCTTAGATTTCATCTTAGATTGATAAAAGGCTCAGGAAGAAATAGATTTATTTACTAGTGCTGAAAAAGGATACGGATATTTAATGGATAACAAAATTGGGGGGGAGAGTAAATTAAGGTGTGAAAGACAGCCTGCATTCTGTGTGTCCTGTCTGTGTTCGGCCCTCCCAGCACCTTCACGTCCAGCAACTAGTAACCCTTCCAGACCCAGCCCTCCTTACATAAACACAATCAAATTTATATTATTGCCCACTGAGGATATATCTTTAAGAAAGCCTTCTCCTCTCTGCATGTGCAGAAGTGGGACTGAAACTCCCAGCCCTCCTATCATGTGGTAGTGTCCCTTGACAACATCCTTACAGAGATTCCCAGAAAGCCCAGCTATCAGTCACTTACCTCCTTATCATACAAATATATGTATGTGTGTTTGTGTGTGTGTGTGTGTGGTAAGATTGCCATTTTTACTATGTTAATTATGCCCACCCCTACACACACACACACACACACACACACACACACACACATATCTTAGCATCTCAGACATTGACAAAAACTAGGATGAAGCCTATTCAGAGATAGGGTCTCACTGTATATCCCAAGCTGGTCTCTAACTCAAGATCCTCCTGCCTCAACCTACCAAATACTTAGATTATAAGCATGAGCCAACACATCTGGCCATGTATTTGTTTTTACAATCACAACCAACAAGTCAAATGAGGAAAACATCATGGGTAGCACATTGTATCACTGTCTTGGAATGACTGTCCTGTGGGGATGGAGTCATCAAAAGTATATTTTCAGGTGGATATTGCTTTATTTACATGTTAGTTGACTTCTCAGCCTATTGGTAGGTGTCTTAGGGTTTCTATTGTTGTGAAGAAACACCATGACCACAGCAACTCGTATCATTGAGGTGTTGGCTTACAATTCAGAGGTTCAGTCCATTATCATCATGGTGGGGAACATGGCAGTGTGCAGGCAGACATGGTGCTGGAGAAGTAACTGATAGTCCTACATTTTGTAGGCAACAGGAAGTCAACTGAGTGTCAAACTGAGTGAAGCTGGAGCAAAAAGAGACCTCAAAACCCACCCCACAGTGACACACTTTCTCCAACAAGACCACACCTACTCCAACAAGGCCACACCTCTTAGTAGTGCCACTCCCTATGAGATTATGGGGGTCAATTACATTCATCTTACCACAGTAGGTGTGTGTAAAAAGTATCAACATAATTTGAATTACTAATGTATTTTTTAAAATAGCCTATCACACATAATCAACACTTCTTAAATACTTTTAGTACTCTACAGAAAGTATTACAAACAAGACCTTAATATACTTCTTTGCCCAAACAGACTACTTTGTCAGATTCAGTAAAATTGAGCAACATTATAGCAATATTTAATGTACATGAGCTTCAAGCTTATAGACACTTTAAAATGAAAGAATGGAAAAAAAGAATAAGGATGGAATATCCATTATACAGTTAGGAAACTCCTCCATCATTCTATAACATAGCCACATCTTTCTGTTTTTTTTGAGAAACAGAGAAATACAAGAGAAAGAATTCTGAATCTGAAATAAGTATGAAATTACCTTAACTCATTCTTCCCAGTTCCTCACACTCTCTCAAGATTAGTCAAAGTTGGTGATTTTATTCTTGAACTAGCAAAGCTAAATTTGTCATCTATTGCTCAATTTAAAATAAGAAAAAAAAGTGTTCTGTTCCCACACCAGAACTAACCTGGCTGTACAGAACTTTCCAACATGACCCCTCCCCTCCCTTTCCCCATTGGCTGCTGAGCATTTTCATCAGTCGGTTCTCTGAATTAAAGTCTTTCTGCCAAAGGACCTAAAGAGGTGCTAGAGGGTGCTAGCTAGGCTCTCACTGTAGAACCCCAGCCACACTCAAAATGAGACTGTGCAACTTCCCCTCCTCATTAAGTTTACTTTACAAGAAACTGCAAAACAAGATAGCCTCAGTAACAGATTAGAATTTAAAATAGCAGTAACACAGGAAGAGGGAGCCCATTCCATCCTGAAACTCTTACTGAATTTACCTGGAACCCATATTTTCTCCAACCTTAGGATGGCAAATACGTAATCTCTGCTGTCTGTGAGTATTTTAATATACGTGGTATCATATATAGGATGTACTTTACATTTTTGATTATTTATAAAACACTCATTTAATGTTATATAAAGAATGTGAGTTGGACTAAAGACAAATGCAGGCTTTCTCCCACTTGGAAACTGCATGATTTTATTCTTAAATAATGTTACTCAGCATTTCAAAGATTCGGTCCCTGAAATATATAACCTAAGAGAGTCAGGATAGATAAGTGATTTTTTTAAAAATTCTTGGGACATAAATTCATTTGAGAATATAATGAAGATATAAAATTCTCCCCACATAAAGGATTTGGTTACAAATGTTGCAGACAATTTCAAGGAAACTAGTTCCTTCCAACTTCCCCTATGGTCCTTAAAAGTACTCACGGACTGAGGATCATGAGGCCCCAGACTAACACCAGACATTAACCAAGGTGCACTTATTCACTGTGTTTCTGAGTTTTTCCACATAAGTAAGAAGTCAATATATGAAAATCACTGAGATTGCTATGATTACCTTTGCTACTTCCCAGCAGAATGAACTGACAAAGATTTTCCCAGTCACGGGACACACGCTTTTGCCAAGTGCCTGAGATGACATCAGTTTCTTGGAGCTACCATCGTGTTGGCATGATTCAGGAGTCCCTGGGAATGACGACGGGGTGGGCTGCTCGCCGTTTCCCCAGTCTGTAAAACGGCAATGGAAACGCCTAAGGGAACTGCAGAATGCTAATTTCCACATTTCCAAACCCAAACTGGAAAGCACACTGAAGCCGATGTTTGACTCAGCTCTTCCCCTTCACTCATTTGGATGGCCTCATCTGCCTCCTACTCCGCCACACTCCTCACTCCCAACTGGAGACTTCCTGGTCTCCTTCTGTTTCTAAGTCAAATGCCAAAATCAAATGGTCATACTTCCCTTCCAGGAAAACCACGCACAGCTCTGATCAAACAAAAGTATTCACAACCTGGGGGGTGTTTTTCAGATAACAGAGTGACAAGATGGAGCATCTGTTTTATGATCAAACTTGAACCCAGTCTTCCTTTGCCTTGACACACTAAACAAATGTAATTTCAAAGCCTCATTTTCCATAAGTTAAGCAAAATAGTACAGAGTCACCATATTAGACTTCAGAAGCCTGAACTGCAGCTTTCAGCCCTGAGTTGTAGATCTCTGGATAACTCAAAATCTCATGGTTAAAGTAGGTCAGGAGATTTCTTCCCTCACAGAGCGTAAGATCCTGTGGCTCTTTCTTGCATTTCTCAAAATATATTTGGGGGAATTTTAGTCTCTGAACACTCTTCAAAAGGTGTGTCTATGCAGATAACTTTGGTAGATCCCAATAATTTCAATCCCCTTCTTACCCCTTAGAGATGTACAATAAACATGAGCATCATAAAAGAAATCCTAGGAGGGAGGAGGGGGAAACATGATAAGTTGCTTCATTTTCCACTTCTTAAATGTATTTGGATATCTTTCATCAAATAGTGTTTTTCAGACACGTCATAACACATAGTTTGAGAAGTATTTATTATTGTTTTAGTAAAAATGTTCCCAAGAAAATTCACCTCAATAAAGAAAAGCAGTTACTAAAATTCTGAATACAATCAAGCACCATGGGACTGTAATGACAGGGCAGGAAGATCATGAGCCTGGGCTATGTAATGAGTCTTTGTCTTTAAAAATAAAAAGCTAAACAAAATAATAAATTAAAAGAGTAGATGTTATGAAGTAATATGTAAATATTTTTGTGACCTAAACTTAATGCTAATCAAGTTAAATCTTACCTAGACCTATTAATAAAGTATGGACCCATTAATTGAGAATACTCCCTTGAAATGGAAGGGTTGGCTTGGGAACGTTTATACTTCAAAGTGACACTCATGCTGCTTTCCAAACACTGCAGTGTGACTGGCCTCTCCCAGACAGGCTGGTGTAAGTGGATGAGACTTTCTTAAGTCAGCAAAAGCATTCATAGGTGTATTAGTTTTTTAGGAGTGCAGAAAATTCCATAAACTCAGGGGATTCAACCCACAGAAATTATTGCTGGGATTAGAGCCTTTCCACTCGAAGTTACAAGGAAGTCCTTCACAGTTTCTGGTGGTCTCATTGCAGTATCTACAGTTTCATGGGTTGTAGCTGCATTACATCAGTTTCTACATACAATTCTCCCTGCATGCCTGTCTTTACACAGCTACTTGATTGGGACACCAGTTACATTGAATTAGTGGCCTATCAACTGCTCACCTAAACTAAGAAGATATGTAAAGAGTCTATGTCCAACCACAGTTACATTTTGAGAAACTAGGGGTCAGTGCTTCGATATATCTTTTAGGAAGCACACAATTAGCCTGTGTCTTAGTTAGAGTTTCTGTTGCTGTGAAGAGAAGCCATGATCACAGCAACTCTTGTGAAGGAAAACATGTAATTGGGGCTGGTTTACAGTTCAGAGGTTTAGTCCACTGTCATCATGGAAGGAAACATGGTGGCATGCAGGCAGACATGGTACTGGGCAGGAACCAAGAGCTCTACATCTGGATCAGCAAGCAGTAGGAAGACAGAATGACATTGGGCCTGGCTTGAATTTCTGAGACTTCAAGCCCACCCCCAGAGACACACTTCCTTCAACAAAAACCACACCTACTCCAACAAAGCTACACCCCCTAATAGTGCCACTCCCTATGGGATTTCTTTATCCAGTCAAATACTATTCCGTATTAAGATGACTGGTCTCCAGCACATGATGCCTAAAAAGTCTGGACCATTGAAGGACTGAGACTGCAAACTGTTTTAGAGAAAACACTCAAAGGAAAGAGGGGGGATGGCAAAAGAGCTCTGAGAAATAAGGTAAGGGGTGAGCTAGTAAAAACTCTAAACCAAGAAAAGGGAAAAGTATAACCATAAAAATAGCAAATGAAAATTCTAGAAAACAACAACAAGATGGAGAGGAAAGAAAATGATAAAATTGGAAGTTCAAAAAGGATTTAACTTATCCTCTAAATAAAATCTCAGGTTGGACTACATAAATCCTGAATTGTTGTACATTTCCTTTAAAAAAATTAACACAGAATTATACAGAAAAATTGAAAAGCAAGGATTTAAAAGAATATACAGATATGTGTGGATTGGAATTTGGGGTTAATGGCTTCTGAGGGAGAGACAATCACTCTCACTAATGTGAGTAACCAAACACTTTTTGACTGGATCTAAGGTCCACTCCACAAGACAGCAGCCATTCTGTCATCATTGCTGGGCCTTAGGAACTGCGAATACAAAGGGCATAGCGCTAAGCAAGCACCTAATACTGCTAAATGGACAGTGCTAACTGACCCAGAATGACTTATCTTTGTGCCCACAGATTAGCGAATCTCTCAACTCTCGTCAGAGATGCTTCTTTATGCAGTAGATGGCGATTAACACAGAGATCCACAAGTATCCCAACTGAAGAGAATAAGAGAGTACCAAATGCTCAGTCATAAACGGGACATCTGTCTCACACCGTTCACCTCCAAGGCTCAGGGATCATCACGGGAGAGAGGACAGGAAGATGGTAAGAGCCAAAGGTGGTGGGTGACTACAGAGAAGCAGTGTTTGGTGGACACATTTGGGGGCTTCCACATATGAAATCACTGTGGTTGTGAAAACTTGCACAAGATTTGTGAAAACTCAAGCCAGACACAGTCCCAGCCTGGAGGGGAAGGCAGGTGCAAAGTCCCACCCCAAACTAAAGAGCTATTGGCAATGGATAGCTGTTAGGCTAAAGAGAGTCCATTTGCTTTAATGCTGTGGCCCCTGGTAGGTCAACCACACACTGGGGTTGGCCCCATACCCAATAGTATTTGAGCAACACCCCTGGATTCCATGAGTGAAGAGGTAAAGAAAGAGGAAGAAGAAAAGGAGGATAAGACATGAAGTTAGGTGGGGTGGGTAAATCTTTGAGGAGGGGATGAAGGGGTGGCAAATATGGTCAAATGATATAAAATTTTCAAGCAACTAATAAAAAACATTTTTAAAAAGAAAAAGTTCTCATCATTGTGAGCATTCGAGACCTAGCAGAAATAATTAAAGCCATGTAGAAAGGGGAGGGGAAAAAAGCAATGCTCTAGAAATTGTAAAAGCCTCACAGAAGCTTTTGTCTAGTAATTAAATTCTATTCGTTCAAGGGAACATCAGCAGAAAGCATCCATAGTTGTTTGCATCTGTAGGAAAATCATACAACTGTATTGCTTTGGTTTCATTAGTATTAAAATGTATAAGAAAGATTCCCCATCACAGATAATCTATGAAGCAGTATGCATTAGTTACGTTTAGCACACAGCTAACAGACACGAGTGAAAAGGTAGATTGAATTACACGCATCCCACTTTTCCCAATACTACTTAATGGTTGGGAGCCAAGGAATACAATATGGAGGGCAAAGGAGAAGGGTAGACAGTGTGACCAGTAAGGATGGGAGCTGCACCAAGGTTGGCAGACCCGCTCTGGATCCCTGGAGCCTGGCCCTGGGCACATCCCAGAAATAATTAGCCTAGAAATCATGTTCTCCACCTTCTACCAAAATGACTGCAGTGGGCCAAAAAGCACATAAACACCAGGCTCGACGTTTATTTGGTTTCGGAACTACTGGATTTTTTTTATTCTAATTTGCCTGAATAATACTAGTTTTAAGGAAGAGAGAAAGTAATTTTATAAGAAATCTTTCCATGACAAAGGAAGTATTATAGTGTTTTTCCTGTGTTCAAAGGGGGGCGGGGAAGCAGAGCATGTGTTTAGACTGAATATCAGACCTTATCCTGTGTCACGTGGCTGGTATGGAGTAATGACTGATCCCTGGCACCAAATGAAGTGCTTTGGAAGAAAGCCCTTGTTCCCTTATCCTTTTTAGGAGCCTGTGCTTGAGACATTTAATGAGGCAAATTTGTCAATAAAGCTCAAAGTGTTGTATCATGCCAAGCAAACAAAAGTGGAATTTTCATGTCTCCATCAGATGCCCTCTGAACCCTGAAGCACACGCGCACACACACACACACACACACACACACACACACACACACACACGCATGCACACAAGCAACACCCCTGGACACTGTTCCCACACCTCCCAACAGAGAACTTGAAGGGTGCCAAGGTTTGGGGCTGTCTAGCCACGCAGGCTTTCCTAGTTCACTCTCCCGTGTCTTTCTTCCCTCCAGGTGGAGGTCGGGAGAAGGGACATCTTGAGTGAAAGATATTTCTGGAACTGGGAGGAAGCAGCTCTGCCCTCATCAGGAGAGGATTCTTTTCCGCTGAAGTTTAAAGGGAGTGCGTTCTCTTACAAAGAGATGAGACAAGAGTTAGGAAAACCTTAAGAAAAAACAATCAATAGCATCTTCAAATCACTATTACCAATTTAGTTAAGATTTCCTGGAGTTTATTTTTTTCAAAGTTCAATACAATTTTTTGGCATTAATCTTAAAATTCATAGGTTTGCCTGACAGGAAAAAGTCAGACTAGAACATTCATAAAGCAAGAAACTGCTGGAAGTTTCATTAAAGCTCCACATAAGGGCAGAGTCAAGATGTGAATGAGCCCAGGTATTATAAACACCAGTTCAGAATTCTACTGTCTGAGGTTGCTTTTCTGAGAAGGATGCATATGCATATCTTTAAAGACAAGTTTGAAAGGAAATATCCCTAAAATCATGATTTAATTCATAGTCAAGTAATTTTGCTGAATAATCAGAGCACACTTGTATCTCTCTATAAAACTATCATTCATATTTATAGCTTTTTCAAATACCACAGGAACAAATGACAATTAGGGTGGCTTGCCTAGAATCTGTACGGTACAAGCCAGTTTGTTTGTTTCTTTCATTTACTTGGTTAAAAATCACCTTAAAGTGCATCAACATTTAGAAACAAAGGGAAAAGGAAAATTCACTCTCTTAAATAGCAGATGCAGTCCATTAGGGAGATGGTTAGGGGGATGTAACACCTAACGCAAGCAAATGCTCAGACCTTGGTGCTTCCCGCTGTCACAAACCACAATGGAGTCACTGTAAGAGTCTTTCAGAGGCTCCATTCATGAAGCACTGCCATCACTTTGTTTATTAATTTGTAATGAGTTTAAAGAGGGAAAGGGGAGTGTTCCAAATTCTTTCTAATGAGCATTGACCTTTTACTGTCATCTAATTCAAACGCTTCTATTAGCTCCCATCCCAAGTCAGTCCCAAGATAACAATCTGCTGCAAGTCAAAGAAACAGCCGCTGGCTAGAAAGGAAAGCGCAGAACACTATTCTCTGAGCTGGAGCGTGTGTTCTGATTAAAATTAATGACTAAAAACTAACCTTCAAGTTTGGCTATAAATTTCGCAGGATGCATAGCCTAGCCAAGTCATGTCATCAATGAGGGACTAAATTAAAGGAAAATTCCTGCCTTGACTGTACAGCTGTCTGTTCAGCAATGAACGCCATTGGAAATTATTTCCTGCCTCATTCTCTCTCTACGCTCTCCCCACATTACCAGTTCATTGGGCAACATGCTTTGCCATGACCGAAAACATCTTATTTCCTTCGAGTGGAATGTTTTAACATGTCAATTCACATGTACATATTAAAAACTCTCCTTGCATTTCCTCTAATAAAATGAGCACAGAACTACAGAGGACTCTGAAACCTTCGCTGACCCAAGCCTGTCATCTGGCAAGAGAGCCCTGGAGTGAAGAGAGCCTCCTTCCTGGCCTTCGGTTTATTCCCCGGGGCTGTAATGGATTTTTTTTCCATCTTCATGACTAACCAAAATATTCTGTGGCCACCCATTGATAACCTAATAAGTCAAAACAATAAGAGTTCAGGTTTCACTAGCTTGTAAAAATCATGCTTATCCTTATCCAATCCTTATCCAAATAGAACACTAAGTGTTTAAATTTGGGCTAATAAAATTTCAGCTCAACATAATAATTGAAAGTCTCTTTATGGCTGATTTTGACTGAATATAAGTCTTATACTTACTCAGCCATCACCTCTTGAGTACCAAGTCATTCTAAGATCAAACAGGAGAGTGATCTGGAGGCTGGAGAGATGGTGACTAAGAGTGTTTACTGTTCTTGCAGGAGACCTGGGCGTGGTACCCAGCACCCACAGCAAAGTGCTCCAATCATCTGCAACTCCAGCGCTGGGATATCTGTTGCCTTCTTCCGGCCTCTGCGGACACCTAGACACGAGCAGAGCAGGTCCACTCACAGAGGAGCACACAGGCATAGATGACAATCAACAAAATAATAAAAGAAAGATCAGAAACAGGTGGTAAATCACGATCTACTGGGGAGAAAATCACTGGCAAGGTAAATTTATCAAGTTGGTATATTTGAACTAATGACAAACTTCATAGAGCCAAGACCAGAAGTGAAAAGATTATTTCAGGGGTCTTAATACTGGGTGGTCACGGAAAGCTTTTCAGAGAAAAGACATAGACACTCATGTTTGTGGGTCAAGATGGAGGCAGAGGAGGATCTCGGCAAAGGTAGCCAGGCAGGACTGGGCCAATGAAAGCCCAATTGGCCTTCTCTCCAAATATCTCTTTTCCAAGTGGCTGAGCACAGGTAACCTCTACTTCTGGGCCTGGCTCTGGGCAGAACCTGGCATCATAGACATTTGTCCTGGAAGTCTGAAGGAAGTCTTTAAGGTCATTGTTTTGATCGGTATCTTCCTGCCTAAGCTTGACTGCCCGAATCCCTATCATCTTCCCCTTTCTACCATCCACCTAACCTTGCAGGCCAAATAACACCAGGACAAGTGGTTCTCCCTGTTCTGCTTAAACCATGCTACAGGAGGTGCAACCCCACCAACCTGGAGCCTACGTGAGCCTAATCTGTGTTGTTTCTACAAGTAGAAGATGGGGAACAGAGGTTACAGATCAGGCCCATCCAAAAATTGTAGTCTGATTAGAAAGATTAAATTTGTCAATACCCACCAGAAGATTCCTCAAGTGCTATGAAGTATTGATCAGTCACACAGCTAATGTACATTAAAAGGAAATACCATTGAGAACATATAAACGGCTATGTTCATATCCATACATTATTTTGACTATGTGTTCTTGAGTTTTGCCTTCTTTCCTCAAAAATGAAAATCTCGCCTAATATTTCTGCATATTTTCAAGGATTGAGAAATAATATAGTGATGTTATTATTCATTCATAAAGCATTTTCTTATAATTACCTCCTTATTCCTTCAGAAGATTTAGGTAGTCATTACAGAGGAGGAAAAAAAAAGGGCCAGAGAAACCCTATGGCTGCCCATGGAAAGGCAAACGTGGCCCTCCTTCCTTTGAGAGCTTTCTTTCAAAACGGAAGCTGGATTTCTTAGAATACATGCAGAGCTGGCCTATCTTCAGATCATCTTCAAAAGAGCTCTAGAGGGAGATGATGTACTAAAAGCCCTAAGGAAGAGAAATTAAACGGGATTTCAGAGGCAGAGCCATAAGAAACAGCCAGCAGCATACAGCTCACAATGTCTCCTGAACAGGCCATTCTAGGTCAACTTTAGAGCTTTGTATATTTAAAATATGGGAATCCCCAGGCCCATGAGCAAAAAGGTTACCAAACACAGATGCAAAGAGTAGTGTGAGCAGAGGCAAAGTGGCCACCTGCCCCAGAGAACTTTATTAGAAGAGAGGAGGACTGGCCCATCACTGAATTCAAATTTATCTCAATAATTATACAGTCACTTGATTTAGCATGACTGAACACAAGAAAGTTTCCTTTGAAAAGAAGGGCATAAAATATATGTCAAATGCTTTGATGTGCCAGAAGTTGATACACCGGTAGGCTTACGTGGATAGAAGTATACATAATCTTTTCCTTCTCTTTCTATTCTTTACATTATTGGTTTTCTAATTGTTATTACCTTTATACTACAGAAATGTTTCAATAGTTAAAGCTTAGGAGACCATAACCCTACAGATTGCCCTGTTAGCGCTACATGAAATCCCAGCATCTTGGAGAAGCAGCTTCTACCCAGCTCATCTAGGGGGTCTACTAACCTCAGCTGCAGCTTCCACAGGACACTTACGGCAGGCTTGTAGTTACCATGCTTCTCAGCTATTTGTGGCATTGCTGCTAAAATCAACACACGGAAAATGCAGTAACAAGCATGGCAGAGACCAGTTTACACACAGAGCATGAAGTGAAAGCATTAAAGCTAGTTGTCGGGAAGGAAGACGAGGAAGTTGGAAACTGAAGCTGAAGGCAGTCGATTCCCACGGGAAGGTGGCAAGGGCCCTGGGTTCTTACAGGCCAAAAGCAAACCACATACTCCAAGCAGAATGCTGGAAGTGTTTACAAATGCCTGGTAGGAAGTTGAACTTTGAAAGAGTCCTTGATGAAACCTGGCTTGGCTTTCTCAGGTCTGAGCGTGGCCTCTGGGGCTTGTTTGTACAGACTGGGGTAAGAGCTACTTACATTTCAAGTACATATCTGCTTTTCCAAGAATCAACCTCAGATGATTCCATTTGGAGTCCTAGTCAAAGACTTAATCTTCACCCAGGGGTAATACCATCTTCCAGTTTCAACTGTTACAATATACTAGTATTTCTGCAGCCATCTAGTGCCTGAGGGTAACCCAAAAAAGTCACATACCGTGCAGCAACAGTCAGGATTGCCCCACCCACCCAAAAGTTATCCTACTCAAGATGCCAAGGATCAAAATAAAATAAGCTGGTCACAAAATAAAAACTAAGAAAGAAAGAGAAAAGCTGCTCCTTCTGCTTCCGTGTGGCTGCTAGAGTAATCACAGTCACAGAGATACAAAATAAAAAGGGGTGTCGGGTGGTGAAATAAGGGAGCACTAGTTTCTGGTTTGCAAAGTGGAAAGAATACTGGAGTAGGAAAGCAGCCAGGTTACGTGGCTCAAATGGAAGTCAACGTGGTTAACATGACGATTATATAAGTAAATGTTCAGATGACAAAGTTTACGCTCTGTGTCATGTTTATAGAATACTTTTAAATATAAAGTGGCGCCCCCAATTGAAATGCTCTGAAACAGAATTTAATTCTGAATCAGCCCATTAGGACTTCCAAGCCAAAGAACAGGTTGCCTTCGTTAGCATTAAACAACAGTAGAGTTGTATGGAGATAGTAGCCAGAACACAGGGCCCCATGCTGAGCTTTCCAGAAGCCCATGAAACTTGGTGAGCTGCTGGACTTCAAATCCCTGTGACAGAGGGGGAAAAAAGACTCTGTTCTGTTTGGTGTGAGATCTCAGAGAACACCCAGTTGCGTTCTAAATGTGACTGTGTGTTTCATATTTTTCCAGTTGTGAAATAATAAATGAATAAGGTCATTATCATGTTTATTCATTGTAAATCCTGCATCCTCCTTCTGAACAAGAAATACTTTAAATGTTCTGTTTCCTAAATCAAAACACGCATCCTACCACAAATAAAATTTGAAGAGTTTCATCTGCTCTAAAATTCTTGGAACATGATAGTAGCTGCTTATAATGAGAGGGGAAAAAAATCATTGGTTTTACAGGATGGAATGCACTGTCGAAGCTTGTATACTCTTACAAAGCAACAAGAAAAACATGATATGCCTGAGAGAACATGAGCAAGCAGTTCTCCAAGGATACAAAGGTAGGTAGATAAATACATGAAAATTTTCAAGTTCATTCCTAACTGAAAGACCCTCAGAGAGTGTCTTTCAGTCTGGGGAGACCCTTCCCAAGGAACAGCGAGACCATTTGTGCAGATGCAAACAGCAAGAGGTTT
>NC_022012.1:60779289-60782792 GCF_000317375.1 Microtus ochrogaster
ACTAATGGGTCAGGCAGTGATTAAAAGAATACAGTTTCCGTGTAATTATTTCGGGGCATAAGCTAAGCTAGCCATGTGGGCGGCCGGGTGCGGGGGACGCAGCTCCGCTGCTCTTATTTCAACAGGAGAATAAGCGTCTTGACCAAGAAAAGTCCTGCTAGAGCTGTCATCTGTAGCTTGTCTATGTGCAGACAGAAGTAGACAGAAGAGGTAATCTAGGCCCTTTCCTGTTTCCATAGTCCCTAAGGTGCATGATCTGAAAACAGGGATAAAAAAGAACACAAGAAAAAAATAGCTTGCAAGGTAAAAGACAGAAAACAATCTACTCTTTCAGGACTTGAACTTGGGAGATGGGAGTGCAGTTGCTGGGTCCAAGGGGTGTGTGGTCAAGAGTGAGGCAGCCTGCTCTCATGGTGAACACCATGAAGACGAGCAGACTGGAGAGGGACCAGGAGCTTGCTCCAACACCTCACACAGGAAAGGCCTCGGTTTTTTCTTGCCCACTTGTACTTTGAACTTTGAAGATAGTCTCCCCTCTGAATTACAGATGTTCTTCAGTGAAGAAACTTCCACTGGAGGAGTGAGTGTGGCAGTTTTGGGAAATTAAGCTACCAGTGAAAAATCTCCACTAACGCCTATAGGGTGGGATGGGGGATGCTCAAGAGGACCCAATTTCACTGGCCCAGCCTGTTTCTGAGTAGGGAGGATCATCTTTACAACTCCCTGTTAACTCCACGGATCCTCTTAATTTTGAATCATTTTTAGCAGTAGATCCAACACCTTCGTCACAAGAAATGCTCAGCTTTTCTTGGACACGGCTTCATGGTACCTATCAAGCATCTTTTTTCCTTTAAACAAAACAAAACAAAAAAAACAGAATTTTATTTATCCAGCTGTTTCTAACTAGAAGTTCAGCAAAAAACTAATAATAATTAAAAAACTAAAATCTTTCAGTGATAAGTTACAAATAATTGAAGAGACAGAAGCAAGAAAACCAACTGAGACAAGAATATCCCGTTCCCACTTCCTCTGGGGTGAATGGCCTGGGGCAGCATTTCATTCAGACAGAGTAAACAGAGACTGTACTTTCATTTCCTGGCTGCCCAGACCCAAATCATTGCACAGAAACTATATGAACTTCAACACTATTTGGCCGATGGCACAGGCATATTTCTAGCTTGCTCCGATATCTTAAATTAATTAAATTTCCATTAATTTGTGTATTGCTGTGAGATTGTGGATTATCAGTAAGGTTCAGGCATCATTCTCCTTCAGCAGCTACATGGAGTCTGCCTGATTCCACCTTCTTTCTCCCTGTACTCCATTTAGTTTTCCCGCTTACTATACTCTGCCCTGCCATAGGCCAAAGCAGCTTCTTTATTAACCAATGGTAATAAAACATATTCACAACATACAGAGAGGAATCCCACATTATCTCCCCATTTCTGCCTAAATAAAAAGGAAGGTTTCAACTTTAACATAGTAAAATTACATATAACAAAACAGGTATAAAGCAAGAATTACAATTAAAATATTTCTTTGTGAGTGTAAAGTTTCAGATCTAATTTATCTTTTATCATAACTAAGAAAAACTATAACTATCTGCCTTTAACTCCACCAAAGACCCCAGAAGCATATAATATTACCTAAGTTAACAGGAAGTGCATTATAAGCAACTTCTAAAACTCTAGAATTGGCAGAGACATCTTGCTGCCTGGACAGTCACCCAAAGTTCTTCTGTAATGTTGGGGCATCCATCTTCAGTCTACAGGCCCATAGTATCTGGTAGACTTTTCCATGAAGCAGGAAATTTGAAAGACTGTTTTGCGTATATTGTCAGTTTGTCAGTCATTTTCTTTTGTGTCCTGTAGAATATCTGGCAGACTCTTTCATGAAGCAGGAACCCTGAAGGGCTGTCTCACCTTCTTTAGGCAAGTTGAGCAGTCATTTTTCTGTGGGTTCTGCATGCCAAAATTATACAGCATATCATCAAGTGGTCCAGGCAAGATCAGTTTCTTGACCAAATGGGTATTCTTACCACATTGAAGGCAAATTCCATAGTGAGTTTCTTCAATACCCTTCAACCTCTCTGAAGTAATTGGTGTTGAAGTTCTTAAAACCTTTTAAATGCCACATTCTGAAAGTCTTTGAAGTATTGAATGTTATCTATCTAACTGAAATATAATTTTATATATCTAGAAAACCCAACATAACTAAAAGTTTGGTTATTATAGATGTACATTTATTAATCTGTAATTTTTAATTATATGTTACATTTTCAAATGAGATATATAAACATAATACCTTAAACAAGAGTAGAAATACACATATAAGAAAATTGACCTTAAATTTGTATCAAGAAACCAAAATCCACACTAATGTATTTTTTTAATATTTATTTATTATGTATACAATATTCTGTCTGTGTGTATGTCTGCAGGTCAGACGAGGGCACCAGACCTCATTACAGACAGATGGTTGTGAGCCACCGTGTGTTTGCCGGGAATTGAACTCAGGACCTTTGGAAGAACAGACAATGCTCTTAACCACTGAGCCATCTCTCCAGCTCCCACACTAATGTATTTATCTCTATAACATAACCCCCTGCTTTTTTGTAGAAACTGACTGCAACCAACAATCATTTATAACAAACCCTTTTAAAATTACAATAAACATTTGTAAGCAATCATTTTAGGAATTTGGGTGTAGTTTTCTACAAACTGCTTCCTGCAGTTGTTTGGGCAAAGTATTTTTTTAAGGTTTGCAGAGACTTTTGAGAGATCTTGCTCCACCAAACCTCATTAGTCTGGAAGGAATCCAGAGGTTCCCATCCTCTGTGGAAAACAAAAGCAGAACCTCTTTTCCAAAGTAACATAGCCTTAGACTCGAATTTTGAAGTCAAAATACGTTTAAAATATATATGTTGCTTTAGTTTAGCAACCCCCAGAATCAAATGTCTCTCTCAGTCAAGAAATTCAAAGAAGACACAATAATATACATACTACAGACTCTCTGTGTATTTGTCATCTTTAGGTGGCTTTTTTTAACTTTATTGCTTTTATTTTTATTTTTTAATTTTTTTGTTTCCCTCCATTTTGTTAATTTTGCTATATGCCATTCCAGGCTATTGTGGAACTCTTTAATACACCTACAAGACAGAAACTTCACTTCAGTTGAGAGCTGTAAGGCTATGACTTGTTAGGTGATCACTGAGCACTTATGCCATCTGGACTCTGGCCAGTCCCTAAAGCTATGTGCTGATGGAGGGCAAGTCTGGGAAGAGGAACAAATAAGGGGATCCAGTGACACCCCCACCCTCACCTGAAGTTAATCTTCAGGGTGATATGGGAGTGTCATATATCAATCTGTTGATTTCATTGGTTAAGGAATAAAGAAACTGCCTAGGCCCCTTGATAGGCCAACCCTTAAGTGGGTGGAGTAAACAGAACAGAGGGCTGGGAGAAAGAAGCTGAGTCAGTGAGTCGCCATGGTTCCCGCACTCC
>NC_022012.1:60788307-60795674 GCF_000317375.1 Microtus ochrogaster
GTTTCCGTGTAATTATTTCGGGTATAAAGCTAGCCGAGCAGGCGGCCGGGTGCTGGGGACGCAGCCCCACCGCTCTTATTTCAACATCAGGGGACTAATCCTAACCTGATGACTAGAGTAGCCCCCCAAACCCTCATATTCACTTCAAAACCAACTTTCCCTCCAATAGTAGTTTGTATGCTACATATTCTTTTCTGAAAATAAAAAAATTAAAACTTTATGCAGCTCATTTGGTACTCCTCAAGACAACATGAAAGACAACAATGAAGAGGCTTCCTGGGTGGTTCAAGTCTTTGCCACAATGTGAAGTCTAGCCCTAACCCTACCTGTTGTAAATTATTTGCCCAGGAAATAGTAGGTTACACCACTTAATAGAGCTCACCTCAATGCAGCTAAACACAGCCTAAAATGGAACTGAATTCACATGGGCTTCAAGAATCTAAACGTAACCTTAGGAAATAAACGGGGAAAGCAGCATGATGAAAGTCAACCAAAGTATGAGCTTTAGATTTGATTCTCTCATTTGTGATTCAGATATATGTAAGGTGGGCTAACCTAAACAATTCGGGGAGCCCCTCCTCCCACTCCATTCCCACCCCACCCCCAGCACAGGAAGTGTCAAGAAAGAAATGTGGGGCTTAATTGACCTCGAGTTCTCAATATCTCTCAGTGAATGTTCTGTGGGAACTGTGTTATGCCTTAGGCATCCTGACAGATGGTATGGTGGTAAAAGCAAGGTAAAGAAAGAATTCAGTTATTGGCAGAATAGATGTCAGCTTTTTTAGGCTGCCCTGTTTTCTCATTCAGGTCTGCAGAGCAATTAAGTTCCTACAGTATGACTACAAGCTCTCAAGGTGCCAGAGTTAGCCCCACCATGCCAGTGCTACTAGAAGTCTTAGGTCAAAAGCCTAGACTCTGACAACCCCTCAAAACCAGACTCAACTACCCACCCCAATATGCCCATTAAAGAGACAAGTAATAATGACAAGCAGAGAAAAGAGTTTGATTTAGTGTGGCCACACTAGGAAGAGGAAGAAGAAAGAGATCCAATGTTCTGCCCCTTCCCCAGTCTATAATTAATGAATTAACATGGCATTTAAAGGGTCAGAAGTTTGCATTGAAATAATCCTGATCAAGCGTTGGTCCTGCCCATCATTGGCCCATCATTCTCTCATCTTTGTCTATCAAACAAGATCCTTCAATAAGTTGCTGGAGCTGCAAAAAATCCTTCCTGGGAGACAGCTCTTCCTTCTGGTTTACACCAGGGCTACAGTCTCTTTATCTTCCCCCAGCATTACACTCCTAGGGAAATTTTAATTCTTTACTGTCCATTGTTTCAATAGCCTTGATTGTTAGGGGGAGAGTAAAGGTTTCCTTGTGCTATCTCCCCTGTTACACATGGACTAGACACATCATTAGGTCTGGACTGACTGCACAGTTATTTGCCCTTCTAAGAAAAGAGCTGTTATCATAACCAGCCTCACGGTTTGTCAACACATCTAAAGACACTCACTAGCACAGAACATAAATTGAGATGGATAAGGATTGGAAAGGGAATTGTTTTTTCATATTTGAATGACAATGGTCTTTGAGTCAATGTGGTCAGCGGGCATTTTCACTACTGTACTTGATAGAATAACTGCTCACCCTGGAAAGAGATAAAGCAAGATCAGCCTAACAGAGAGCTTGGACCCCGGGCCTACCAGGTCTCACCTAGAGTTCAAGAGACTAATAATTATGTCCCCCGGTTGAGCTGTAGGACACAGACCCTATTTCTACCCCTGCTGGCAATAAATATTACAGTAAGTTTCCTAAGAGCCACACACATGGTACACAGACAGATGTGGACAAAACACCATACACATAAAAATAAAAATAATTTTAACTATATTGATAAAAAAAGAAAAGCTCACTGTTCTAAGTGAAGCAATTATTCCATCCATTACCTCAGGCAGTCACCTCTCATTTTTACATTGACATGAGCCAGGTTGTTACTGATTCTGACTCTTTTATTAGATGGCGCCATCTTCTTTTTTTGTTTGTTTGTTTTTGTTTTTTTAAGACAGAGTTTCTCTGTGTAACAGCCCTAGCTGTCCTGGAACTAGGTCCTGTAGATCAGGCTGGCCTCAAACTCACAGAGATCCACCCACCTCTGCCTCCTAAGTGTTGGAATTAAAGGTATGCACCACCACTGTCTGGCTTGCCATCTTCTTTAAAAATAAAACTCTCTTGTTTACCAATTCTCAAAGGGGCAGTAATTCCACAGACTGCACCTTAAATAACTCTACTCCCTGGGCCTCATCAGGATGCTGTGCTACCACATACAATAACACAGAGCTATTTCATCTGCTCCCTGGACCCCATCAGGATGCTATCCTATCACATACAATAACACAGAGCTATGTCATCTAACTTTCTTATTTTCCCAGAATGTTCATTGAACCAGATTTTTTTCCTTTGGTCTACCACCTACATCCCAAATCATGACTTGGAGACTTATTAATACTCAGTCTAGCTTAGGCTTATTTTTGACTAAATTAGCATGCCTTGGGATTTTACCTTTTTTCTATATATCTTACTTTCACTGCTTCTCAATGTCTGGCTGGCTGGCAGCTGCCTGGCTTCTTGCCTGTGTCTCTTATTCTCTCCTCCTTCTCTCATTCTTTTCTTCTCAATTTTTTTCTCATTAATCTTGAGCCTAGATTTCTCCTCTTATTCATTCTTTCTCTGGTGGACAACCCCCCCTCCATCTTTTCTATGCCCAACTGTGCAGCTCTTTATTAGACCAATCGAGTGTCTTCAGTAGACAAGGTGAAACAAATGCAACATATCTTTACATAGTTAAACAAGAAATTCAGCATAAGCAAAAGTAACACACCTTTACACAGTTAAAGTAATACTCTGCAACATAAATAAATATAAAACATCATTGCATAGTTAAAATAACATACCACATAGTTAAGTTCCTAGGAAACTGTATCCTTGACATTCATTTATAAGACCCCTACCTGTCTGGCACCAGAACCAGGATGTGCATGCTAACAATGTAAATAAGTTACTTTTTAAAAATCAAGGACTTTGTCTGCATTTCTATAATACCTGGAATTATTGTAAGGAACTTTACTATTAAAGTGAATTTTACTTGTAATAAAAATTTCTATAGCCAGGCGATGGTGGCGCACGCCTTTAATCCCAGCACTCGGGAGGCAGAGGCAGGCGGATCTCTGTGAGTTCGAGACCAGCCTGGTCTACAGAGCTAGTTCCAGGACAAGCTCCAAAGCCACAGAGAAACCCTGTCTCGAAAAAACCAAAAAAAAAAAAAAAATTTCTATAGGCCTAGAAAATCTCCTAATCTCTCTTTTGTATTAACTTCTTGTAAAATCTGGCATAGGAATTCTACTCATTCCAGGAAGAGTGACAAATAAACAAAAGGGGGGCACTGAAGAGATATCACCCAAATATCACTAGAAAGAGAGAAAGTATTGTGTGTGTGTGTGTGTGTGTGTGTGTGTGCGCGCGCGCGTACGCACACACACACACGCATGCGTATGTAAGATAAAGGGTAGTTAAAGAGTAAGAGATGGAAGTGAAGGAGAAAGAGGAACAGACTAGGAAAACAAATAACAAAAGAAAATATGTTCATGAAACAGAACAGTCCTCATCAAAACCAAAAGATTTATTTTGTATAAATAGAAAATTCTATCCCAAAACTCATATAGAACTACAGGCAACTAAGGGAGACAGGGTAAGAGAGGTGGTCTGCCCCAGAACTAGTACACCTGTAGCACGAATTCTAATTGTTCTTAATAATAAAAACCTGGATCAGATTTTGGGGGCGAAAGCTGAGAGATCAGAGAAGCAGTACAGCCAGCCACTAGAGAGATCTTTTACCTCTACCAATGCTCAAACCAAAGGGGCGATCCTGTCCTCAGACTGCTTCAAACTGTACCTCAGATGGCATCCTGGGGCTACAACTCTCTCCACCAAACCTCAGACTACAGTGAGCTCTTGTCTCCTCCCACATCATATTCCTCTCTCCGCCCAGCCACATCTATTCCTGTCTCCACCTCCCTAGTGCTGGGATTAAAGGCTTCTAATGACTTAGCGCTGCAGTGTTCTTCAGGCAGGCTTTATTTGTTAAAACACAAACAAAATATTACTACACATGCCAATTAATTTTCCAGTGCCAAATGGTCAGTCCTGAAAACATACACACAAATAACATTATTTGGACTAAATATATCCTTTTAGAAATATCTATAATATATTATAATACATATAAGTATGTAACAACAATTAGTGAAAAAAGAGGCATGAATTTGAAGGAGAGCGTAGATGGGTATATGGGAGGATTGGAGAGAGAAAAGGGAAGAGAGAAATATAATTAAATTATAATCTTAAACATTAAGAAACATAGTAATTAAAACAGTATAGTGCTGGCATTAAGACAGGTATACTAGACCAAGGTAATAAACTAGAAAAGCCAGAAATAAAGCCTCAAATATATGATCAAATTATATTTTACATGGTCCAAGACCATTCAGTGGGAAAGGGGCTATGTGTCACATAGTGCCCTTGGGAAAACTAGTATCTGCATGCATAGGAATCAAATTGAATCCTTACATCATAAAAGAAAAATTTAAATGGATCAAATACCTAAATCTAAGAGTTAAAACCTTTGGAAGAAAATCAAGGAAAGCTTCATGACGTGAGGTTTTTTTGTTTGTTTGTTTTGTTTTGTTTTTTCGAGACTGGGTTTCTCTGTGGTTTTGGAGCCTGTCCTGGAACTAGCTCTTGTAGACCAGGCTGGTCTCGAACTCACAGAGATCCGCCTGCCTCTGCCTCCCAAGTGCTGGGATTAAAGGCGTGCACCACCACCGCCCGGCATGAGGTTTTAAAATAATTTCTTGGATCTATATCCAAAGTACATCAACAAAAAAAGAACACAATCAATAATCAAAAACTACATGAGAAAAACTATTTATTGTGTATCTCATTGATTCTCCAGATTATAGTAATATAATTATGAAAACAACAATAAAGATGAAAGCACAACACTTACACTGACATTTCTCTGAAGACAATATACAAATATCAGTAGCCATAGGAAAGCCTACTGAACTTCATTTCTCAAGAAATACAATCAAACTAGGCATGGTGAGGAATTCTTTTAATCCCAGCACTGAGGGACAGAGGTAGGGAGGTTCTCTGAGTTCAAAGCTAGCCTGATCTACAGAGCAAGTTCTGAGACAGCCAGGACTACACAGTCCTGTCTTTAACCTTGTCTTTAACAACAAACAAACAAACAAAAAAAGAATGCAAGTCAAAACCACCGTGAAAACTGTAAACCCAGCTGGGTGGTGGTGGCGCACGCCTTTAATCCCAGCACTCAGGGAGGCAGAGGCAGGCGGATCTCTCTGAGTTCGAGACCAGCCTGATCTACAAGAGCTAGTTTCAGGACAGGCACCAAAGCTACATAGAAACCTTGTCTCGAAAAAAAAAAGAAAAAAAAAGAAAAAAAAAAAAAAAAAAAAAAAAAAAAAAAAAAAAAAAAAAAAGAAAAAGAAAGAAAAGAAGGAAGGGAGGGAGGGAGGGAGGGAGGGAGGGAGAGAGAGAGAGAGAGAGAGAGAGAGAGAGAGCCTGTAAACCCATGTGGATGGCTATTGCGAAAATACAAAAAATAACAAGTACTGGCAATGATTTGAACAAATCTAAACCCTTAGATTCAGCCTCTGCTGATAGGAATGAAAAATGCTGATGTTTCTATGACAGGATGGCGATTCCTCAAAAGAAAGTTACCTACAGGTCTGAGAATGCAGCTCACTCAGTTGAGTGCTTGTTTAGCATGACTCAAACCACGAGTTCCATCCCCAGCATTGCATAACCCAGGTGTGGAAGGTTTATGCCTAAACCCCAGCAATCTCAACATGGGAGCAGGTGGTTCAGAAGTTAATCTTCTGCTACCAGGTGCTGAGGGTCACCCTGGTGTGGGCCCATATTTCAATATGGCATAAAAGCCATTAGCCAGGTCCGAGCTGATTACCTAGCTCTGCAGACAAGCTGTCTCTGCCCTTAACAAAAGCCAGGATGCCTGCTCCTAGCTTCTTTTGTTAAAATGTGGATTACCTGAGAAGAGATGTTTGACTGAAGCTGATGACTTAAGAGTTCAGGTATTTGGTGCTTCCTTCCTTTTGTAATTTGGAAGGTGTCTTATAGAGATGCTAATTCAAGGCCTACCTGACTGCCAGATGCGGATGTGACTCAAGCCCAGGCACCTGGTTGCCTAGGTGATGGCGTAATATGTTTTCCTCCTCCCTGCTCAACTTGGTGTGGGTATATAAAATGTTTGGACAATAAACGAGAAATCTGGCCTTTTCCATGATGATGGTGTAAGCTGTGTCAGTTTGTTTCCTCGCGACTCCGGTTCAGCTGGGTTAGGGAATTAGAGAATTTATGTTGGGCCCTCATGGGCCACGACACCCTGGTCTCTTCGAAACCTGTCTCAAACAAACAAAACAAAACAAAATTAAGGACAAAATTTGGAAGGTGTCTTATAGAGATGCTAATTCAAGGCCTACCTGACTGCCAGATGCGGATGTGACTCAAGCCCAGGCACCTGGTTGCCTAGGTGATGGCGTAATATGTTTTCCTCCTCCCTGCTCAACTTGGTGTGGGTATATAAAATGTTTGGACAATAAACGAGAGATCTGGCCTTTTCCATGATGACGGTGTAAGCTGTGTCAGTTTGTTTCCTCGCGACTCCGGTTCAGCTGGGTTAGGGAATTAGAGAATTTATGTTGGGCCCTCATGGGCCACGACACCCTGGTCTCTTCGAAACCTGTCTCAAACAAACAAAACAAAACAAAATTAAGGACAAAAATGTTATTAAACAGTTGCTCTGCCACCACCATCTGCCTCAGTTCTCCCACTCACTCACATCCAGCCCCGTGTCTTTATGTTTGGGAGAAGAGCAGAAGAGCTAGAGGGGCTTGGGTTCTGAGCGAAATCTGAGTAGGGCCATTTCACCCACACTTACCTGTCAACTGTGGGGGCAGAGATGTGCTGTGTGGACCTGACTGTCCCCACTGTGATCACATGACAAGGACAGACAAGAGAAGAGACAAAGAAGGGCAGTCAGCTCTGAGCTGGCTCAGCCACCGCACAGTTGACTGCCACATGCCCAGGAGTAAATCACACTGCTGCACACTTGAAAATACCTTTTTAAAAAATACCTCCTAGGTCATGGGCGGAGCAAGCACCCACTACAGTTGCTTTACACGCTTGTCACTTGCTAGTCAGTATGCAAAGTGCGAGGGAGAGCACTGGATCACTACAGAGTGTTCGTAGTTAACCCAGAGTGGAGGCAC
>NC_022012.1:60796604-60819122 GCF_000317375.1 Microtus ochrogaster
AAAAAAAAAAAAAAATCTTAGGCAAATCTTCTCCTTACTATGTTAAAGTATACCACATGTAAAAGGTGGCATCACCAAGTTCACTTTAGAGAATTGTTTACGAATTTTTAACAAGTGACTCGTAAAGACAATTGGACAATTTCAGATAATAAGGGTTAAAATTGTATAAGTTAAAGTTACATGTCATGTTACATTTAGATTTTAGTAAAAAACCAGTTACTGTGCTGTATAAATGTCTTTACCATCATTTAAGGGTAAAACTTCAAAGTGATAAAAACGTGTATTATTAAACTAACTACAAAAAGGTGTCCACATAAAATAAGAAACTGAAACATAGAGAAATGAGTTTGAGCAAATTAAAGCCAGATGACAGAAGCTAAATGCGAAAGAATGGCTCACAGATGATTCAAGAGCAAAACAGAGTCAGCAAAACAAAATGCAGGGACACGGAGATCAAATCTGTACCATGCCTAAGTTTACAGTAGGGCTGGATGGTTGAAAACAGGTTCATTCTGAATTACAAGCCTACAAACTAGGATGCTGATATAACTCTAATGAAGAGTAAGGGCACTGGTACTGAGTTCAAGTCTTACTTCTTCCTCTTAAGAAGTTCTACAATACTGAAAAATCACTCACTAGCCCTAAACTCATCTCTAAAATGGGGAGAATAATAGAAGTCACTCTACTTGTCCCTGAGGAGAGGTCAGAAATGTAAAGTATTTTATTAAGAACCAAATAACAATCGTATAGACATAAGCTTTATCCTTTGAACGTAATATTGAGTCAAAAGCGTGGGCTCGCATGCCAGGTTGCATTATTGCTGAAACGGCACTGGAGTGGTGTTTATCACGCAACTCCAGTTTTCACTCCACATCGCTTTCCCCACACGAAACAGACACTCCGCAGGCACATGGCCTCACTAGCGCTGACTGATTGTGGATGAGCTGTCAGGCAAAAGTGAACAGGCGGCAGTGTCATGCGCTCAGGATGCAGGATGCTGGAATGAACCAGAACTCTCCACTTACATACATACCCTAACCTCATTTACATTTCCTCAGCATCTTCATAAGTCACTCTGATAAGTGACTGTCTGACTCGGGGCTTCTATTGCTGTGATGAAAATACCCATATCGCAAACAACTTGAGGGGATTCTTTCACTTCCACCTCCACACCAGTGTCCATCAGTGAAAGACATCAAGGCAGGAACCTGGAGGACTAATACAGAACATACAGAGTGACTTCCACACCAGGCAAACCTTAACTCTCTGGGGCTGGCGAAAAAAAAGGGAAAACACACACACACACATGCACACACACATAACACACACACACAAACACACACACACACACACACACACACACACACATACACACATCTCCAAAATATCAGGATCTCACCTAGAGTGCAGATGAATGGCACGCCTTCAGCAGGTCAGAGAAACTGAAGAGGGGATGCAGACAAGGTGAACTACTGGACAGACAAACTGACACACCAGGGCCAAGGCTTGGTTCTTCATTTTATTATTCTTTCTATTTGTTTCTATTCTATTTCTATATTGTTCTCTATTCCTTTTCTCTTCTTTTACCCTAATGTTTTCCTTCTGTCTATTATTAATTTTCCTTACTTATATACCCCTTACACACTTCAGCAAAATCTCTCAAGCAGTATAAAAATTACAATGTGGTTACATTCTATTTTTTAAGTGAATGATTACAATGGATATAAGTAAAAAAAACCAGCATGTTTTCCATATCCTTTACATGATTAAACATCTTACATATTACAGATGAAAGACTAGTTGTTCCAAGAACCCATGTACAATCATACACAAGCAATTTGTTATAGATTAACAAAGTATAAGTAAGCAAGGCATTTTTCTCAGCCAGCTCTTTTGCTGGCAGGCTGCATTTCATGATTACAAAGGCAGGATCAATCACTTCATTTATCTCAAAATGTAATCTTATAAAAAATCTTAAAAGAATCACAAATCTAAACTTTCGTGGATGAAAAACAGTCATCTCTACTTCAAATCTTTTGTAGGGACCCCTTCAGCTAATAGCCTTTAAGATACTGGCCCACTTTGGGAGTGGTCTCATGTACTATAAATGCAGACAAAAAACATGCATGGCCCTCTTTGCTGCTGGATTCTGTTCCAGTTCCCAGCGCACACAGAGGACTGCAGATCACTACCCTTACTGTGAGTTTATCCCCAAATAAATAAACCTTTGTTATACTCCATTCCTGGCTATTGTGGAACTCTTTGGGATGACAACATAAATCCTCAGGGTGCATATCCATTCATCAACAATTTTTTGTATCAGAAAACTGGGGGCAGAAATGGGTACAAGGATTTAATCATCACCTTTTATCACCAACCCATCCTAGCAAGAAAGATACAACAGCCAGCAATAGCCAGGCTGCCATTGTTCCTGCTTCCTGACCTCAATAAGTCTCTTGTGATACTGTATCTTTATAAACTTCAAATGGTTCCCCAGGATTTTCTACCTCAAAGGCATTAACAAAAACATCTTAACCTAACCTTAAGTCATTATTTAAAGCTTTATTTCAGCTAGGATGCACACTGAAACCCATGACCACATCTCCCAAAATTAAGATTAAAAGAACTTGAGCTAATTTAGCTTCTGGAATTCAATTGTTTTTCTTAATCATTACCCTAAGCCACAGTCTATTTGGCTCCTCAAGAGAAATTCCTAAGTCCTCTTTGCATGACTCTTCCTTGGTCCTATTTTCTATCCTCTATAGACCCTGCTTTATCCAGTGGTGACAACACCATATCCTGCCTTTACTTGCCTATATTAATCTTCTCACTAAACTAACCTCTAACACAACCCCTTACTCTATTTATTCAAAACCCTCAATCATCAGAACTCTATTTAACTAACACTATTATTGTATAAAATCAGTGCTTCAGTTAAACAGTACAGCTTAAGAGGAAATCATCTATATAATAATTCACAGATGAAAATGCCCAGTGAGGAAAAGACCTGGTCAGTCGTCCTTATCAACTTAGACCGTGAAACCCAATATGGACAAGTTCAACAGAACCGCCATGTATGGGCTGCTCATGCAGGCTTCAGCATTGCCAGGGCATAAATTTCAATTTTTTTTTCCAGAAATTCACAGTAGAATGGGACAATCACATGAGACAATCACACTACATTAAAGGCAGTGGGGATCCCCCTATCCCCATTCATATACCAGAGAAAAATGGTAGCAGCAAGCTTGTAAAGGCACAGCAGCAGCAAGAGACATTCTGGAACATTGGCGCGGGGGGCGGGGGGGGAGGCCTGTCTATCCGAGATTCACTTCCTGGTGGGCCCATAACCCGAAGTTCAATTGCCACCTGCTGCTCCTCTGACATGGCCACCAGAAGAAATGACTACTTTTACTCTGTCATCCCAATATTTGAGAGAATTGGGGAAACTTTGCCAAGGTTTGGGGATGCTCTGTATCATCTGGGGTTATAAAAAATATCTACTCCTGCTTCTTCCATCACTTATGCTCCAGTGTGGGTGTCAGAGAAAAAAAATCTGTCACTCCCATGGTGGCAACAGCCTAAGGCTCCCTTGGGATGGAAGGGTCTCTATGAACCGGATGTAAATCTGTTTGTAACCCTCACATTCAAATTCCTGCCACCCCACCTGACAAATGCCCTGATTCCACACAGTGCCACATGGATGGACGTATGGCTGGCTCCTGATGCCTTCAGATTCTCTTTATATCCATCCCAGTGTGACCGAGGGAGGCCGAAACCCGGGAAATCACTAACAGGGAAAGGCAGGGGTAGTTAGATCACAGATTTGGATCTTCAGCTCCCCAGGGCTTTCCTCTATAGCGCAGAGGTCATCTTAACACACCTTCAATATACACACACACACACACACACACACACACACACACACACACCCGGCAGTACAGAGATATTCCCAGAGAACGGCAAGCAGCCTCTCTCATCTCCTGACTTCTGGTGTCCTAAGGACCCACAACTTCTTGAAATAGGACACAAGAGTGACTTTCCCTCCATCCTAGTACCTTCTGTCTCACACCAGGAAAATCATATCCCAAAAATTTGTCTGAAAGAAGTAGGGAGGGCTGTGGAGAAGAGAGCCCTTTCACAGAGTGTCGAGCCCAAAAATGCTCTTTCCTCTCAGAGATCTTAGACAATCCTCCTGAATGACAGGAGGAGTTTCCTCTCATGTCTCCACACATAAATTAGTTCCAAATGAAGATGAGCATGCGTGGGGCCGAAGCTATACGAGGAAGACAGACCTTGGGAGGGCTGACAGCCATCAAGCCGCCACCAACAGACTCAATTTTCTGAGTTTATTCTTCCTCTAGCTGTGGTTATGAAAGTGTGGAGGGGGTTGTTACGGCTCAAAGCAAAAGTAGGTAGGAGAAGACAGCAATAAATATTTGTCAAATGATTAATCCAGACTCTTTGATTCCATGAGAGGATTAAAATTCCACAAATTCTGGGTCAAGCTTTTCTTGCCGTAACTTATTCCCTAATCAAAACAGGCTAGAAGAATGATAGCAGAGTTTGGCAGTCATAGCCCTTTCTAAACTGTCCAAAGGTTAACGATCATCAGGGCTTTAAACACCGGCATTTGTTTTTATAAAAATCAAAACGCACCCCCTACTCTGGCAGGATTTTTCCTCTAAGAATAACAAATTAATATACATGAGTTACATGCCAAAGATAAGAATGCATCCTAAAGTGTGCGGTAACCTGAGCAAGCAGGCTTCTAATAACCAGGATATCTATTTGCACAGAAATGGGGGGGGGGGCTTCAGATCTCATTTTATTTTTAGTTCACGAAAGGAATTTGGCTTTGGAATTTGAATTGGGGATGAACTTTCTTTCCTTGTACCTCCTCTGCCCTCTAGTGGCAGCATATTTTCATGCAATCGGATGATTCGAGTCGTTCTATTGTATTCTATACCCATTTTAAACTTCTAAATCAGCTTAGTAAACACCTTTCACTGTGTTATAAAGTTCCATGCCACTAGGTTAAAGCTCCATACTTTAAGGTTGTATATTATCTTAAAGTAACATTATCAATGTCATTGGAAAACTTCCAGAGAGAAATATTCTGAAGAAAATGCAATGTGTGTGTCAACCAAAAGGTGTAGGGGGATGAGAATATCATTTCCATCATTCCCATTGCTTAACTCTGAGGTCTACATTATCATCTCCACGCAGAGTTCTACATCGGTGACAGTATCTGCAGCTGGTCAGTAATAGGGCAGACTCGGATCTCTCTGACCATACCTGTAGATATCCCCTAAAGGATGTCTTGGAGAGTGTGATAGAGACCTCGTTCTCAGGCCCCTGTGGCTGGGAGGTTCCTTCTTTGAGAGCCCTCGTACCCTGTTCTATCTGTTATAGTCTGTTGTCTCTTCTTGTAATTACTGCATCCGGGGTCGGGATCAGCAGTAGCCGTAACATAATGTAAAATACATTCAGTTCAACTACAAAAGACCCATACATAGTCTATCACAGTCTCTGTTTTAAAGCCCAAAGTTCAAATTCTCTTCTGAGATTCATACAATCTCGTAACTGGAATTCCATATAAAATCAAAATCAAAAAGCAGATAACTTGCTTTCAACATATAGGCACAGGATACGCATTACCATTCCAAAACACAGGGAAGGGAGCAGTGAGGAAGTGCTGGACCAAAGCAAGACTGAAAACCCACTGGACAAACTCCAAATTCAGCATCTCCATGTCTGATGTGAAAACGCTCTTCAGATCTCCGTCTCCATTCAGCTTGGTTAACGGCAACACACTTCTTTCTCTTGGGTTGGTTCCATCCATCAACATCTCTGCTCCACAGGTATCCAACATTTTGTGATCTCTGTTACGTTCGCATCCCAAGACCCCCAAACAAGACCACCACAGAGCCAGTATCCAATGCAAACACATTGGGGTTTATTGATAACAAGTTAGCTAACTCGAACTGAAATCCAACACACCACCTCATCAGGTGATGGTGGGGGTGGAATGATCCCAAGCTCTCAGGGGGATGAGTTTTTGAAGGGAAAAACTGCAAGCAGGGTGGTTCACAATCCTTGGCGTTTCAGGGGTGGGAGAAAGTGTGCAACTTTTGAATGCTTTGGCTGTGGGATACAAGAATTTCAAAACAGTCAAAACAGTGCTTAATTGAGTACCTACAAGGACGTTTGAAGCAAGCAAATGTTGTTTGAACACCCTGGTGGGTCACTTTGACCAGGTCAAGCACAGTTTCTTGGGAATGTTTATGACTTTGCTGGGTTTCCATTCACACACACACACACACACACACACACACACACACACACACACACACACACTCACTCTGTCCCCACCAGTTAGGTCCTGTCTAAAATGAAGTTCTTTCTCGAAATGGAGTCTGTTCTGCTCCTGCAGTCTCCAAGGCAATCTAGGCTTCATCTTCCCAGCTTCATGAAAGAGCCTCTCTAGGTCTCTAGTCAGGGACACCCCTAACAAATGCCTGACTGCAGAAGCTTTCCTTAGTCGAGGAGGGAGATTCCATAACCCATTTCTTGTATCCTTGACTCTAAAGTCAGAACCAAGTGGCCAAACCTGTTTTCTGTGGCTAGAGCATGCCTCAACTACATCTTCACCAGCGTTCTGGTTTTGATGGTTTCCTTCATTGCCTAAACTTAGCTGACCTAAAATTCAATCTGTAGACTGGGCTGGCATCGAACTCAGAGATCCTGCTATCTCTTCCTCCAGAGTGCTGGAATTAAAAGTGTGCACCAGCACACCAGGTTCTAAGCTTTCCTTTTCTCTTCTTTTCTTTTTTTTATAAATTTTATTTAATGAGGAATAGACTTTTATGTAAAACTGCTTTGCCTCAGTGTTTGCACAGCAAGAGAGAGAGGGAATTCTGAAACAACACCGTACAGCGGTAAGCTTTATAAGGAACGGAAGAGCACGTTTTCCCACATTGTCTTCAGTCCAGTAGAGCCCAGGTTCTGGTGCTCTTGCTCACAGTCCTCAGTGGAGACACTTAAGGCTTTGCTCAGCACATTCTCCAGGGCTCTGGTTCCCTCATCAGCACTCAGGTTGTTCAGAGACACATTCTTCTCTTGGCCAAAAGCTTAGCGGGCCCGGAGCCTGGGTTGCACCTCCAAACAGTGGCGGATTAGAATGGGCAGGCCAGCCTTCTTCAGCTCCACGTACCATTGCTGGATGAAATCCCTCACACCCTGGCTGCCCGGAGAAAGCTGGCGTAAATGGATGCAAATCTCACGCAGCCCCAGCTTGCTCCCGCCATGGCGGCCACCATCTTTGCTAGCCTTCTTTTCTTTTTTTATGTGCATTGGTGTTTTGCCTACATGTAAGTCTGTGTGGGGATGCCAGATCCCCTGGAACTGGAGTTACAGACGGTTGTGAGCTGCCTTTTGGGTGCTGGGAATTGAACTGGGATCCTCTAGAAGAATAGTCAGTGATCTCAAGCATTAAACCATCTCTCCAGCTCCTCTAAGCTTTTATTCAATTCCTTTTCACGATTTGGAAGATTATCTGGACGGGATCCTGCCCTGAGGTCACCACTCGCTTTATTACATTTAACATTAGGATTTTCTTTAATCTGTTTCTCTCCTCGAGCACAGGACTTAGGTCCATTCCACTTCCTGGTGCCTCTTTTTTCTTCACTGTACATTTCGTAACTTTCCTTACTTAGACTGTTCCTTTTCATTATAGATCTGCAAAACTGTGGCTACTAATCCCCATACAACACAGTCCACACGAGGCTGTTTTGAAATCTCTGCAAATACAATTAATCCAAAACTCTTCAATTTACCTGCAGGCAAATTTTTTGGACAAGGGCAGAAAGCAGTCACATTCTTCACAAAAAATATCTTCGGAACAGTCTCTAGGCCACATATTTATATTCTTCTCTGAAACCTCTTGAGCCAGGCGCCCACAGTTCCCATCACCCTCAGCACCACTGCCTTCTCTGTTCCTACCAGGATGACCTGTTAAGTCCCACTTAAACCATTCAACTGTTTTCTAATCCGAAGTCCACATTACTTGAAACAAAAGCACAATCAGGTCTATCACAGCAATACTCCAGTCCCTGGGACCAACTTCTGTCTTACTTAGGGTTTCTATTGCTATGAAGAAAAACCATGGCCATGGCAACTCTTACAAAGGAAAATATTTAATTGGAGTGGTTTATAGCTCAGAGATTTAGTCCATTATCATCATGGCAGAAAGCATGGTGGCATGCAGGCAGACATGGTACTGCAGAAGGAGCTAACAGTTCTATATTCAGATAGGCAGACAGCAGGAAGAGAATGTCAGACTGGGCCTGGCTTGAGCATCTAAGACCTCAAAGCCTGCCCCTGGTGACATACTTCCTCCAACAATACCACACCTACTCCAACATGGCCATACCTCCTAATGATGCCACTCCCTGTAAACCTATGGGGGCCATTTTCTTTCAAGCCAATATATTTGTGAAGTACATAATTGAATACAATTAACAATAACATATTCCTATGTAACAATTGTGTAGCTTGGACTACATGTGGGACTCCTAACAATGGGAGCAGGGCTGTCCCTAACACTTTGGCTGGCTCTTGGGAACCTATTCCTCATACTGGGTTGCCTTGCCTAGCCTTCACACAGGGGAGGTGCTGAGTCTTACCACAACTTGATAGACCACACTTGTTGATACCCATGGGAGGCCAGCGCCTTTCTGAACAGAAACAGCGGAGCAGATTGAGAGGGGTGGAGGAGAAGTGGAGGGAGGAAAAGGGGAAAATGCAGTCAGGATGTAAAATTATTAATTATGTTGAAATGTGTTGTTTTTAATGAACTCATGAATCATCAGTAATTATTTAATTAAAAAATAACATTTCAACATTTGATATTAAAACTTTCAGTTACTTGGATCAACATATAAAGTGCCAGTTCTTAGGGAAAATGTTATAGGTCAACAATACTCTTCTCATATACAAAGTAAATTCTAAAAAAAAATTGCTGAGTGAAATTTTATAATTCTTTCTGCATATAGGTGAGCTCTATTCACCATATCAACTATATCCAACTAAAAATCCAAGACATAAAGGCTCAAAGGACCAAAATCAAGACACAGTCTACTGAAGCAAACTGTATTAGTTCTGGAGGAACAGAACTGATACAATCTATACATGTTATAAAGAAGGTTTATAAGACTGGCTTTCTCAATAGGGGCACAGTCTGTCCAGCAAGCCCAACTCCGACAGCCATCTCTCTGTCCACCTCCATCCACAGTGTTCCCAGCCCATGAACAGTCCCCACGGGTCCCCGTCTCCTATCCCACAGCCAGGAGGGACCGTGCCTACCTTGTGTCACAGCTAACACCACTGCAGGTTGATATCAATGAGCAGTCACTCTTGACTGCTTCTGGGCAGAAGATTTCACGTGTTTCCTGTAGTCAGAATTTTCTTTGGGCAGACAGCTCACAAGTACCAACATGGAGACTTATTATTTATGAAGCTTGGTCTTAGCTTAGACTTTTTCCCAACTAGCTCTTATAACTTAAATTAACCAATTTATATTGATATATGTTCTGCCTCATGGTTCAGTCACCCTTCCTTTGTACCATATGTCCTTTACTGTCTCGCTGGCATGAGAGATTCCCATGCCTAGATTCATCCCGAGTTCCTCTCTTTGCCAGGAAGTCCCGCCTTTTCTCTCCTGCCTAGCTACGGGTTATTCAGCTCTTTATTAAACCAATCCCAATGACACATCTTCACACAATGTAAGCAAATATTCCACAAGAGTCTCCCCTCCGCTTCTTTATTTTTCCTTCGGCTCTTTCTGTCATACAAAGAGTCAATTATTTTTACCCTGACCACACAGAGGCAGCTTCTAATCCACCATCAACAGAAAGTTCTACTAGCTGAAAATACTATAAAGCAAGCTCTTTGAGGTCCATGCGATTATTTTTACAGAACCACCTGAGAGGAAAGTCATAGAGTTAAGGAACAAAACTAAACCACTTCTTAGATTATTTTTTTAATCTTCAGTTGTTTTAACATAGCTAACCTATTTTAGTAGACTCAGATGGGAAAGTTGAAAGAAACAGTAGGGAAAAGGTGAGGAAATAATTTTTCTTTAAGCACTCACACAGATAAATAAATTTCATTTCTTAGTGTAAGTATAAACTCAAAATTCAGGAATCTTCTTTGTTGGGGGATAATCCTTTTGTACACTGTGAAGATGTGTCTCTGTCTAAGGTACCTTATGACTGGTTTAATAAAGAACTAAGTGGCCAATAGCTAGGCAGGAGAGAATAGGAAGGGCTTCTGGGGGGAAAGAACAGGATTAAGCCAACAAGATGCAGATTCAGACAGACAGTGTGGAGAGAGAGAACAAGTCACATGGCAGAATATAGATTAATTAATGTAAGTTAATTTAAGTTGTCACAGATTCTGGGGAACAAGCCTAAGCTAAGGCCAAGCATTCATGATTAATAAGAAGTCTCCATGTCCTTATCTGGGAAGCAGCAGTGCAAAGAAAGCCCAGCCATACTTTTTAGTGGTTCACAGCATCATTGGACACCTGACAGCCCAGAGCGCAGACCTTGTGGCTGGAAGAGACTGAACAGAAGCCAGGACTAGCACTACAGTTCTTCGGGGGCAGCAATCATACCCAGACTCTCTGAGACCTTCAACCTCAGCTGCCATCCCAGGGAGATGGGTTGCCTGTGACACGGGCAATACTTCTTGTCTCCTTGGTCCATAGTGGCTCCTGGACTGAGCTCTTCTGGTCCAAGTCACACAGGCACACGTTACAGGGCTCTTCATCTCTCACCCCTGAAGCAGAGCCAGGGTGAGGCTGCCAACATGACAGAAGAGAGCACCCCAGCACCCCTAAAGGCAGTATTCAGTGTCTTGTCACCTCTGACCAGCACAACGCAGGAAAAGACTCTGTCTTTCTATAAAGAAGTTGGGATGGACCCAAGGTAGCATCAGGCCAGTTATGGGAAGGAATAGAGAGGAAGCATCTTCTGCTGCTTCTTTAACACCAAACCAAATACTGAAGGATGAGATGCCTGAGAACCTCACACACACACACACACACACACACACACACACACACACACACCCCTTTTACAAAACAGGAAGAAATAATGGGAAATAACATTTTTATTCTGGGGGACATAAATGCATCTTTAAAAAAATCCTTCTGAGGAGGGGAAATAAAGAGACGCGCGTGTCATCATTCTAATCGTCTTCCACACAAAGATCAGGTGGGGAAGTTTACACGCCTACACAAGCTAGAGATTTACACACTGACACAAACTCCCGCCTGCAGCAGACATTCCCCCAGAGCCCCCCAGAAAGGGAAACAATTGATTTTCAAAATCATCAGAGGCAATCATCAGCTGTAGAGTGAAAACAGTCACACTTGGGTTTCTGGAAAGGCCAGTTTTAGATGAAGTCTTTGAAAAATAAATCCTAATCAATGTTCCACCAAGTACAGAAGGATGAAACAAAAAGTGAAAAGAACTGAAGAGTGTCGAAGGGAGCCCATGGCTCCGTTCTCACAGTGATGGCAGCCGGTGTCTCCGCAGAGGTCACAAGAGGACAGCTTCACCTTGGAGTTGTAGCTTCTCACTGCCTGTCTCCCTGTTTAAAGAGGCAGACACCCAGGTTACATGTCTCCTTTGTCGGGAAACGGTGGTTTTGCTAACCATAAATCATGAGAGGACCATGCTTCACAACGTTAACTTTTCTTTCTCAGAAACAAATGAGATGCTTGGGAGGCACAGATGGTAAACAAATGCCGAGAAACAGTGTGTTCAGCCCGTTCTATCTACAATCAGTGGGCCAGCTTTAGAAGACAGCAAATTGGCTGCAGCCCTCCGCTGCAAACACAACCTTAACTGGAAGGAAAAGACTTTAAGTTTTGAGTCATTTAATCTTCTCAAGAGTTTATTTGGGGACGATATTTTCTATGCCAGTAGACCTCCTTGAGAAGTGTCTGACCTAGACTTTACTAAGCGAATCAAAGGATGATGGAAATATATCTGTATCTGTTGTCAGACAGGGGCATACTGTCAAACTCTATTCATTCCAGGTACAATTCATAGCACAAATGGATAGTGTTTAGCTGCATAAACAACCAATCACAAAATAATAAACTCACCAAAACAAAAACAACTACGCTTCAGTGTTTTAAAACAGAACGCATACTAACTAATAACTACTCAGTTGGGGGTGCAAGTTATAGTACAGATAATACTTTAAAAACTATGTAAGGTACATATCACCCTATAAAAATCTCAGTACAAAACAAAACATTTCATTTTATAATTTTAATTAAACTCTATTTTTAATTTTTCACAATTTTTTGAAGATTTTTCCAACATCACAAATGTATCTCCAGCTACTTAAAAAAAATAGTAGGTTTAATTTTTCTTATCTTTTCCCCAATCTCACAAAAAAAATGATAACAAGGGACTGTCACTAGATCCCCACAATACAGTCTATCACTTCACCTCAGGAAAAAGGTCCTGTGCCTATGTTCTTAAATATCCCATAAGACCCTGGATGTATCCGCATCATTGACGAAGGCTGGGATGTCCCGTAAGACCCTGGGTATATTGTCATGACAGAGGCTGGGATATCCCATAAGACCCTGGGTGTATCTGCATCATCAACAGAGGCTGAAAGCAAGGAACAAGAGGGGCTGGCTTTTGTCCTTGGAGACAGAACTACCTGGAACCATACTTTGTCTTGAATGCTCTAACAAGCATTACCAAAACTGCGAGCTGGTTCACCTTATCTCAATGAAATTCTCACAGCCCGTCTCATGCACTCCAACGTCTCTGAACACCATGGGTGCTCATTCAGAAAGGACTGCACACTCACAAAGCTTCACTCTAAGAGTCATTTTTCATAAAGAATTTGGGAGTCCGCCAGGCTGACTGCTTTCATGTTTTACATCATTCCTAGTTTATAAAATGTTACCAGTCATATCAAAGAAGTTCAAATTATCATTCCAAGAACTCAGTTTTTCTTGATACCAAAAATAATGCATCTCCTCCATCCACACTTTTCCCTTCCAACCAACTGTCCTCCAAAACCAAGGTCACTTGAGATGGTCACTTCTCAATGAGCAGAGTGCCTGGCTTGACTTCTAAAGTCTTAGGAAACCCAGACCCCACTTACTTGGTTCATAGTAATCCACTATAGATACTGAAGCCTCTTGAGTATTTGAAACTTTGAAGTTTCTCTCAGCAGGAATATCAACACAAAACTGGGTTTCATTTACCTTGAAAAATACAAAAGATTAGAAGGGGCTGTCACACTATAGTTCATGGGAAAAGTCAGAGACTTTTTCTTTCATTTTAGGCTTTCTGCCTGTCAGGTACTATAGTTAAACTAATCTTATTTAAATCCAAAACAATCCTTATAAGATAGGAATGCCTCTTAGTCTTATTTAGTCCCTAAAGGGATTGTCGAGATTTAGAATTATTTAGTAAACATCCAGCCTGTTCCCAGGGCAACCCAAATCCCTCTCAGGCAGAGCATCTCAATTCTAGCTGCTGCTAATGACTGGAAGAGGCCCAGCTCTGCAGACAGTGGTCCGCCTATAGGAGCATTACAGATAGACCTCAGGTGAAGGGGCGCATACCACAATTAATAAGGGCCTGATATTTATATGTGTAAATGACCATGATTTACTCCTGGTGAAATATAAACTGGTCCAGCTATCATGGAAAATCAGTGTGGATGTTTCTATATGCATGTACAAAACACGTATATACATACACATATCCATTATATATATACATGCACACACATGACCCCATGACAAAGATATACCACTCTTGCGTATGTACTGAAGGGACTCTAAGTAGACAATACAGAGATACCTGCCTATCTGTGTTTCTTCCTGCACTTTTCATAAGTCAGGAAATGGAACCAGCCTAGAAGGCCATCAACAAGTGAACAAATAAAGAAAATGTGTAATATATATATATATATATATATATATATATGCAATGGAAGGCCAATTTAGCCATAAAGAACATTAAAATAAAGGCATTTGCAGGAAAAGAGATGGAATTGCAAACTATTGTATTAAGCCAAGCCAGGCCCAGAGTGATCAATGTGTTTTCTGTCATCTGCAGACGCTAATGTTTCCGCACCAGAGGAGGAGGTGTGAGACATCAAACTAGAAAGGGGGCCACCAGGGAAAGGAGGACAAAGAGCCTGATGTGAAGAAAGGGCAATGGAATTTATGTGAACAGAAAGCAGAAACTGGGTACTGGGAGAGGGAGAGGTAAGAGACACCAGTTAGAGTGAGCAGAGTAGAGAAAAAAATATTTACAAAACCGCGGACATATGTAGGTGCCATAATGAAGCTCATTGCTTTGTCTGTCCATTTATGAAAATAATTTTTAAAAATGATTTTTAAAAGCTGCTTATTGGGGGAGGGGAGATGGCTCGGTCAGTAAAGTGTCTGTTGTGTAAGCACAATTCACGTCCTGAATTCACACCCAAAAAGCCAAGCACGACAGCATGAGCCTGGAATCCAGCACTCAGGAGGTGAAGATAGGCAAATCCCTGGAGCTTGTTGGCTGGCCAGCCTACGGGAATCAGAAGCCCCAAGGTCAACAAGAGAGTCTGACTCAAAACAATAAGGTAGAGAGTAACTGGGAAGACAGCCAATGTCAATCAACTTCTGGTCCCCACATACACATATATACACCAAACATACAAATGAAAAAAAATAATTTTCCCAATGATTGTATAATATTATACATATATATGTGTGTATGCATAATGCATATGCATGATAGTTCAATAAACAATTACTAAGCTTTTTAAAAAGACCTTCCTTGGCTCATCATTAATAGTAACTTTCATTAATTTCATAGCAAATTTTTTTTAAGTTTGTAAGTATATGTGGTATGTGTATGTCTGTGTGGTGTGCGTGCATTTGTGTGGAGGGGATACATTCACCTATCCATATGGAAGCCATAAGGATAAGGAAATGGGCATCAAGAATCCTACTCTACCAATCTCCAATTTATTCTTATGACCCACAGTCTCTCACTGAACCTGGAGCTAGAGTGACAGCCAGTAAGCCCCAGCGATACTCCTGTTTCTGCCCTCCAAAGTGCTGGGGTTGCAAGCTTGTGTGGTCACACCCAGCTTTTTACATGGATCCTGAGGATTGGGACTCAGGTCATCACATGTGTACAGACAGTTCTCTTACCCACTGAGCCATCTCCCCCGCCCCAATGACGATTTTTTTTTCATAGAAGAAAACATATAGTTAACATATCAAAATCATTCAAAGACAAAAAGTTTACAGAAAGCATACTTAATGGGTGGCAGGCTTCTAAACACAACACATCAGACATTTACCAAAATTAGCTTGATGAAACTTCTTCCTACTTACAGAATCTAAATAAAGGTTGAGTTTTCCGTGATCATATTCTACTTTCTTCACCATCTCACTCAGAGGAATTGCATCTGAAGGGACAGTGAAGCCACTGAGCAGGTTAACCTCCATAAGGGCCATGCCACTCCTCTTCGAGCCCAAAAATCTACACCAAAGTGATGAAGAAAAAAATAAAACAAGTGTTCTTTTTGCAAAAGTTAAAACTACCAAATATTATTCTAAATACTATTCTAGCACAAGTAAAATTTACTGTAGGAAATTTTTAAACAACGTGTTCTGTTCTTTAGTGGTGTCAGTCTTCCAGCTCTCCGTGACAAGTAGAAGGACAGCTAACTTGGTCCCTTAAATAGGACAGAGTGCCTGCAGTGAAGCAGGTGTGTGCTTGCGGGTTGGAGCGGGTACAATGCACAACCATCCAATAGATTCTAGTGGTGTTTTATACTGGTCCTAAAGTAAATATATCTCAAAACATTGGCATTCTCTCAGAAGTTGACAGCACCTACCTTTCCAGCTTAAATCAACGAATGAAAAAAAAGGGGGTATCCCTTGGCCACTTGGTGCAAACCCCAGTCTGAGACACAGAGGATTCTCAACCACCATTTTCTGAATGAATGAATGAATCAACCAACCAATCAATCAATCAGAGAGAAAAGTGGGCCTATTACTGACTGGAAAGAACTACTCTAGTAAGACCTAAATGAGATGTATGTAAAGATTTTGTTCAATATCTGGCATATGGGCTTGTGATACATATAAATTCCTCCAATTGATAGTAAATAGTAACTGCATGATGTTTTTACTATTTAATGGAGACCTGGTTAAGAATGAACAAAGGAAGTCCTATTTCCTTCCCCGCTGAGAAGGAAGGCGCTATAGAAATGGTACTAGTGCCAGCTGCTGGTCAAAATGCACTAGGGGAGGAATGGGGCGAACACGTGGAGATGACCCTCACGAAGCATCAGGGGTTTCCAGCCAAACAACATGCTGAGTTCAACCACAGTGCCTTGGGATGTTTGAAAAGAGCAGACACCAGGTCCTCACAGCCAGGGCCTTCTAACAGTTAGCCTCTCACCGAATACCAACCAATGCTGCGGTGAGAAGACAGACCGATAGAACTGAAACTGTAAATTCTCTTGATTCAACAACTTTCTCATAGTTGTTCTCAAAATCACGTGCACAAGATAACCGAGAAGCTGGGGAGGACAATTTCGCATCTCTACTGCAAAGCCAGCATGTCTGGGGAAAGGAGATCCTCGGGTGCTTTGGATGCAGGCCAATTTTAGAACCACTCTGGGAACTTAAGTTACCAGGACACAATTACCCAAGACCAGAATCTTCTAAACTGAAGTGCTGTCAGTACCTAAAACAACTATTCCTCTTGCTAGATTTGCATCCTGTTATAAATTTTGGGCCAAAAGTATAAAAGTTAAAGATAAATCTGAACCCTAAATGAAACTATTTCAACAACAAAAAATAACATTTGTAGCTTAAATATGATTGAATATTTTACAGTTTTCCTATACTAGGCTTGAGTTTTATTAGCTTTTATTTGTATCCCCACTCATCCCTGGATTTTTTACTAGATTTATAGCAAGAGGTGTATACCCCCTCACTTGGAGTGGACCTCAACTATAATCATAAAGTGGCTAGTTATCCCCCAAATCCTTGGTCCATTATTGTGCCAATGGGCAAATCTTGCCTGTTGGGTTAGGATTGTAACACACATGATCTACAGCAGGGAGAGACCATTGAGGAGTTTTCTCCCCCTACAGCCTACATAGCACCTACATAGCACAACTTAGGAAAAGCACTGAAAACTAGCCAGGAGGGAGAGAGCTTCCGGTTCATCCCACCTTGATCTATGTCCTGTGACCAGAATGTGTAGTGTAGTACCTTCATCAATGGGGTCTTTACCATCTGGTTCTGATGCACCACCAAGAACAATGGCAAAGCCTGCCTACTTGGGGGTCCTCTGAGACCTCGCCAGCCAACAGTTCCCAGGGCAGTGTCCCACAGCTAGTGCTGAAGTTCTTATTTACAAGTTTATGACAAGATGGCTTGGCTGGTAAATAATGTCTGCCATACAAGCTTGGTAGTTAAGAGTTCGAGTCATAGGTGGAAAAGCAGAACCAACTCTATACAGTTGTTCTCCGACTTCTTAAGAATCTCAGTACTTATATCACACATAGTACAGGATCATGAGTGAGCTAATCTCAGCAGAAGGTGCAGCCATCTTAGAGGAGGAAGCTGCTGTTGCTCATTTTTGCACACACTGCCAACACATACTAAAAACATAAGGAGACTTTGTCATCCCCCTGAGCCTCACCCCAGGGAAAGAAAGGCTTACCACTTCCATGGGTTGAGACATCAGGCAGCTGACATGGCAGTGCCCATGTCAACAATGTGTTCACTCAGGGCTTTCTCACATTCCCTCAATAAAATTAAGGATTAAATAATTTAATGTTTTTCTACCTAAATTTATTACAAATACAAAGAAAACTTATGACCAATTTTAGCATGACTAAAAGGGATTTAAACTTTCTTACTGTGCTTCTGGTGTGTAATCTTTGGAGTGGTAGGATGAATGATGAAGTCTCTTAAAAGTGACTCCTTAACTGATCTCATTTGATAACCATACAAATTAAGCCTGCAAATCTATTTTCTTGAAGGCACTGTTAGGCAGGTACCTACCTTGTGCACACATTCAAATTCATGTGATTGACATCATCTTCTTCATCATTCACATCAATCTCTAAATCAAAAGCTTCTTTATTTTCAATAGATCCCCAACTTCCAAAAGAATCTGAACTGTTCACATTATAAACAACATTAAACTGCAATAAATAAAAAAAATGGCATAAGTGAAGTCATGGATCTCGGAGGAAAACCAACAACTACCACTTTATTAAAGCACCAAATGTCCTAACTATATTCTAAATATTTGTCCTTATAGCCATAGATTTCCTTCCCCATCAAAAACACTATTTTTGAAAATTAACATCTGGGATAAACTAGCAGTAAGGTGTTTGCTATAGTCTAAGTAGTAGGTAATAATTCTTTCTGTAATGAAGTCAATTAGATTTATAGTCAAACTAAAAATAAACAGCTAAAAAAAGCATCATTATCCAATGCTTTTATAAATGTTTGTCATTTTTATTGAGAAAACTATTAGACAATATTGCAAAGTAAATGGCAGAATACCAGAGATGATGCTTATGGATTATTTTCTCAAGGAATGGAAGACGTTCTCTTGAGGATAAAAGGGAAAGCTACAGACAACTTTCTTGAAAGTATTTACTGATATATAATTAATTTCCTAATTTCTAAATTTTGTTACCCAAACAGAACCTTGGAAACTCCCAGTAAGACAAATCAAACTAAAACACCACCTGTCCAACTGCCGAGTTTTCTTTCTCATCATAAAACATTTTTCAAAGATGATAAAGCAAGGGACAGCCTTCAGTACACTGAGTCTTCTTCAGCAACCTCTGCTGTGCCTGTCTCTGATGTGAAAGGTGCCGCGGGAACACTGGAGCAGTACAAGGACCAGTGTCTGTCTCAAAGCCACGCTAAATCTGAAGCCTGGCAATGCACACACATTTTCCTAGCTTGCCTGAACCTAAACAGAACAGAACTTTTAAATATTTAATGCACCCACTTATTTTGGAACCAAGTTTATAAATTTTAATATTACTATGTTATACTGAATTTCCCTTTCATTCTACTTGAATCGTAGGCATAAAAACTCACACACTTCAGAAGCAAGCATCTAGAACCCTCCTCAGGTTTAAATTATCTCTTGCTGAGCCTTCTCTCCTCAAACCTAAGAGCTCTAACCCTTTTTTTTTTTTTTGCCACAACAGTAATTTGCATCATCTTTCTGATTGAGGTACTCTGGACATTTTCCAACTCTTTTTTAAACTACAGCAATTAATGCTGAGTATAATATAACGGGGACGACTCCTAGAGCAGCTCTCTGACCTCTAATCGCTGTATGCTACCTGCAGTCTTTCCATGGCGTGCGACTGTCCCTTTAGGGACTAGTGTCATGAAGCAAGAGGATTAGGCTCGTCATTACGGCAGTGATTAATATCTATCTCTAAGTATTGAAGGTGATAGGCGGCTGGCGGGAAAGCTCAGCTAGCCACTCACAGAACTTCAAAAGAGCTCATTCATCATTGCTTAGAGTTTTAGAACCCAAGTAAGACAAGTAGAACACCTACTACAAGCCTGAGCACTCTCTTTCCAGGGCACTGATAAAAATAGTAACAATGACTATCTCAATCCTCATTTCTGCATGATTAATATCTTTATATTTTTCCCTCTTTCATGAGAAAAGGCTATCAGTCCCTCTCCCTTCTGAATTTTGATACAGACACTGGCTAGCGAACATTCTGACCAGAAGGTCTGCATTTGCCACTGCCCTTCAAACCTCAAGCAACAGTCATTTAATTCAATGATTTGTCTACACGTCATTGATCAAGAACAGCTTCCAACAACGCTGTAATTCCAACAAATGTGATGATTAAAGAATCCTAAGTTCCCAGGACTTCTACATTGACTTTTTACACTTAACGGCAGTTTTGGGACGAAGAGTTTCCTATGGTCTTCAATAAAGATCCACAAAAATTATCCTGTTTTTCTTTCCTTCTCATGGAAAAACATTCCGCTTCACTTTAATTATTCTTCCTTGGTGTTTTTAAAAGATGCTTTCTGTGCCTTGAGTATCAGGCAAAATGATCTTAGAGGGCCAGAGAGGTGCTTCAGCCAATCAACATGCTTACTGCACAAGCCTGAGCATCTTAGTTCTTCCTTCAGAACCCACAGTGCAGGGAGAAAGCAGACCTCCACACATGCACAACGGTACATGTACACCAACACACACACACACACACACATGCACACCAAAAATAAATAAATTATTCCTTCCAGAAATCTTAGAAATTATTTGGCAGCTTCCAAATTATATGTGTTTGATAAAGTGTGTCTTTTCTATTGGACGGTATATGCAGCTGTGTTAGTTAGCTCTCTTCAGCTTGACACAAATGTAGACATCCAGAAAGAGGATATTTCAGTGGAGAAATTACCTCCATTCGATTGACCTGCGGCCATGTCTGAGGGACAGGCATATTTTGATTAATGTTTGATCTGAGAGGGCCGAGGAACCCTGGGCAAGCAGCCCTGTGCTGTATAAGAAAACAAGCCGAGCAAGCCAAAGGAAAAAGCCGGTGAGCCGAACTCCTCCATGGCCTCGGCTTCAGTGCCTGCCTCCCCGGCCCTGCCCTGACTTTCCTCGGTCATGGTCTGTAACTGGAATGAGTAAGCAAATGAACCCCTACCTTCCCAGTCACTTTTGACCACTGTTTTTCACAGCAAGAGAAAGCAAAGAAGATGCTGCCCTCTCAACAGAAGTAACCGTACCAGTATTTTTAAGAAGTGACTTTTTGAACTATTTTTAAAAAGAGAGAAAACTGGGAGAGACAATGGACAGATAAGTGTGCATAACTAAGGACATGAATATGATCAAAATAGGTTATACATATGTATGAAAATGTCATACTAAAGCCTATTTAATATAATTAATAGTTTTTAAAAATACCTTTTCTCTCTAGTAGACATTTTATTACCTTCTAAGTGGTTGTTTGGTTTGTTTCCCCCAAGTCATAGTCATTTTTGGCCTTATCGTTTATTCTCTTGGGTTTCCATTAGTATTATTTAAAGACTCTATGCTATGTTTTCAGGGTAATCACTCCAGTCAGTACTTTCCATACTCTCTCCTTTTTAATTCCAGCACTTATTATGCCTTCAAAAGCAGGTTTGTTGGCATTTTCATCCTCTATCATGACTCCAAACATAATAATGCTTGAATTTTTAAATTTGTTATTTTATGAGGTTTTGCCATAAGGAAATGCATTGTCTATCAACTTATAAACCACACTGACCTCATATTCTTAGATAAATATTAAGAATTTATAAGTAAAATACATATTTGTTATCAGGTAAACACAACATGAATTCTATCAACTATCAACATTGTAATTTTTTAGATTCATTTTAAATTTTAATGATGTATGTGTGCATGTGTGTTTGCATGTGTGTGTATGCACATGTGTGTGTGAGCACATACACAGAGGTTAAAGGTGCAGGATCCTTCTAGAGTTGAAGGTATAGGCAGTTGTGAGCACCTCACATGGGTCCTTTGGAGGAGCAGTATTTGCCCTTAACCACTAAACCATCTCTATAGACCGTTAACATCATAATTTCTGAACTGTTTTTCAAATATGACAAAAATGTAGAAACCAGGCAAGGTGGCACATGCCTGAAATCCCAGCACGTGGGAGACTGAGGCAGGAGGATCACAGGTTTGAGAGCAGTTTGGATTATAATTTGAGTATATTACTAACTGTGTCTACATAGCAAGACTGTGCCTCCAAAGGGAAAAAAGGTTCCCCAGTTGTTCACATAAATCACACTGGAGGATTTCAACACTACCTTCAAAAAGCAAGTAATCTCCAAGAGATGTTTTTCATGCAGATTGTCAACACAAGTAAGTATTGTCTATGCACTAGTTAGTAACATCTCCAATACTTATTAAATATATATATATATATATATATATATATAATCATGCCGAAGTCACAGAAACAAATTGTTAAAAATTCTATTCTATTTTTATTATATTTTCACTTATTTACTGTGAGTAAATCAAATGCTTGGCATGTGATGTGTATATGTCAAAGGACAAATTGAGGTAGTAGGTTTCCTCCTCCCACCGCACGGGTCCCAAGGATCAAAGTCAAGCTTGAGAGCAAGCGCCTTTATTGACTGCGCCATCTTGCCAGCCCTCAACAAGAATTTCACACAAGCTATCTAAGTTAAAGTTTTAGCAAAGAATTGTTACTAAAGGTCACATTTAACTGCAAAAATAGGCCATCATATATACATACCTGGCAAATAGCAAATCCCGAACCACGAGCAGAAATATTAACTTCTGTGGGCTCCAGCGCAGCAAGCTAAAGGAGAGAGAGAGAGAGAGAGAGAGAGAGAGAGAGAGAGAGGGAGGGAGGGAGGGA
>NC_022012.1:60819222-60872035 GCF_000317375.1 Microtus ochrogaster
AGAGAGAGAGAGAGAGAGAGAGAGAGAGAGAGAGAGAGAGAGGGGTATGAAGTTTCCATAGACATCTCCTACCCAGGAGCATGCAAGTTTGGTGCTATGTCTCACGCTAGAAGGAGAGGCAGTCCTGGAGAATGCTGGCTCCTCTGCCTGGTCCTAAATATCAAAGGCTCAACCAGTTGACCTGGGTGAAGTATACTCTCCAAGCTCTCCAAGCTCTCTCACCTCAAACCTTTGGGAAGGTACATGGGTGCCCCTGACTAGACTGCCCTCCTGTCGGGGTTGAAGCAGGTCTCCCCTGACCTCCCTTCATCGGGGCTGACCATGAACACAATGATACGTACTCCCTGTGTCCAGCTTTAGCCTTTTGTCCTGTGCCATTGCCCCTCTCCTTCACTTAGCTCTCAGAATAATCTTTAGTGCATTTTGAAGTCAGAATTTGAGTCGGGTGTGGTAGCACATGCCTGTTATCCCAGCACCCAGGAGGCAGAAGAATTCTGAGACCAGATCTACATGGTCCGTCGGTCAGCTTTCTCATTGTCAAATGGGGGCACACATGGCCTGAAGAACAAACGTAGGAGCATGCCAACTCTAAGCTACCACGGGGACTATGCAAAGCTGGGACTCAGTGAGTGTCACTCCTCCCCAGTGTAATCGTGCCCATATTATCTTCTTTTCTCCCCATCGTTCTTCCCAAGTTCCCATCCCTTCCGTCCTTCCTGAGTTCAAAAATTGGAACCTGGAACCAAAACAAGACAACCCATCAATCTCCATGTCTCTATGGGGCTCTGAAAGCAATTCTTTGCTGAAGTCAGAAGACCAAAATTAAAGTAGTATTCCAGAATAATGAACCATCTACACAGGGTTTTAAATGGCCACCCCATCCACACCTCTGCCGTGTGAAGGAGAAAACGGTTCTGTGTGTCAATCCGAAAGTGTACAGGTCTCGGTGCGCTGGGCCCTGTGACAGTCACTTGGATATCTGTATTTTCCGTGTGCATTAGGGCTGAAAACTCAGAGAGGGCCTTCAGGGCCACAACAGTATCCTGTTGAGAGAAGAACAATGATTGTACATTTTGAGAAATAGCCAGCAAGCTCTCTAAAGAAAACATTCGGCAGTATTTGGGAACCTCCAGCCTTGCGAGAAGACTGCTTCCTGGGGCATCTGTGGTTCTAGTGCTGGAAGCGCATGACCTGAGCAATGGGGTCCAGCCGGTCGCCACAGACACAGAACAGCGGATACAGACGTGGCACTGGTGTATTCAATTAACATACCATGAGGCTCAAATGGGATAATCATTAAAACTACCATCTTATACCTTTCATTTAACTCACTGAACTTGTAATCGTACGACTCTATGAAGAAACAGATATGTTCTTCATTGATATTTTTAAAATACAATCGCCTCTCACCTGAGTGGATACAAAGCCTCCGAGGCTATTTCTCTGCCTGCTGAGCCACCTCATGACGGGGATGCCCTCAGAAACATGGTGCTGCAGGTAGGAGAGCAGCGCATAGGCCGCAACTTCAATATCCAGGGAGAGCGGCTGCCAGGACTCCGAAAGTGCGGGCGCTGATGAGAGCCAGAACTGTGTGTCTCCTGAGAGGAAAACAGAACCAAAAGCTGACGTCTTCGACCATTAAATATTTCTGTACCAGTCCAGTCTATCTGACTGGCAAAAAAGCAGGTTTTATAGATACATATAATATATATACAAGCATATGCGTATACAAGCATACATAAACATGCATTGTATCCAAAGGATGCTCAGTCATAACACAAGGACACTTGCTCAACTATGTTCATAGCAGCAATATTCATAATAGCCAGAACCTAGAAACAACCTAGATGCCTCTCAACCAAAGAATGGATAAAAAAAATATGTGGTATATTTACACAATGGAGTATTACTCAGGAGTGAAAAACAATGACATGAAATTTGCAGGCAAATGGATGGAACTAGGAAAAAAAAACATCCTGAGTTAAGTAACCCAAACCTGAGTTAAGAAAGACAAACATGGTACGGATATTAGTTGTAAAGCAAAGGATAACCAGGCTACCATCCACAACCCCGGAGAAGGACCCTAAAAGGGATGCATGGATTTCCCTGGGAAGGGGAAATATATGAGATCTCCTGGGTAAACTGGGGGTGGGGGTCGTGTGGAGGGGAGGGAATGGGGTACAGGAACATGAGGAATCAGGTTGGTTGAATTGGAGGTGGGATGGAAAGGGAGATTAATGGAAATAAGTATTTTCATAGAGCGGGCCATGTAGGGGTTAGGGAGACACCTGGGGCTAGGGAAACTCCCAGGAATCCACAAAGATGTCCCCAGCTAAGACTCCTAGCAATAGTGGAGAGGGCACCTGAACTGGCCTTCTCCTCTAATCAAATTGGCGACTACCCTAACTGTCACCAGAGAGCCTTCATCCAGCAACTGATGGAAGCAGATGGAGCAATCTACAGCCAAGCACTGGGCTGAGCTCCTGGAGTCCACCTGAAGAGAGGGAGGAAGGTATGAACAGAGAGGGTCAAGCTCATGCTGGGGGAACCCACAGAGACAGCTGATCTGGGCTATTGGGAGCTCACAGACACTGGGCCGACAGCTAGGGAGCCTGCAAAGAACCTACCTAGGCCCTCCACATGGGGGTGACAGTTGTATAGGGTGGTCTGTTTGTGGGACCCCAGGCAGTGCATGAGCTGGATTTTTGAAACCTATTCCCCATGCTGGGATGCCTCACCCGGCCTTGATGCAGGGAAAGGAACCTGGTCCTGCCTCAACTTAATATGCCTTGCTCTGTTGACTCCCATGGGAGACCTGCCCCTTTGTGAATGGAAGAGGAGCGAATGGGTGGGAGGGGGTTTAGACAGGAGGTGGGAGACGGAAAAGGAAGAGAGGAGGGAGGGGAAACTGTGGTTGGTATGCAAAATAAATGAAAAAAATTAATAAAGAGAAAAGGAAGATGCATGGTTTCTCGCAACTAGCAATCAATCAGCTTAACTCCAGTTCCAGGGAGTACACTGCCCTCTTCTGGATTCTGTGGGTACTGCAAGCACACAGTGTGCAGACATAGATGCAGGCAAAACACCCATACAAAATTGATTGATAGACTGATTTAAAAAAAAAAATGTCCAAGTCCAATGTCTAAAGTTCTATAAACAACTCCTGGAGAGGCGAGACACAATAAAACACACAGACCCCATGCTGGTATTGCCCTGCTTTGTGTTTTTTTTAATATCATTCTAAAGACAGGTGTTACCAATGTCATCGCTAATACACGCTATTTTCACATCTATCCCACGAAGCCTGGCATTCCTCTCAGCCTCCGTCCCAGACATTACCTTCCTTCTCGGCTTGCTGAGTCAGCAGGTGCAAAGCATCTTCTGCTTTAGGACTCCCCACTGAAGACAAGGCATAGGTTACAAGGGCTAAAGTGAAATTGTCGGAAATTCCTCTGTTCAATTCAGACTCCAAAAAGTTGATAGAGGCTTGTACATCGACACCAGGCTTGGAAGAATAATGCACATATATCACTACTCCTCATATGTAAATAAAAAGTACATTCAAACATTCACTCAAATAATGATTCCAGGCCTGGTAAGCATTTGACCTCGGTGTGGGCAATAGGAATCAACAATGCCCACTAACATTTAAGCACCTGCCATATAGTCTGAATAACAGTTCTGTTGGTTAGCTATAATGAAGTAGACACTATTCTTTAAAGGGGATTTAAAAAAAAAAACTTCTGCAAACTTTTTATCCTGCTGAGTACTATAAGTCCAAATAGTAGAAGAAAATATAGCTTCAGAAATACGCTTCTCGTACTTATTACTAAGTACGCTAAGCTCAGAGAAAAATGTGCTTTCCACTGGCCTCATCCTGAGCTAGAAAAGTAGTCAGAGCTTCATTATTACTCCATAAAAGCTTAAAGATCTAAACAAAGAAAAAAAAAATCATTCAAAATTCCTGAGACCATAGCTCAGCAGGGTGCATGCCTCCATCAGCAACACCCTGGGCTCAGTTTTTTGTTTTTTTGTTTTGTTTTGTTTTTGTTTTTGTTTTTCGAGACAGGGTTTCTCTGTGGTTTTGGAGCCTGTCCTGGAACTAGCTCTGTAGACCAGGCTGGTCTCGAACTCACAGAGATCCGCCTGCCTCTGCCTCCCAAGTGCTGGGATTAAAGGCGTGCGCCACCACCGCCCGGCCCCCTGGGCTCAGTTCTTAGCACTGTAAAAGAGAACAGAAAATCCTTCCCCTCATCTTGCTAGGACACAGTCTCAAATTATAAAGTACAAGCTTTCTCCTTACAATAAAATATATATAAATATTACTGACTTCTATTACCAATAGCAAGCACAATGCATATATTTAAGAACCTTGTACATTCCCCTAAGCTACTCTAAAAGCTTTGGTTATTATTTTTCTGCAGATTTTGGAACGTGGCCCCAAGTGCAAAGCGCAGGGCTATGTGAATGCAGATTTCAAATGCAATGTAAAATTACAAAGCACTTTCCATTCCAAGACACATATTTGACCCGGGAGCATGCACGCTCCTGGGATCTGTGGAAGATCGCATACCTGGTATCTTCTGTAGCCCAGGAGAGAAGTCACAATATAGGCCGTAAGTGTCACAGGGCTTCTGTTGCCCCCTTGAAGTTCACTGTGGATCACTCTTCCTGGCTCCCAAAATTCACCATTGGATTTCTGATGCTCCTTGAGCCAATTATATGTTCTTTGTAGCACATTCGGATCAATATGTATGTAGGAGTCAGCTTCCGTGAAACATTTTAAAACAAATGCTGACAGCCTTGGAGAAAGGAGGGGAAAGCACAGAAAATACATTTAAGTCCTGACCTCTCACGCTGAGCACACAAAACAAAAACACCAACCCTCCAGAAAAATTCACCAGACGTAGCATCTCAAAGGAAAAACCGGAAGACTGCAAAGAGACAACCTGATCAACTTGTCATAGCAGGCGGGCCTGGCTCTCATCTGAACACAGCTCAGAAATTTTAGATCAACTCACAAAATATCCCATTTGGAAATAAATTTCGGAATCACCTAATTGCTACTTGGAAATAATTTTGTCCCGGCATTTTACAGGTTGGGAATCCATCCTTTCATGATAGTTGAATTGCCCAATGCACTTCTGACCGTGCTGGGCAAGCACCACAAAAACCCTCACGCATGTGCAGCCCAAGGCTGTCGATAAAATTTGTGGAGTTCACAAGCAGACTTCACACTTTTAAGTGAGAGTCATGGGGGTTGGGGGTGGGGAGTCAGTACCATAGGATGGTAGAATAAGGGTTAAATCGGCGTGAGCAACGTGTGTATGACTACCACCTGCCACCAATACCTTGGAATGATGAGTGCGTGAGCAACGTGTGTATGACTACCACCTGCCACCAATACCTAGGAATGATGAGTGTGTGTGTGTGTGTGTGTGTGTGTGTGTGTGTGCGCGCGCGCATGCAAGCACGCTGCCACCTGTGTGAGTAGGGAGGTGTGATTGTGTGCGCCTGTGTTAGCAGCCCAAAGACAACACTGAAAGTCTTCCCTCTTTCACTCTTACCTTTATTCTTTGAGGCAGGGTATCTCGCTGAACATGCCTTTTACCAGGCGTGCCAAACTGGGTGGCCAAGGAGCCATCTCCACACACACCAATTAATCCTAATCCCTTCCACCACAAACCTGGGGTAACAGGCACATATCACCCATCCTCAGCTTTTTACACAGGTTCTAGAATCCAAACTCAGTTCTCATGCTTGCATGATAGGAACGGTACTAAGTACCATCTCCACCAGCCTAGAAATGATGTCTAAAGAGAGGAAGAAAGGAAATTTTAAAAAAAAGAATAGCATAGAAGCAAGAAGCGTGAAGGGGGAAAGAAGATATACAGATATAGATATGCACACACATACACACACACACACACACACACGAGAGGAGATATGTATAAGTAGAAAAAAGGTAGAAAAGTTGGTAGGTAGGTTTTGTAAAAGTGGAAGGCAGAAAGGGAGATTATACAATAGAGACCCCTCATGACAAAAATGCCTAGTATTTATTGTACTAGGTGACACTGTACAGAATCATGACACAAAACACTATATGTGTAGGGAAGGGTACAAACGTGAGATGGGCTCTCAGTCTGTAGCCCGTGCTGGCCTTGGTTCTCACACCCACACATCCCAAGGGCTGGAATCACATGCACAAGCCACTGTGCCCAGCAAGAAGAGCATAGTAATGTGTGAACACCACCAAGTGGCACAGTAAAGAGACGTGTGTACAGACTGACACCCTGACTCCAGGACAAGGGAAAACCCAAAGAGATCTGTCTCGTCATGGCTTAGCGTGGTGGACATGTGCAGTAGCATCCAGGTCTCTCCCACTGTAGGCGGACCAAGGAGACCTCCTCAGCCCTGAAGTCAGCCACCACTAAGGAACAAGGTGTCAGGTCAGCTGTCCCAAACCAACCACAAGCATTCCATGCAAGAGGAAAGTTGAGCTACTCATTACTTAATCCCATCATCGTTTCTTTTTCAAGAGATATGATCTTTTTGTTTGTTTGTTTTTGTTTTTGTTTTTTGTTTTTCTCTGTAGCTTTGGTGCCTATCCTGGAACTAGCTCTTGTAGACCCGGCTGGCCTCGAACTCACAGAAATTCGCCTGCCTCCGCCTCCCGAGTGCTGGAATTAAAGACATGTGCCACCATTGCCCAGTTAAGAAATATGATCTTAAAAACAAAACCACAACAATTGTTTTAACAAAGCCTTGTACTAATAAATCAAATATGGCAAGGCCAACATCACACAGCATTTTTTTTCCTTGTTATTTGTACCATTATCTTAAACGATTTTTTTTTATCTTAAACGATTTTTGTCTCTGCTTTTTCCCTCAAAAAAAAAAAAGAAAAAGAAAGAAAGAAAGGAGTTATGGGGTTTTTTGTTTTGTTTTGTTTTCTGAATAGAACGCACTTGATTTGCAAATGCTTTAGAATCATGTTGCTGTTTTTTTTTTTTTTTAAGAAACCTCTTTTAAAGGCAGGTTCTGTAACAAGCAGCTGCAGCGTCCACACAGACAGGAATGTCCAGGGCCACTGTGACCTAGTATACACATGTTCCATGATACAGATTTGTTTAATTTAAAAAAAAAAGTCACTTACCAAGTACTCCCAGAAGGGTCACTATCCCCAAAAGCACTGAAGGAGCCATCTTTCCTCTGATAGAGAAGTTCCCTTTGATAACCTGAAGACACAAAAATCCATGTATAATCAATCCATTTGCTATGGTTTCTTGTTGGGGCCACTGGAGTAATATCGAATGATTATTAGTAATATCAAACACCCTTCTAGCCACCCGAAAGCAAGCAAAGTCAAGGTCGAGCTTTATCCACTTCTAGTATTCCCCAAAAGGCTTTTTCTGCTTGACTATCTAAACTGTCTACTCTCTACAGCGTCAGAATTAAAGCTTAGGGCCAAACAGAAAGGACAGGTGATTTCTGTCCCTTAGGCTGGCGAGAGAGAGGGAAAATAATGATCGGAGGCAGAGTCTCTTAAATGACTTGGTCATGAACCCCTGAGGGAAATGATGAAACCAACTGTCTGCTTCCACGCCAATTCCACACTTCATATTTATACACACACATATGCACACACACGCACACACGTGTGTGTGCACACACACAGTGGTTGTAATGAAGTATTACTGTATAAGTAAATGAGGATTGCTGTGGAGACTACTCAGCCATAGAATGCTCATCAGGCAAGCATGAAGACCTGAGTTCAGATCCCAGTCACCTACCCCAAAAGCTGGGCACAGAGCCATGCACCTGTAACCCCAGAACTGGGGAGCAGACACAGGGAATACCTGGAATTTGCTGGTCAGTCAATGAACTCCAGGGGAAAAAAAGTGGGGATTGAGGAGACCTGATGTCAGCCTCTGGACTCCACATGTGAACATGCACACATGCACCCATATGCACAATGTACATACACAAATATGCACGCTGAAATAAAGCAAACTGGGGAGTAGTTAAGGCTCGTGTATCTGTTTTAATGAAAGCAGAGGCTTCGTACTTCCAAATAAATGATTTCAAATAAAGTGAGGTTTGTTCGTGATTGCAAAGACTTTGAAGTCCAGGGTTAGAACTCATGTGACTTGCCCACTGCCTCTCCCGCATCTGCCTCTCCCATGTCGGCCTCTCCCATGAAGACCCAAGCTTTTCTCCCTCTGTTGTCCACTACAAATCCTGATCTGAGCATCTGGATTAAGGTATAAGACAGAACAGTATGCTTCACAGTGATATTGTAAAGCTGAAAACAAAAGGAGTATATACACATTTAAAGTTAAAGAAACTTTTTCTTAATTTTAAGAAGAAAAACTTCAGGTTGTAATCTTCATGTTTATACCTGAAATACTACTGTTGTATAATTAAATAGCAAATCTTCATTTTGTGCTCACTGGGGATAAGGAACTGTGAGAAGACCCTTACAAGTACTAACTTGGGTGAGTCTAACACAGGTGGCCAGCCTCCAACACTCCCCATTATGGTCAAAAACCAACCTTATTCCCCACAAAGGGCATCCAGTCCCAAGGAAAATAGGAGCTGCAGCATCTTCAGTGGCAGAGTGGATTAATAAGCAGGTCCCAGACCTCTAGCTCTGTTCCCATGGAAACACAAAGGAAGAAGTGCCTGGGAGAAGAGCTGGTTTGACTCTCAACTCTTTGGGTCTCTGTTGAGACTGCCTTTGTCACATTCTAAGCCAGCCAGGCACGCTTAGAGAACCTTTGGCTGCTTGTCCTCCCAAACAACTGCCTATCTCAAGCCTAATTTCTACTCTATTAGCAGAAAAAAGATACTGATGTCATAGCCATGGAGTTTATTGTTAATATAACAATCTACATAAGACTATAGATACCAAAGTTGGAGATTTTTCATCACGATAAATGAGCAAGTTAGAAGCTTGGTTTTCTCCAAAAGTTTACCAGGAAATAAGAGCAACACTTTCAAGTTCACATAGCTCTTTGGTTTGGAAAATAATAATATAATCAGAATTGTCAGACATTTCTTAAAATTAAAATATACAAGTTGGGATAACAACCTATAAACTGTTGTTTACAATGGGCTGGATAAGATGCAAATTTTCCCGGGTCATGAGTTTTCTTTGGAGTAATTATGGATGTAAAGTAGCTACAACTTATCAGGCTAAAGATGAAAGTACTGTTTGCAGAAATAAATAAAAAAGAACACCCCAGGACTGGCGTGTAGCTTAGCAGTATAACACGTTCCCAGGCTGAGGGCTCAGTTCTGAGAGGAAGGCAGAGAATGTTATAATAAAGGAAAACATATGTTTTCAACTAGACTCTGTCTGACTCTCACATGGGAAAACAAACAGCAAGAGGTTTTGTTTTGTTTTGTTTTGTTTTTTTGTTTGTTTGTTTGTTTTTTTGGTTTTTCGAGACAGGGTTTCTCTGTGGTTTTGGAGCCTGTCCTGGAACTAGCTCTTGTAGACCAGGCTTGTCTCGAACTCACAGAGATCCGCCTGCCTCTGCCTCCCGAGTGCTGGGATTAAAGACTTGCACCACCACCGCCCAGCACAGCAAGAGTTTTTAATTTAAATATCTGAAGACAAGGATCCTCAAGCAGATTCAACAGATAGAGCCACTTGCTGCCAATCCTGAGGATGTGAGTTTGATTCCCAATACCCACATCCGGAAGATGAGAACCAATTCCCAAAAGTCATTCTCTGAACTCTGCACACACACACACACACACGACACACACACCTAGACACCCACATACTCAAAATAAAAATAAATAAAATGCAATAAAAATTTTAAGTTTCTGAGGGAAATAAGCAGTTTAACCCTTCGAAATTTCTAGTCCTTGTAAGAAACAGTTTTGTTACACAGTTCTTTCTTTCCTTGACAGCAAAATGTATTGCACACAAAGATGCAGCTGTTGGCTACAGGACCCCTGGGCCACCAGGACTTAAACAAGGCAATGTGCTGTTCCCAAGTGACATTGAAATGACCATAATTCACACAAAACTACATCAATGCCTTAAAAGATAAAAACATATTTACAAGACTTAAATGCTAGTCTGTGAAGTGAGACGCTGATGTCACAATGAAGAATGATGTCAGGAAACATTTCCCCCTCTGGTTCAGACGGAATCTGCGGGGCAAGGCAGAAACACTGGTTCCACTCGTTCCTGGCTGGTAAGGACGTGCCAAGGCTAGGTAGAATGGTTAGTGTCTACAGGTAATCACTGCGGTGAGGAACTGCAGAACTCTCCTAGTCTTAAAAGAGTCCAAGCAGTTGGTGGTGATGGTTCATCCACATTCAGCACTCAGTGGGGTGCCCACGTGGTCATACCATAAGGAAGGGGCAAGTTAGACACAGGACTCACCACTGGAGTATTAATACAGATGATGATTGGGGTAGTTTTAAACAATGTTAAGGGAAGACTCTAAACCAGAGCAATACAGATGATACAATCTTAAAAAGAAAGCTGAGAAAAGTACCCAAAATGATACAGTCTAGGGGCCTTGATAGAGATCTTTTCCTCTGCCAGCTAAAGAATTAAGAGGCAGGGAAAATCTGAAGCACAGCAGGAAGCAGCAGAGAGATCTCAGATAGGAGCAAAAGTTGCAGAAGGATTTTTCTTGGGGCCAGGAAACACACGCACGTAGCAGGCACACTGACAAAAAAGACCCTCTGCGAGGAGGGACTGGGAAGCCGGAAACTCCAGTCTCTCTCCATGAGGGCTGTGGTTTTAAAATCTCCTCTCCTCATTTAGGGCTGATCATTTAAAGACAGACAGCATGGCTGATTGGCCCAGAGATGTGGTATGGCAGGCTCTGCTGGTGGGAGACAAAAGCCTATACCGCCTTTGTTTTAAGCTGCTAGGCTTTTCTCTCAAGTCAGGAAGCTGAGGTAGAAGCCCACCATCTTGGAAATCTGGCACCTTTATTACCTAGACTTGGCCCCTCTCCCTATCTGTCTGCTTAACAGGGAGTCTAATTCTTGGTCTCTCAATACCATGTAATTACTTTTATTATTTCATCTTATAGGTGGGAAACTGAAACTCTGAGAGGCTGAGGAAGCAGACCAAAGATAGGGCCCATGGCTAGTGTCTTAACTACTACATTCCTTTCCTCCCATGACACCCATAAAGGTCAAAATGCTGTGTACTGGAGGAATATCTGGCACTTGGGGACCTAAGCTTTCGCTCCCTTTGGTTGATATGTACCTCTAGCAGCCAGGAAGCATCAGAGGAAAATCCCAGAGGGCCTACTTGGAACCTTGTGTTTCCAGGATGGGGGTCAAACCCAGGGCCTCATTAATGATAAGCAAAAAAAAAAAAAAAAATTTAAAAAAAAAAGAGCTCCATCCCTAGCTGGCTTTGAAAAGCTGGTTTGACAACAACCCAGCCAGAACTGAAGTGCAGGGCCAGTGTTATCTTTGGAAAAGAGCAAGGACTGGGGCCTGATCTGTCCTAACCCTGAGCAAAGTATCACGGCACAAGCCAAGTCACCTCCAAGGGGTCAATAGTTCTTAAAGTGGTTCAAGCCCTTCAAATTAGAATTTAAAGGGCTGGAGCAATGGTCTCACAGTTAAGAGCACTTGCTGCTCTTGCAGAGGAACCAGGTTTGACTCCCCATTTGATAGGTTCCTACTATGTGTAATCCCAGGTCTAGGGGATCTGACATCTCCTGGGCTCTGCAAGCACCAGGCACACATGTGGTGCACAGACATACATGCATACAAAACACTCATATGTGTATAATAAAAATTAATTAAAAGTTTAAGAGTTCAAACATTTGATCAGCAAAAACTAGTTCATAAATCACACATACATATGGAATTATAGGCATTTATGAGTTATTTTGCTTTATTAAAATATAACAATGAATTAATATCAAATTATAAAATGCCAATCTAATCTATGTTCACTTTCTAGTTGAAACCAGACAAACTAATCTCAATACAAACTGAAATCTTATTTTCTAAAAGTACAGAGTTAAATTTTAATAGTCCCTTACAGTCTTTACTTATCTCCTTACTATGACTACTAACTCAAGGTGTTAAGATCAGCATGTCACAGCTTACCACAGACAACACTTGATACCACTTCTTAAATATAATTTTAATAGAATTTTCAAAAATAACAGTTCCTATGTGTATATATTTAAAATATAAATTACCTATAAACATATATTAAAAGAATAGTCATTTTGGGTTTTTTTGGTTTGGTTTGATTTGGTTTGGTTTTTTGAGACAGGGTTTCTCTGGGTAGCTCTGAATATCCTAGAACTTGCTCTGAAGATCAGATTGGCCTTGAGCTCACAGAGGTCCACCTGCTTCTGCCTCCAAATTGCTGGGATTAAAGATGTATGCCATCACCTCCCAGCTAAAAGAATAGCATTTTTTTCATCAATACACCTATATAAAAAGTAACAAATGCTAACTCACAGAACTTCCTTGGAGGGGGGGGGGCTTATTGGCTCCTGGGCTGGACAGCCAGTCAGAATGTCATCACCATGTATGTTTCTAATGGAAGGAAAAATATACCCTATCTCCTCCTCACATGAGCACACAGGGCTGCCCTCAGCTAGATCCCAAACTCTGGTGCCCCTTGCCTTTTCTTCCCACACACTGCCTTCTTGTGTGACCCTTGGCTGCCACTATGTCCTGCCTGGATTGACACAGCTCGCACTGGTGCAGTCTGACTCTGCAGGTTGTAACCTTTACAGTTCCTCTCCCCAACAGTACCCCATGTTCACCCCTACTGCTTTATCCTAACCCCCACTGAGACAGTCTACATGTTGGTGTACTCAAGTTCCAACTCCAGGTCCTCATCTTTCTATCCCATTGCTTCTTTCTAAATATCCAGGAAGTCCGTAGACATCCTGTGGATGCATGGACTCTGTGGCCCATCTCTTGGGGTTTCCAAGGCTTAGTTCCCTTCCCTGTGACTCGGTTTCCTTATCTATGATATGGAAATAGTAGTACACCTACCACCTGTGTTGTTGTGAAGATGAAGGAAACATAAGGCTTTTCAATAGGATTAGCTGCTCTCTCTAGCACTGCTCAGAGTTTAGTTGAGGGTAAACAGCTTTCTGTATAATAGAGAAGCTAAAAGAAAGGTTCATACCAAAATGTTCTCATTACTTGAGCTTTGCAATTTTTGGAAACATGGGCAAAATAGCTAGTGGTAGGCTTCTCTTTGCATTTAACCCATTCATCAAGAAAGAAAGGAAGGAAGGAAGGAAGGAAGGAAGGAAGGAAGGAAGGAAGGAAGGAAGGAAGAAAGAAGAAAGAAAAGAAAGAAAACACATACACAAAAAAATTGAATTTTACTTTCCCAGATTATGCTGAGTAAGCATATCCCAGTAATTTTGTGTAGTTCCTACCCATATTCATGATTTCCTATACAGCGTATATCATATAAACAGGGCTGTCAAAAACAACCTGAGACTGTTATTTGAAGTTGACTTTTATAGTATTTCATGAACTCAAAATTTGCATTTTTATTACTATTAGAAATGGCTTACCACTCTTCAACTTCTCTAGCTGAATGTAGCCATGGATGCTGAGAGCAAGGACTAAACACAATGTTGGGTCCAAATCCTAGGTTAGCTCGCCATATGGCCCTAGGCAAGCTATTTGTCTTTCCTGCTTCTCAGCTTCCTTGAGCTACTAGAAGAAGAGTGCCAGCACACTACCTAAAGGTGGGTGGGAGAGCTGGCCCTGAGGTCATGGGGGTGGGAGAGCTGGCCCTGCCCCTCACCCGCTGCAGCACTCAGGAGAACAGGCCCTGCACCTTTCCCAGACAACACAGTGGAGAGGCAGGTGGGCTGGCACTGAGGGCCTGAGAACAGGAGAACTGGCCCACTCTTTACTGCCTGCTGCAGTGGGTGAGCCAGCCAGTGCAATGCAGGAGCACTCACCCTGTTGGCGTTGATGAGAGAAAGCTGGCAGGCTGACCAACCAAGCTACCACCCAAGCCCAGCACCAGGGCTATGAGTTGGCCCAGTCCAACATCCATCTCATCTACGAACTGCTGGAGCATGTGAAGGAGCCAGATGTGCAGATCCAAAGCTGCAGGACCTCCATGACACAAGGCGACAACAGGATTAGGAGAGGCGTCCCAGTGAGGGCCCGGTATCAAGAATACAGGAGAAGTCAGAGGGCTTGAACCAGACTAACGACTCATGGCAAGGAACACTTGCAAGTGAAGATGTATGGACTAAAGGGTGCACTGTGTGACTCACTAGGCCACACACCAGCCTACAAGATGAGACTTCTTTTTCTTTATATAACAGTTTGGTCATTTTGTTGTTGTTGTTGTTGTTCTTGTTTGTTTGTTTGTTTGGGGGGGATGTTTTTCTTTTGAGTTTTATTTTGTTCTGGGGGGAGGTTGCAAGGGCAGCAGGTAGATATGAAGGGATGGGTAGAAGGATGGGATCAGGATGTATGATGGGAAACCCACAAAGAATCGACAAAAATTAATAAAAGAAAATAGCACTGCCTGACACAGGCAGCACTCGACCTGTGTTAACTTTGCTCTGAGCAGGTGGTCCCCACAGCTCAGAGAGTCACATTCGCCATTTACAGAGGTGGAAGCATCCACTCCATACACGAAGTTCTACCCTGAAGCTAACCTGAGCTACATAAGACCGTATCAAGAAAAACTAGTGAACAACGGACCACAAATGAGCACTCATTCATTGCAGGTTTTTAAAGAGTTTACATTAGCAGCAGTTAAAGAACAGCTGCCTTCAGGAAGTCAAGTAGAGCCTCCCATGGTCTGACCTTCAGCACGTCAACACCATCTAGTCCCACCAAAACACAGATACAACCCCAATCCATTCTGAAACATGGCCCAGGGAGACCGTGACCTATAAAACACAAACTTTTTTTTAACAAATAGAAGTAGACATCTAACGCTTACCTTCCCTCATAAATGAAAGGGCTTTTTCCTTCAAATTATCGGTCAGCTGCTTCTGTTTAGTCAGATAATCCAAAACGTAAATATTTGGAGCAAAATTTATCATGTTCTGTTCACCACAACCGTAAGGCATCCGTATCAGAGAGGCCAAACCGTTGATGGAAGGACCCAGAATATCTCCTGAAAGCACAAAACATTCGGTTCAATGGATAACGCTCACTCACCCTTCCTGCTGGCACGGGCAGTCTCAGCTCAGGACAGTCATCTATCATGGAAGCAAGTGGGGCAGAGAAGACACAACCAGAGCAAGAGCAATGGTGTAGAACTCACGATCGTGATGTCAGGACACTTCTGCCTAAATAACAATGGGGTCAAAACTAAGTGTTCCTTTATATCAAAATGGCAGGAGTTGACATTTAGCTCTTCTGAAGGAGACGCAGGTGCATTGGAAAAAGCTGTGCTTAATTTAAAAGCAGTTTAGGCTAAGAAAACTAGAAGTAATGTTCCTACTGCAAAGAATCTTGCCCAGAAAATTGTTCTAAGCAAGGTTTCTCATGTCTTGCTTATGGGAAGTTTTCAAACCATACTTGTCCTGACTATAGACTAAGAAATTCTAATTTAGTAGGTTTAGAAAAAGCAAACCAGATATTTGTGTTTTAAAACATTTTATGTAAGATTGGGATCCTCAACAACAGCCAAGAAGCACAGAATCCAAGCACAGAACACTGGTCCCTCTAGCCACGGTGCTTGTAGCCTTGCTACCCAGTGTGCCCATACCCCAGAAGTACCACCATCACCTCAGAATTCAGAGAGTTCAGTCAGGCATGGGGACGCATGCCTAGATTAGCAGCAAAGAAGCTGGGATGCAGGGATGTGGAATTCAAGGCCAGCCTGGGTTACGTAAAGATTTCAAGGCCAGCCTGGACTACAAACCAAGACCTAATCTCCTAAAACAAAGAGCCAGTGAAATAGTTCAGGAGTAAGGGATTTGTCTAGCATGCACAAAACCCCATGTTTCATCTTGAGAAAAAGGAAGAAAGTTGAAGTGAGACAGAAAGGAAGAAGGAAGGAGGGAAGAGGGCACAAGCCCTGACCCACCGCAGACATACGAAGCCAGGACTTCTTGTCAAGCAAGACCCCACGTGCGTGTTGATAAGCACTGGTCTAAAGTCTATCAGCTGATGCCAACTAAAACCTTTCACAAGCTCTTCCCACGAGGTCTAAGTAAGACAATCTATCTGCAAATAGATGAAGAATAGATTATTGCATGCAGATCAGCCAGTGTGTGGTGACACGCAGTACCCTTACCAATTGCTGTGATCTGAACTCTTTCACTGCCGTTGACTGTATTGGGAGGAAAGGAGAAACTCAAAGTTTTCTGGGTAGTTTGCACTTTCCTGTCGGTCAGATCCAGTAAGATAGACTGTGAATATGACTTCTCTATGCCTTCAGCCTGTGGGGAAAGGAACACAGCATCGTGTCTGCTTATCCGTTAACTGAGAGTCGTGTGCAGATACCAAGACAAACATCTATGCTGTGGCTGCAGCTATACAAGGAAATGCCTACCTACCGTTTCTTGATCCTGATCTCAAATGTGGTAAGCGCTTGCTTTCTAGCTAAGTTGAGAAAGCATTTCCTAAAACTGGCACGGAAGTGGAAGTGGTGAGGGGAGAGGAGAGAATGTGGCAAACACTGGGGAGTAGATCTGTTGTTATCTAAACAGAGGCACTAAATGCCTTAGCTGAAATCACAGGGAACCAGAGATTCAAACCCAAAGTAATGCCACCCCAAAAGAGGAGTGGCCACCTACTGTGCTGAGCTATGTTTTATACAAAATGTCCTCTCACAACGAGAGGCTACAAAACCAATGTTGAGGAATTCCAAAATGCCCACTCTATGTTATCAACCTGACCATGACCCAACAGGCTCCCAATACAGTTGGTATTTAAAAATACTTGACCGTCCTAATAGTCATGCTTCTACTCAAATTTAAAAAGGAAAAATGGAGCCAGGCATTGGTGATGCACACCTTTAATCCCAGCACTTGGGAGGCAGAGGCAGGTGGATCTCGAGGCCAGCCTGGTCTACAAGAGCTAGTTCCAGGACAGGCTCCAAAGCTACAGAGAAACCCCGTCTTGGAGGAAAAAAAAAAGGAGAATGGCAATATTTTGACAGTATGTGCATGTCATATTTTTACTGACAGATGAGAAAATAACTGGGCATTACCAAGACTATGAAGGAGAAGACATTTTAGGTACCAACTGATTTGACACAAACACCATCTCTCATCTGCTTTTCAATTCCATGTTTGTTTCCACTGTATCCATCTAAACCCCAAATACTTACCTTTACTAAAACCTTTTGGGTGATGGCATCCAAAGCAGTAGGCGAGGTGACTTTCACTGTGATGGGAATTTCCCCCAACTGCGTTGGCTTGATAGGGAAAGTAAAAGTGACCCCATCCTCGCTGGGAACCAGAGCAGTCTGCTGGTGCACGGTGTCATTCATGTCACTTGAAGACATTAAAATATCAAAGCTGTCACTTTCCTCAATGAACACTACAACCTGGGGGGGGGGGGGGAATAAAGCCAAAAAGTTTTATATTAAAAACGTTCCTTTATAGTGTTTCTATTGCTATTTTAAGTGCTGTTACAAGTATAAGACTCAAAACTGGAGAAAAATGAGACCAAGGTTAGGCCAAGAAAAGGGAAAAGCAGAAAGGAAATCAGAGAAAACTGGATTTATTATATGCATTCCCCTTCTATCTCAAGACACATCTGGGGAACGGCATTCTTTGGCTTCATTTCCAGGGTTTTCACTAACTCCTTTTGTTACACAGCCCTTGAGTGGCAGGATGGCACAAAAAGGCCATTTTGAATATTAGTTTCACCACCTCTTGTTTTAACTGTGTCATCTTAAGAGACACAGGTCCTATTAGCGAAGCTGGGACAAATGGGTTGAAATATTGCTCTATCTACTGATAGTTTCTACAAAAATCATTTAATGAAAAGTATGGTTAACACATAAGTCCATTTATTTATTTATTTATTTATTTATTTATTTATTTATTTATTTTGAGACAAGGTTTCTCTATGTAGCCCTCATTGTCCTGGAACTTGCTCTGTAGATCAAACTAGCCTTGAACTCAGAGATCTGCCTGCCTCTGCCTCCCAAGTGCTGGGCTCAAAGCCATGCACTACCACTGCCAGTTCTAAAGCATATCTGATTTGCAAACTTTTATTAAAATGCCAAAACTTTCTATTCTCCTTAAATACTATTCTTCCAGGCTTGAGGTTTTTGTTGTTTTGTTTGTTTTGTTTTTTGAGACAGGGTCTTATTGTGTAGTCCTAGCTGACCTGAAACTTGCTATGTAGATCAGGCTAGCTTTGAACTCACTGTAGATCAGGCTAGCTTTGAACTCACTGTAGATCAGGCTAGCTTTGAGCTGCCTCTGCCACTGCCTCCTAGTTCTGGGATTAAAAGTGTACATCTCTGTACCCTGAGGTGGGGGAAGGTTTAGAGTCTTAATCTGTAAACCTAGCTGACCTGGAATTCATTATGTAGGCCAGGCTAGCCTCAAACCTGCAGCAATCCTCCTGACTCTGCCTCTCAGGTGGTTCCCACCACAACCAGCATGGGCCTTACATCTTACAAAGTATTTTCCAATTTATTTTCTCATTTTCTCACAACAATTTGTTCACATAATGATTATAATTCTTGTAGAATAGATAAGAAAAACTCTAATCATGTTATTAAGTTATCTGCTAATGAGCGACTGACTAGATATTGGGCCTTCTCTCAATCTGCTCATTATAATATACCATTCTGAGCACATGGAAAGCACAGTTAGAAAACAAAAAGCTGGAACTGAGAGAATAGTTCAGTGGTTCACTTGTATCTACTCAATCGCAATACCTAAATATAATAAGTAAACATTTTGATTTACTATATAGCTGTGCATACTTAAAAACAGTGTAGCATTTCAAACAATAAAGTTAGAAGCACATGCCTAATAACTCAAGGGCAGAAAACTAAACCATGAGACTAACGCAGCACCTTTGGGAAGTGCAGCACAAACAGTAGAGAAGTCATAAGCTTCGCTGTCCAGCTAATTGCCTGCCTATGGGGACACGGGACCATGGCTCACAACATAAGCCCCTGAGAGCATAAGACACTGAATAGCCATGGAGACAACAAACATTGATGTGGGACTCCCCTCTGTGTACTCTGATTACCATTAATGAATAGAGAAGCTGCTTTGGACCGATAGCAAGGCAGAACTTAGGTAGGCAGGGAAAGCTAGGCTGAATGCTGGGAGAAAGAAGGGCAGAGTCAGGGAGAAGCCATGGAGCCGCCTGAGATAGATGCTGGGAACTTTAGTGGGTAAGACACAGCCACATAGCAATACACAGATTAATAGAAATGGGTTAAATTCATATGTAAGAGTTAGCCAATAAGAAGCGAGAGCTAATGGGCCAAGCAGTGATTTAAATAATACAGTTTCTGTGTGGTTATTTTGGGGCTAAACAGCTAGGAATGAAACAAGCGATCTCCTTACTACAAAACGTAAGAGAGTGGGTGAAGTTTCTCAGGAAAGGAATCCTGGCTGCAGTCTGTCTCAGAGAGAAGAAATTCGTACCAACTGCGGCTGGTACGAAATGGTAATGAGAAAACACATTCTAGATAGAGAAGACGAGGAAGAAATGCAGGGAGGTAAGGCGAGAGTAGGGCATATATATCCTCAAGACCCAGAGAAAGTTCCCTGGCTGAATGGGAGGATCTATACAGGAAAACTAAAAGAATGTTCAGACATTCTAATGATAGACTCGGACATTAATAACTAACAACATATGTATATTTTCAATCTCCCAGCAAAGTGTAAATTGCTTGGAAGAGTGTCAGGTATGTGATTCCTTCCTATGAGTTGCTGGTCAGGGAGGTCCCAAAGGACCCCAGAAGAAATGCAGGTTATTGCCATTGTCTTGGTTGCCTACCAGAGGTGAGACCCTATTGCTGAAGATACCACACGCTTTAATTATACTACAAAGAAAATCATGCTATAATTGAGCCAGAAGTTTCCTCCTTGTTGGCTAACCCTCATAATGCCAAAAAGCTGCTATGTAGGTAACTATGCTATGTAGGTATGGAGAAAAATTATCAGTGGCATTACTGTGGTGGTTTGAAAAAAAATTACCCTCATGGGCCCACAGGGAGTGACACTACTAGAGACATGGCCTTGTTGGAGTAGGTGTGGCCTTGTTGAAGGAAATGTGTCACTGTGGGGATGGGCTTTGAGGACTCATATTCTCAAGCTACACCTGGTGTGGCCCACCATCTCCTTCTGCTGACTGTGGATCAAGATGTAGAACTCTCAGCTCCTTCTCCAGCACCATGTCTGCCTGCACACTGCCATAACGATAATGGACTGAACCTCTGAAACTGTAAGCCAGCCCCAATTAAATGTTTTCCTTAGCAAATGTTACCACGGTCATGGTGTCTCTTCACAGCAATAGAAACCCTAACAAAACAGTTATCCATATGTGGATCATGGATGCTATTAGTACCAATCTGTCAAGCAAGATATGCCCATTGATGCATTTAGTGGAATGATAGTTTTGGTTATACCAGCTGCCTTCTGATTCTAAGCCCTACTCTGTGTTTATAGCCATAGATGAGTACTGTTCTCAGCCTCAGTCAAAGCAATGAAGAGATGTTCATGACAAGACTTGGCCCACAACACTCAGTTATGGCTGGAAAAGGCACTCACAGGGTGCACTCCATTCTTGAGGAGCTACTAAAAGTTCTAGTAAATGTGGAGGGAGAGTCGTTGCCTTCGGTGGTGTAGCCACCAGAAAGCTGTTTATACTTTGGTAAACAGCTCCACACACATGTTCATGTGGGCAGCCCCTGTTAAAGGCAAGTAGGCCACAACACAAAAACAAAGGAAAAAAATTTGGAAGTTGGAAGAGAAATCTATTGGGAGAAGAAGGAGGAGGAGAAGAGAGGTTGAAGTGAATGTAACTAGAATGTATTTACGGGTGTGAAATTCTCAAAGAATAATTTTTCTTAAAAATGTAAATTACCAGGTTATAAGGATAAAACCAATAAAAACATATATAAGCCAAAAAAAGTTTAAGAAGGTTTTTTTAAAAAAAAAAGATTGCTTGGAGACTCTGATGCTCAAGTAGCATGCAACCAATTTTTTGTCCCAAAGAGTAAATAATAAACAAAACCTTGAACACATTACCTTAGTGGTATCTTTCAAATAATTGAATATAGTTACTTCCAAAGCAAATTCTTCACCTCTGATAACAAAGTATGGAAGATTCAAGTAGATGAAAAATGGCTGAAAGACTTGCAGCTAGAAAGAACAAAACAAACACATGTTTTAATTCAGACAGAAGCGCTTCACATTATATACAAGTAAGATCAATCTCCCCAGAACCTGTACAGCCTATAACACCTAAAGGTATCCATCCACTTGACTATCAACCAATACCAATGAACAATCTACATCAAATAAAGAGTGGCAAGCTGACTTGACTGTGATTTAGCATAGTAACCACTGTACTACCTTAAGAACCCAGTAGAGACCAAGCCCTTCATAAATTTTTCATGCACTTATTATACCCCTATAAAGGTGTTTTACTTCTACCTATTAAAAAAGTGGTGCTTGGAAATCTGTGAATCTTCTACAAGCTTATACTACCTACAAGAGAAGATGCCAGAGCCAGATCCCATTCTCTCTGATACCAAAACCAGTTGCTGTTTTAAAAGTTATTCTCCCATCCAACAGTCCCTGAGACTCACTTGGAGAAATCTCGATGTGGCCAGCTCAGTAATGTTCTGCTAGCTGTTCTCACATGTACACGGACAGACATATGTCTCCCTCTTGTTGACCCAACTCTGAAACTGTTACCAAGACCTGCAGGACCTCAGGCCAAGCCACCTCCCCTACCTGAAGTTAAACCTGGTTACTTTAGGCCAGTGGCTTTAGTAACAGAAGCAAACCCCTCTAGCTGGTGTGTCCAACCCATGCCCTTGGGGGCCACATTCAGCCAAAATCAACACGAATGTGGACCAATACAAAATTAAACATGGAGGGGTTTTTTAGATATTTTTTAAAATTTGATTACTTATTTCTCAATTGTGAACTTTGTAGATGACAAGACCATCCCACAAATGTCAAAAGGTTGAACATCCTGCCAGGTTCTGTGGACAACTGTAGATTGGACACTCTAGGTTGTCACAGAGACTGAAGGACACTAGTGGTTCTTTGTGGAATGAAGTTGGAGAATGCCTAGGATCATCCCAAACAATGAACAACTGCTGTCTTGTTTTCCTCATGGTTCTTGACTTATCTACTATTAGGATGTGGTTTGCTATTTGGAACACAGAAATATGATTTGTGCATTTGACTCTACAGATCACATAATTTAAGGTCCCATGTAAACATCTATATAGATATTGAATATTTGCTTAGACATTGATATAAAGAAACCATCTGTTTAAAAGACCCAAGCTTCTACCATAATTCCATATACAAATCTAGAGCACTTTTATTTCTACAAATTTCACTTGGGAATGGTAAGGCGGCAACACAAGATGTCTGTGACAGAGGCTTTCGCGTATACAAGGAGCAATAGCTATTGTGTTACAGCCATCCATGATCCTCGTATTCCTGAGCACAGACCTGAAGGACTATCTGCTAGGAGGCACTTTGAGAAGTTGTGCTCATCTTTAAAGTGATCTGACCATTGCAAGTTGTTACATGAGGTCAATAATAAACTTTTTAATCAAGTAAGGGCTGGAGAAAAAGATCAGAGGTTAAGAACAGCAGCTGCTCTTTTGGAAGACCCATATCTGATTTCCCAGCACCCACAAGTCAACTTGCAACTCCAGTTCCAGAGGATCCAACACCATTTTCTAGCTTCCTTGGACACCACACACACATACACACATAGTGCACATACATAGATGCAGGCAAAACATATACACACACACACACATACACACACACACATACACACACACACATACACACACACACATACATACACACACACACATACACACACACACATACACACACACACATACACACATAGTGCACATACATAGATGCAGACAAAACACATACACACACATACACACACACACATATATATATACATATATATATATATATATATTCACATATATATGAATTTAAAATGCTACACTTGATTGGCCAGTACCCAGGAATGAAGTATAGGCAGGGTGACCAGGCAGGAAGTAGAAGTAGGGTGACAAGAACAGGAGAATTCTGGGAAAAGGAAAGGCTCAGTCTGCAGTTGTGACCCAGCCGCAGAAGAAGCAAGATGAGACTGTCTCATTGATAAAAGGTACCAAGCCATATGGCTAACACAGACAAGAATTATGGGCTAATATAAGTTATAAGAATTAGTTAATACGAAGCCTGAGCTAATAGGCCAACCAGTTTATAATTAATGTAGACCTCTGTGTATTTCTTTGGGACTGAACAACTGCGGGACCGGGCAGGACAGAAACCTCAGTCAACACTTGATATTAGCTAAAAGGCCTATTTTTGCTCTATTACTATTACTGCAAGCTTTAAGGTAAGCTATAATATAAATCATACCTGATTGTTTCCAGCAACAAATAAGGAACTCCTGCCTATAAGAAAATTCATTTCATAGATAGTATTGCCTATCAACAAAGTCATATGTAATACACTAATGTTTGAGTTATCTTAAATTTATTACAATGTGGAACTTTATCTTAATGAAGATAGTGACAAATAATTGGTAATAAGATAAAAATTAATTCAACATTGAAATTTTAAAAAATAATAAATATGATAGTAATTGCTTGAGTTGGACAATTAAGAAGAATTGTCTGCAAATCAGAGACAAAGTGAATTAAGGCTACAGTGTTGAAAAAGATAAACAAATCTTGACACTTAAAATTTAATACAAAAACTTATATAAAATTTATGTGTTATCTGAATTTGAATATTTTAGATACATTTATGGTGTATTAAATTATTGACTGTAGTAATAGTGTGTGATGAATTTACCTTAATTAATTATAATTACATATATGTATATTATTCAGAAAATATTCGCCACTTACAGAATATTCCATTTACTCTAGTATTTCCTTCTGTGTATGAGAAGTTGAACACTGACTACAGAAAAGGCAGAGGATGTGTGCACTGCTGGTGCACACCAGGCTCTTGGGTTAAGAGTTTCTAAGTAGGCATTATTACAACATGCTAGACCTCATTTTCATAAGAACCAACTTCCACAGTGTCTGCATTGTCTCACTGTATTCTAAGTCTTCTGCCTTAAAGAATGAAATAGAAACCTAGAATGTAAAAAAAGAAATATTTAATAATATTTTTAACTTTATGACAAAATCTATCAATTTAATATAACTCAAATTCAAAAATTTAACACAGAGCCAACAAGATGGTTCAGTAGGAAATGGTACTTGCTAGAAAAGTCTGGCAATCAGGGTTCAATTCCCGTTCCCAGCATTCATATAATGATAAATGGAGAAAACGGACTTCACAAAGTTGTCCTCTGACACACACACACACACACACACACACCATCATCGTCATCAAGAACATCAATATCATCATCATTATCATCATAGGACTGGAGAGATAGCTCAGCAGTTAACAGCATTGCCTGCTTTCCCAGAGGACCCAGGTTCAATTCCCAGCAACTATGTGGCAGCTCAAAACTGTCTATAACTTCATTTCTAGGTGATTATACACCCTCACACTAACATGTTTGCAGGCAAAACACCCATGCACATAAAGTAAAAAATAAATAATTTTTAATTAATATTATAGATAATATAATATTTCTTTCAAAGATGTTAACGAAGATGAAAGCAGAAAGGTAAAGGCACAGTAAACTGTGGGGAAAAAGCAATGGATAGTCAATCATTTTCTGAGCCTCGTTTCATTAGACTGGAAAGAAGCTCCTTCTGTAACTACCTCTGCTGGGTTCGTTGTTAGCCCAAGACCAAATTCTTCTGAGATCACAAAAGCAGAGGCCACCCAGGAAGTGATGGAATCAGGTGCAGTAACTTCAAAGTCTTGGTAAAACTTGGATCTGAAGTCAGGACAAATGCAGAAATTACAAAACCAAGATTTCACATAATTCCAAATAAGTCAACATAACTAACAAGTTTTAGAATTTTTTTAATTTTCATATTTACATCATTTTCATATCTAAGTTTAAAACTGTGCAGTATTTCAGTTTCTCAAGAGATAACTGATAGCATCATACCTTGCATGCTCCAATGAAATCTTTCTACAAACTTCACACCTTTGCAATTGATTAAAATATTTTCAAACTTTTTAAACGTATTTTTAAGCTTTATCCCAATATTCCTCTCTCAATTTATCGATAACTTTGGGGATTTTTTTTGTTTGTTTCTTTGTTTCTTTATGTTTTGCTTTTGTTTGAACCTTATCAATTGTTACGGGTTTTCTTCCAACAAAAACCAGGAAACTTCAAAGAAGTTTAATTCACCCTTCATCCTACAAAGCCTCACACCCCCCTCCATAATACTTTATGGACAGGAGTTGTATGTGGGTCAACCAAACACTACAGTTAGAGTCAACCAGTACCATTCTTTTTTTTTTTTTTTTTGGTTTTTCGAGACAGGGTTTCTCTGTGGTTTTGGAGCCTGTCCTGGAACTAGCTCTTGTAGACCAGGCTGGTCTCGAACTCACAGAGATCCACCTGCCTCTGCCTCCCGAGTGCTGGGATTAAAGGCGTGCGCCACCATCGCCCGGCAACCAGTACCATTCTTAACCCCAGACCCCTTAATCGACTTAGCTCAGTGACACGTAACATTTATGCTTCAAACACACTAGAAAGTGGAAAGTATTACCCAAAATACACACTAAGCAAAACATAAATGGACAAAGAACTTCACAAGTCTTTACCCCATGTTGGAGTCCAGCCAAATCCATGTTTCTGGGAAATGCTTCCTGATATGTGGATTGCCAACCAAAGAAACGTCTTGAAAATCCATCAACGTTGGCTCATTTTCCTCCATAAACGACTCAGCATATTCTGCGGTATCATCTGCAAGAAACATTGGTGAGGAAGGAAAGGGCACAGGAGAGCAAGTATTGCAACTGTGGCTTCCAGAACCCTCGACTTCACAGCAGAATGAGGGTTAAAATTTACCTTGTTTAATTAATGCTCTCGTTTTCTGAAGAAGAAACCTGAGCAGCGGACAATGCATACAATTTACCAAAACCGCATGGACAGTAACCCCAGAACTAAAAATATCTTTCCAATCTACTCTGTTCCAATGATCAATAACTGAAAACTTTAAGAGTTTAGTTGCCTATTTAATTTAAATGATTAAAATACATCCCATTTTAAACCCATCTGACTTTTATACTTTCCTTCTTTGAAAGCTCCTTGGTCAGCCTAAGACACTGTAGGCAGGTCATTTGTTCAATTTTACAATAAAAAAAATGCATGTGGATATATAGACTTTAGGTCACCTATCTGCTTTATCTAATTTTCTGTAATCTTTCTGAAATTATTTCAAAATATGAGCTGGGCGTGGTGGTGCACACCTTTAATGCCAGCACTCAGAAGATGCGGGCAGATCAATCTCTAAATAGTAATTTTCAGGACAGCCAATGCTTTGCAGACAGACCCTATCACCAAAAAAAAACTAAATTTTAAATATAATGTAAAGAAAATTACGCCACAGTGCGGTAGACACCATGGCTATAAAAGTGACTATGATGAAATCTCTTTATAGTCTGTAGAGAAGATAAAAAGTTGCAGTAAGCATGAATATATATATATATATATATAAAGTAACATATAAAGTCTATTAAAGAGAAAATAGTTGTTTACAAAGAATCTGAACGATGAAAAGAATCTCAGTAGAAATCACTCCTTCTGCAGGAAGTTATCTGTGTTATGTTTTCTTTAATTAAGTCTTGAGATAAAAGGCAGCACATGAAGGGAAAAAGCTAAGGCAAGTACAAAACAGCCTCTAGAATGCAGCAGTGAGCTGGTAAAAATGGCCTCGGTGAGAAGAGAAGGCGTGGCTGGGCTCAGATTTGGAGTGTGTAAATCATACTAAAGGCTTTGGGCTGCATTTTGTAAATAATGATCACTGAAGGTCTAAAATAAAGAAAAATGTAGGGTAAACATGCTTTGCTAAGTTAGCTCTGGCGTCAGTATGAAAAGATGGTTTGGTGCTGTGGAAAACAATGCTAGAGGCGATGCACAAGGGCCGGGATGACAGCCGGAAGCCGGCAGAGATGAGAGAGGGTGAGATGGCCTGCGTGTTTTCCCGCATTTTTTGCATATTAGGTTTGAATCTTTAGTGTATATGTTTCATTTGGAGCACCCACAGAGGTCAGGAAATTAGTAAGAGGGCACAGGCGGCACTTTCAAGGGACCAGAGAGAAGAAGAAACGGCATAAAGTTTTAAAGGAGACTAATGGAACAGGAAGGTTAAATTGTGGTGAGGTGTGAGAAGAGAGAATACATAGACAGTTCAAAAAGTCAGATGGAAACCTGCACATTACTTTGGAAGCTTCCTTAAGATGGGGGGGGGGAGAGGGGGGAGAGAGTGACAGAGGAGAGAGAGAGATAGAGAATTATAATAAGAGAATTAGAATTAAATCATAAAGAGATAGCTCAGCAATTAGGAGCTCTTGCAGGGGACCCAAGTTTGATTCTCAGCACCCACGTAAGGCAGTTCACAACCATTTGGAACTCAGGATCCAACGTCTCCAGCTTCTCAGAACACCGGCACTCTTGTATGCTCATATACATAACTTAAAATGGGAATTAAAATGGGTTACCCTGTAACAGAGTGGCAACGTTCCTGCTGGACAACCTGCACTAAGACATAAAAAGTCCAGCTCCCAGAATGGGTTACTTCTTTTGGAGATCTTTGGCCACTGAATCGCCCCCCATAGACCCCCAAATATTACAAGCCACTGCCCATATACTTAGCTACCCTCCAGAAGTTGGCGGGTGGTTAAGACTCTATTGCTGAAAACACCACAAACTTGAGTCATAAATCATGGAGATACCAAGCTGGTACTCACCTGGGATCTTCATCCATTCTACCTAGCTTTTCATAGTGCTGGAGGGTACCTCTCACACAACCAGAGGAGAAAGGTAACCATCAATCATGCCTACCTATGAGCCCTGCAAGCTACACTAATGACTGGCCTGGCAAGACATGCAAAAGTAGTAAAAATGGGTAGAACCACCCATTTTCTCATTGGATTTAGGGCCCACTCCATATGATGAAACCCATGTCTGCTAGCACTGTCAGGTTAAGAAACTGTGTTGGGTCCTAAGGGAGAACCAACTGCCATTATTCTGCTAAATGGACATAATATTAAACTGACTTCCAATGACTTATTATTATACCCATACATTAATATACCTCTCAACACTCATCAAAGTTGCCTCTATTTGCAGTAGGTGGTGATTAACATAGAGACACACAACTGGTCAAGGCACAGAGAATAAGAAACTGTGGAGTGCTCCGCCCTAAATAAGACATCTATATCACAACCCCTCCTCCCTCGACTCGGAGACTGTTGTGTAATGAAATGTTCCCATCAGTGCTGACAATGCCTCCTCCAAGAGCGAAAGACCATCTAACAAAAGAGCCCCAGCATCAAGCATGTGAAGCCTTCTTTTGAGTTGTTGTTCAGGGTGATCCCAGAAACATTTTAGACTATTGCTATTCCCCTTGGTTGCCCGCCAACCCCAGATGTGCCATTTCTTAGATCTCATGCACCTCAGACATGGGGCTCAGAGGTCCTGAGCAGGAACTGATCTGAAAGCCTCCTCCCAGAAAACTAGCTTTCATGTTAACAGAGGGGAGCATGCAAGTCTCCAAAGGAAGGAAGCCACCAGAAGTCCTACCCACTTATGATGCCTATGAGCCACAATAATGACCAACAGGGCAGGACAGCCCTAAGGGTGCGGTAAGGGCACACAGCCTTGCAGCAACCAGCAGAAGCTCACAACAAGAGGGAAATCATGCCCAGTAGTGGAAATCTAGCCAACAACTAAGGTCTAGTGGGATCATGGGTCTGGAGGAGAACCTACAACCGCACTTTACTAAACCAGCATAACCCCTATTTGCATTTTAAGTATTTATCCTTATACTCACAGATACTGCAGTCCTGCAGTAGCCTGGAACTTGAGAAGTAACCAAGAGCTGGTACCAGAAACAGGGAAATTTGAGAAAGCAACAAAGCCAGTGTCTCTCAAGAAGGTATTAATGAGGCTGGAGGGATGGTTCAGTGAGAAAGAGCACTGACTGCTCTTCCAGAGGACCTGAGTTCAATTCCCAGCACCCACATAGCAATTCACACCTGTCTGTAACTCTACTTCCAAGGCTTCTGATACCCTCACACGGACATACATGCATGCAAAACATGAACATAAGCAAAGATAAATTATTTTTTAAAAAAGAAGATATTAGTATAATTTTACCTTTAAAAAATAACTTCCACAGTTAACCATTATTATTTATTTCAGTCACTATTATTTCCTTCAGTCAAAACTTTTAATGACTTGTTCCTAAAGACACACTTGGAGAACTAATAGATACAACTATGCCTGCCAGATTGATAAGGGGTGTGTGTATGTGTGTATGTGTCCCTGTGTGTTTCTGTGGGTGTTTGTGTGTGTATGTGTGTAAGAGAGGTCTGGACTATTTTTTAGGTAAACACCTAAAAGTTAGAGAACACTAATGCCTCAAGCCTTGTTCCTTTCAATTAATTCCAAAATAGGAGCACAGTTTGCAATACAAATTAAAATCACAGGATCATTCAATATGTTCCAAACTATAATTCCACCTTTAAAAACTGCAGAAGGCAAATGGAAAGCACACATTTCAAAGACATAGTCAGGAGCCCAGAGAACATTCCTTGTCATCCTTACATATACTTCTAAAGCCCAAACACTTTAGCTGTAGGAACCAGGTTGAACCAGAAAGTACCTGTCCCATTAAGTAATATTCAATATATAAGGTAAAATATATCTGTTAAGCATGTTATCGGGTTTTACTTACAAACACCATCAATGTTATCCTTTACAAGATTTGCATCTGTAAACACCCAAAGACCACATTCCTAGAAAAAAATTAATAAAAATGTTTAACTAAAATGAAATTAAAAAATCAAAGTTTAAATGTTTTTTACTCATAGAAACCACCACACTCTCATTTGGGGGACTTAAGTATACAGGGGTGTGTGTGTGTGTCTGTGTGTGTCTGTGTGTGTCTGTGTGTGTCTGTGTGTGTCTGTGTGTGTGTGTTCCTGTCTTCCCTCCTCTCACACAAACATACTTTTCAAAGTTAAATATAGTAATAGAAAAGAAAAAATGTGTTTAATGACAATTCTACTCCCCTAACAGTGAATCAGTGAAATTTTCCATTTGTTTTTAAAACAAAAAGGATTCATCTCCCCACTCAGATTAGATTTATGGAACAGTGAACTTCAGTCACACTTCCCATAAAGGTTAGTCCTCATTATGATTATTAATTATGAAAGTGTTTATAATAGGAATAGACACTAATATCAGGGATGGAGAGAAGGGCTCAGTGGTTAAGAACACTGGCTGCTCTTCCAGGGGTCCTGAGTTTAATTTCCAGCAGCCACATGATGATGGCTCACAGCCATCTCTAGTGAGATATAATGCCCTCTTCTGGCATAAAGGCGTATGTGCAGATAGAGCACTCATACATAAAAAAAAAATAAATAAATCTTTAAAAATAAATTAATATAAAAAAACTAAAAATAAAAAGATACGAATATCTTTTCAGATTATTTGGCCAACTATCCATACCTGAAAGACAGCGAAGGAATTCATGAACATGCCCAGATAGTACCCTGTGTTATAAAGCTCCAGTTCATGGACCACCTGCACAAAGATAAGACACAGAAGGAATTGGTTCTCATCAGTCTATCCTGTCCTCCACTCCTTCCTTAGAAGTACTTCAGTAGGAAACACAGTTTGCTCCAATACTGAAGGGACTTAAGAAGTGAATGAACAGGCATGGCCGGACACCCCACTCTCTTAGGACCTCCACAGTGGGACAGTACCCCAGGTCCCTCCTCCAACTCCCTAGGCTTTTCTAGCCAGCCAGCAAGGAATATCCTATGGGTAGGCTCCCCAAAACCCCAAACCCATCCAGCGGCCCATCCAAACTACTAGCCATACCCCATTTCCAAACTCACCTACCTCCTGCAACCTTGCTGGAACTCTGAAACACAGCTTGCTCCAATACTGAGGACTTCAGAGGTGAGAGAACAGCCACACGGCAGGACACCCCACTCTCTAGGACCTCCACAGTGGGACAAAACCCGAGACCCTTCCCCCAACTTCCTTGACTTTTCTAGCCAGCCAGCAGGGAGTTTCCTGCAGGTAGGCTCCCCCAAAACCCAACCCCATTCACTGAACCCCCCCAAGCTATTAGCAATACTTCACCTAAGAGCTAAGAGCTTGCTACAACACTGAGGGGACCAAGAGAAAGTACCAAGAGAGTGAACCAGAAGACAAGACCGAGAGAGCAGGCTTATAGAGACCTCAGATGCTTTTTGAGGCAGACATTGACAGTACAGAGCAGACCAAGAAAAACTCCCAAACAGACAGCCACTGCAAGGATTGGCCCAAGACGCAAAGACACTGCCGGCCTCATTTGAAGGAAGAGATGGGTAGGCACCAATGGAAGAATTCCTCCAACAACCTAAAAAGCAGCATGGTAACACCAGAACCCATTGGTCACACAATAGGAAGACTTGATCATCCTAATCCAGAAGAAGCAGAAGAAAATGATTTTAAACGTAACTTTATGAAAATGATAGAGACCTTTATTTAAAGAGGAAATGAAAAACTCCCTTAAAGAAATGGAGGAAAAAACAAACAAAAAATTGGAAGAAATTAATAAATCCCTCAAAGAAACCTAAGAAAACCAAGAACAATCAAACAGGTGACGCAAACAGTTCAAGACTTGAAAACTGAAATGGAGGCAATAAAGAAAACACAAACCGAGGAAATTATGGATATGGAAAATCTAAGTAAATGAACAGGAACTACAGAGACAAGTATAACCAACAGAATACAAAAGATAGAAGAAAGAGTCTCAGGCGCTGAAGATACTATAGAGGAAATAGAATCATTGATCAAAGAAAACATTAAATCCAACAAATTCTTGACACAAAACATTCAAGAAATCAGGACACCATGAAAAGACCAAACATAAGAATAATAGGGGTAGAAGAGGGAGAAGAATTCCAGATCAAAGGCACAGAAAATATATTCAACAAAATCATAGAAGAAAACTTTCCCAACCTAAAGAAGGATATCCCTATAAAGGTGCAAGAAACTTACAGAACACCAAATAAACTGGATCAAAAAAAGTCCCCTCGCCATATAATAATCAAAACATAAAACATGCAGGATAAAGAAAGAATATTAAGAGCTGCAAAAGAAAAAGGTCAAGTAACATATAAAGGTAAACCTATTAGAATTACACCCAACTTCTCAATGGAAACTGTGAAAGCCAGAAGGTCCTGGATAGATATGCTGCAGACACTAAGAGACCATGGATGCAAGCCTAGACTATTATACCCAGCAAAGCACTATCAATGGAGAAAACAAGATATTGCATGACAAACACAGATTTAAACAATACGTATCACAAACCCAGTCCTACAGAAAGTACTAGAAGGAAAACCCCAATCCAAGGAAGCTAACTACACCTACAAAAACACAGGCAACTAGAGAAATTCCCAGGAATCCACAAGGCTGATTCTAGCTGAGACCATAGGCAATGGAGGAGAGGGGGCCTGATCTTGATTTGCCCTGTAGTCAAACTGATAATTATCTTAAATATCACCATTGAGCCTTCATCCAACAACTGATGGAAACAGAGGTGGAGACCCACATTGGAGCACTGGACTGAGCTCCCAAAGTCCAGCTGAAGAAAAGTAAATGTAAAATACACCTCTTTCTGTCCCACATGCACTGGAATGCAGGTACTTTCTTCAAGGCTTTTCTGCTTCCCAGCTTACACATCCAGAGAGACTAATGAATTTCACAAAAAACAATAAACTCACGTTTTCCATTGTAATATCATTTGAGGCATTCATCAGAGTCACACTTTTGTCAACAGCTACAATTCCAACTATGGACTCAGCCTCTGTCACTGAGATCCTGAGAGAGACCTTCTCAGATGGCTTGACTTGAGATTTACTCCAGAATAGCTTTATCTAAGAAAAGGAGGAGGCAAAATTAATTTATTTCATTTTTCCCAAGATCAATGGCTCAGAACCCACTGATTCTACTTTTGCCTTGGCCCAGGGATAATTCCAAAACTATATATGACTTTTCTCTGAGGAAAGAAATTTTTTTTAAACTCCCAGATATTTGCAATCCATGAAACATCTCCCTGTGGTAAAAGCACCAATTATCCTTCAACTCTCCACCTGGCTTCCTTCCTTTTTCCATTTTCCATTTCTCAGTCCTCAGCTGGTGCTGAATGCAGGACAGCAGTCTATAACATCCATGCAGAAGGCCACCCTCGAAAGGAAGAGACAGGAAAGAGGAAAACTACGGCGGGCCCCTACAATAGGTCCCTAATATCTTTACTTAGAAATGAGCACAAAAACAGCTCTCTGGAACCTGACAGAACTCTCTACAGTGTGAGTGAAGAAAACTTCCTTCCAGAAAAGGTGTGGTCAGACCAGACCCTTAGCAGACTCCTCTTTTCTGACTACATGGCTTCTTGAACTTCATCTGTATGTTCCTCAAAGCATGGTCCAACTCATACTTCAAAAAGATCATGACTCCATCATGGTGTGGGAGGTCCTTCTATCTACATGTTGTTTTTATTGGTTAATGAATAAAGGACTGTTTTGAGCTATGGCAGGGAAGAACAGAACTAGGTGGGGGAAGTCTAGGCTGTATGCTGGGAGAAAGAAGGGTGGAATCAGAGAGAGGCCATGGAGCTACCGGAGATAGATGCTGGGAACTTTACCTAGGAAGCCACAGCCACGTGGTGATATACAGATTAATAGAAATGGGTTAAATTAATATAACAGCGAATAAAAAGCTAGAGCTAATGGGCCAAGCAGTGATTTAATTAATTAATTAAGTTTCTGTGTGATTATTTCGGGTCTAAGCTAGCTGGGCAGCCAGGAACTGACAAGCACCCTTCTGCCAACACCATCATGAGGCAAAGTCCCATTCCTACTGAGGACCTCTGTGTCACCTAGCTCAGCCGTAACATCAAACTGTGCCCTTGATTACATTGCCCAACCATGATGTTCCCTCTAAGTCACTGAACTATACGCTGGCTTCCTCCCAGGTGTGGCCCGTAACTGGGGCATTTCCTTTTCGACTGAAAACATGATCATCATTATCTAAAACACCAAAGAAAGGATCTCTTTGAAAATGAAATTCAATTTTTCCATTTCATTTGTCCAAAAACATTTCTTAAAAATTAGCCTTTAATATGCTCTGTCTTAGCCTGGCGGTGGTGGCGCACGCCTTTAATCCCAGCACTCGGGAGGCAGAGGCAGGTGGATCTCTGTGAGTTCGAGACCAGCCTGGTCTACAGAGCTAGTTCCAGGACAGGCTCCAAAGCCGCAGAGAAACCCTGTCTCGAAAAACCAAAAAAATAAAATAAAAAATAAAAAAAGTAAAATAAAATAATATGCTCTGTCTTCCTCGGTGGTAATCTTCCACACTGTTCTTTAGCTTCATACCGCCCATAGAGGTGTGTATCCTGATGTAAGCCTCCATAACGCCTTTCTAAAATTCACTTGTTTTAGGTGATTATTATAAAGTGAATATTTTTGCCTGAAATCAAGAAAATATATTGCTACTTCTTTAAAAACACTTTTCATAAAATAAAAAATAGAAGTTTATATTATAGTTTTAAAAAAGGTAGGGTTACTCGGGGCTGGGGTGAGGCTCACACTAGCACATGAGCTAGCATGCACAAGGCCCTAGATTCACTCTTTGGCATCCAAAAAGTTAATAGAGACTGTTTTAAATGAAAGCAAGTGTGACTAATTGATGCTACTTCTCAACGTTTTGCATTTTTTAAAGGAATTATTAAGAGAGCTGTGCTCTACAAATCATGACACTGAAACTGATTCTTTCACTTAGGAAGATCAAGGCAGAAGTGTTCAGTGAGAACCACGGCACATTCTCGAGTCTGTGAGATGATTGCGCTGTGTTTCTTGTCAGAGCTGGGGCTGAGGCGGTCCTGCACGAGCTAGCTCCTCAGGCTAAGTATCCCAGGACTGGTGCACAGGGGGACCACACAGACCTCCAGAGGCAAGGCACTGAGCTCACTGACAGCCTGTCCTCCTTAGCTTACAGCTGATGGAGATAATCCAGAACCCAGCGCTGCCTCCACACACAACCCTGATGCCCTGCTCCCTCCCCACACCCACCTCACGGTCACACCAAGGTCAACACCACAGCCAGTCTGTGTTGCTGCTAGAGTTCCAGGCCAGAGCAATATTGACTCAACTGGTTAAAAAGTACCGAAATGACTTTGATGACTTTAAGCTAAAGTCTTAAAGCCAGGAAGCACCGCTGACCAATAATAACTGCGGGACTTACTATGAAGATACATGTCTTCTGAGTATAGGGAGAACAAGTTTCCAGACAGCATGGATGACTGATACACTTGCAAGGAAATACTGTGTTTCTCAGACTACACTAAAATCAAGTTTTAAACATCGCCACCCTAAATCTTACCTTATTTGTAAAAACAAACTGAACAGGGATTTTCAGAACATCGTTTATAATTTCCCCATCATCTGCAACATAATACACAATTATACAGGCCTTGGGAGCCCAGGAAGCTTCTGGTGTTAAAAAGAAAGTTCTCGAATTTTGTTTGCCCACAGCCACCAGCTGTCCCTTTGACACTACCTAAAAATAAAAAAGAAGAAGAGAGGGCAATTATTTGCTAAAGATTATCGTATTTCAACTGAGGTTGTGTTTATAATAATCTAATTATACAAATTCTTAAATTATCTTCACAACCTTTTTACATGCGAAAATCTACATGATCAGTTTTGAGATGGGAGTTAAATTTCAACAGAAAATAGATATTGTAACTGTTAAGACCAGCAATGAATCAATGAAGAATAAATGATAGCTGATAAAAAACATATATATGAGTTTAAAAAAGAAAAATGGTAACATTAAGAAAACACCAGATTGCAGTAACATGTCATCTTTTACAAATGTTATCTTTAATTTTCAAGTTTTTACATTTTTAATTTTCAACTGAAACATAATATCTGCAAAGGTTTATGGAATACAATGCAACATTTCAATATATGTATACAATGCATACAATGTATAACAACTATCATACATTGTATTTATTCATTAATTAACTAAGGTAACTGATTTATCTAGCCCTTCACTGGCCATGTCTTTCTTAAGTGTCAGCAGTAACTTTTATTATTATTGCCCTTTGTCAAGTTGAGTAAATTCTCACCAGTAAAACAGTATTGAATATTTTTACCGTAAAAGTGTGGATGTCAAACTTTTTCTGAGTCTATTGAGACAAGTGTTTTTTCTTCATGTAATACATTCCATTAATATTTTTTAAGTGCTTTTTAAATTATGCCTGCTAATCATGTCTGTTTTTGCATTGGGGTTTGTGTACATAAGTACAGGTGCTCAGAGAGGTCAGATGCCACACACACCCTGGAGCTGAAGCTGTAGACAGTTGTGAGCTGCCCAATGTGTGTGCTCAGCATTGACCTCAGGTCTTTTGTGAGGCAGTTCATACTCTTAACCACTGAGCCATCTCTCCATTCCAGCACTGGATTAGGTTAAGTCAACTCAGCGACATTTCTGAGACAGCGCTCACGTGCACTGACCATCTCTTTGTGTTGAAAACTATTATTTAATGGAAAGGAATACAGAGATCTAATGGGAAGGCTCGACTACCAAAACTACAAGGCCATGATGGCAAGTTTTATTTTCTTTCTTATATTTCACAATTTTCCACAATGGATCGATGTTGCCTATATACTAGAAATGTACATTTTATACTTGGTGCAAAATTTAGCTATCTACTTTAAATGAAAATGTAGATGTAGTTGAAGAAAGAAAAGTGATCATACAATAAGAAGAGCAAACTAATCTGTAACAGTTTTAGCACGTCTGGTGAGGACATGAGGCAACAATGCTCGAGATGGTTCTGTTACAGCTCATGTCTGTGAGAAATTACCAGCCTTCGGTGACTGAAGGTGCTGGCAACACGAGCTTCAGAACTCCTGGCAGAAGGAAAGAACAGACTCTCCAAAGTTGTTTCTGACCTCCATATACATGCCATGACACACATGAGACAGCATGCACACATACACATAATAATAAATAAATAAAACTTTAAAATAAATTACCATATAGCTTAATCCTTTGAAAGGTTTGTTGCCACTAACCACCAATTCAAAAGGTGATCCCACCTAGAAAAGAAATACAAATTAATATGCATGCCCTAATTAAAAGGCCATCAAATCATGCTGTGATTATCAAGTGAGTCCTAAGCATTACCTTTACATGTTCCTCTCTGGTTTTAAGCTGGATGTAGGTCCGGCTGGGAGAGGTGAACATGCCGCGAACTGCCATATTGCCTACACTATCAAGGAAAGAAGCCTGCAGCAACAGAAACAAAACTATAAATGTTCAGCTGCAGTAGCCTGAGAAAGAATGTGATCTGTTGAGTAAGTATGGAAATGAAATCACTTTCATTTTTGCTTTCAGGCAGAAATACATTCACCAGACATTAGTAGTCTAATTAAAGTCTAACACCTTTAATCCCAACACTGCAGAGGCGGAGGCAGGTGAAGCTCTGTGAGTTCAAGACCACTCTGGTCTACGGAGTGAGTTCCCAGACAGCCAAGGCTACACAGGGAAACCCTGTCTTGAAACCAAAAAAAGAAAAAAAAAAGAAAAAAAGGAAGGGAGGAAGGGACAAAGGGAGGAAGGGAGGAAGGTCTTTGCCCTCATAGCCCAGAAGAAGTATATCCCTCACTGACTTCGGAAGCAAGGTGGTCTTGTTAAGAAATGCAGGCAGAAGAGGGAATTGAACAGAAAATGGACCCCTTCCTTTCCACACAATGCTCAGACAGAAGTAAGAAACATCACACCCTGCTTGACCCACCAAAACAAAGAGTCAAAAACCAGCCAGAGGTGGTGGGGCACACTCGTGAGGGGAAGGCAGGAGGATCACGGGTTTGAGAGCAGTCCGGACTGCACAGTGAGCCCCTGCCAGGCTGGGCTGTATAGTAGGACCCTATCTCAATGAAGAACAGAACAAAGGAAAGCACTTCCAACAGGGCTGCTCCCTACCCAGTTAGGGCTCTGACTTGGGCAGATCACGAGAATTATGGGGCATTCCCAGACGAGCCACGCTAGGAGAGAAAGCTCAGGAAAGGTGATTTCAAATAACTGGAACTCAACCAAGATGAGGGTGGGTTTGGGGAGCTTCTCCAATGGAATCTTTGCATTGCTATATTTTTCCGTGGTCCTTAAAATGAAATTACAAAGAAAAATCTAAAGTAGATCTTAGCCACTGTGGTAAATTGATGGAGGAAGGTCATTGGTTAATTAATAAAGAAACTGCTTGGCCCTGGTAGATTAGAACATAGGTGGGTGGAGTAAACAGAACAGAATGCTGGGAGGAAGAGGAAGAGAGCTCAGACGCCATGCTCCCCTCTCCCTGGCTGACGCGATGAAGCTCTGACCCAGGATGGACGTAGGCTAGAATCTTCCCAGTAAGCGCACCTTGGTGCTACACACATTAATAGAAATGGGCCAGGCATCCCAGTACTCGGGAGGCAGAGGCAGGCGGATCTCTGTGAGTTCGAGACCAGCCTGGTCTACAGAGCTAGTTCCAGGACAGGCTCCAAAGCCACAGAGAAACCCTGTCTCGAAAAACCAAAAAAAAAAAAAAAAAGAAATGGGCCAGGCAGCGTTTAAATGAATACAGCTTGTGTGTTGTTATTTCGGGGTATAAGCTAGCCAGGCGGCCAGGAGCCGGGCTGTGGGAAGAGGCCCGCAGCTCTTACTACAGTAAATGACATCTAAGCCTTTCTCTGTCTAAAGCAGACATGTGTCCACTTCCTGCCCTCTGAACTCTGAGAAGCTGTCTCCCACAAAATGACAACGGCAATAACGTCGCTGCTTGAGGCATGGGAAGACACGGCACCTGCAGTTGCAGCTCACTGGAGTTGTGCAGGATTGGGAATTCAATCTTACAGATTCCATCTTGGGGGATGGTATAATTTATAATGCTGATGTTAGCCGTGTCCTGCTCTCCATCGCTCCACCTTCTCCAGATGTTGGTGTTTTCCCTCTGGGTCACTACTAGGACTAAAGGGTCTCTTCTTTCTTCGTGAGTTAGTTCATTGCCATCAGAGCGGCTGACCTTCACCTAATGGTTAAAACAAAATATTTTAAGACAGGCAACAGGGATAGCAAAAGAGTTGAGCCTAGTTGAATGTAGTTTCCACCTGTGCTATTCCTCAATGCTAAACCCACAGCGTTACAGTTATTGGAGGCACCCCGATCCATGTTCGGTAACCCTTCTCCAGGAAGCCTCTGACACCATGGTCACTGCCCCCTTACTCACATGGTTTCCTTCCCTTCCAAGACCTTTGCTTCATGTATCTTTATGCTCTATTGTCATTGGCCTGACAAGACTGCAGATACTTGAAAAAGACACTTGTATTCTGCCCTTTGGTTATCAGATAACGAAAATATGGAACATACGACATTAGAATTTCCCCAGAACTCTCATGCTGTGAGACAAGAAAGGCCTGGATCAGCCAGAGGGGAAACCTTTCTCCTAGAGTTCCAGTCTGTTAGGTACCTTACAGGAGAGACATCGGTTGGTGGGACCGTGCCTTGCCATGCCTTCTGACTGCTTAGCTATACCAGCTCTGGCTTCAACTCCAGCCTTGGGTCCATGACTCCAAAGATGGACTTGTAGGGATGAGGTCGCTGGGTCTCTTTGTACCTCATCCCACTCTGACCTCAGCAAATAGATCTCCTTTTGTTTGTTTTTCACCACTAATTTGTCTGCCTTAATTAGCTTCTCAAGGTAAACATGGCTTACTGGGTCCCTAACTATGACCCCAAGTCTGTGTCCCCTTTGGCTCCTTATTCTTTTCCTTTCTCCGTGTTCATATATCTAAAGAGGAAAGGTAAGAAACCTCCCTTTGGCTTAGTTTTAAAGACACTGAGCACATGATTTCCCATGGTTTCATTTCACTGAGACTCATGCTTAGGTAATAAATACACCCACTTACAGAGGCTGTGAAGTTGAGAGATGGCTTCAAGACAGTCGCATAATCAAAAAACTCAATGATGTAATCATGTTTCTTGAAAAACACATTGGTACTTGCATTTCTTGAGATACCTATATTGAGGATTGCACCATTTAGAATGTAAAAGCAGTATGTCACCAAAGGCTTGTGTCTGCCTAAACGTCTTACTGGAGGAGCTGAAGATACCAGGGCACATAAGCCTACTTCCATGATTGAGCATGGTCCCAAGAGAAGCTCAGAATGCAGGTTAGTCTCGCTCAGTAGTTTGTACACCAAATACAGACCAAATACGTTTCGTTTGTTGGGTCAATCAAACAATCTGTTAAACTAGTAATAACAGGTTCCAAACAATTAACTTTTATGTTCTTAAAATAAGAAACTGTCTAGGAACAGGTGACATTTTGGAGTAAGCGGCGAAGGAGAAAAGAGAGAAGAAGCCAGTCTGCTGAAAATGTAGGCCTCCTGTGTGTTTTTTCTTATGGAACACCCTACACGTTAAAGCTTTCAACACTAAATAGCCTCCCTAGAAGCGGTGAGAGAGCTAGCACAGTGGACAGCTAACAGACAGCACAGGATTTTATCGTCATCGTGGCCACCAACCTGTGAGGGATTCCGTCACGGTAGCTACAATCTCTATGGGCCCAGGGATGGCCATGTCCATGTGCACAGAGTGCTCATCCGAGAAATCCAGAACCTCCTTCATCTCTTTATCAGAGAAAGAGAAGTTGGCAGATCCATTTATCTGTTTTGTTTAAAAAATTCCAGTTTACTTTTCGCTTCAGGAATTTAAACTCTAGAAATAAAACTCAAGCTGAGTCACATTCGAGAGTCGCGCCCCACTTTGTCCGCTCGTCCAATGTTAGAAAGTTCCAGTCTTTTCTTAGGGTCTTATTTTGGTAATTCTGTACAAAACTTTATTTTTAGGGAAAAAAAAAGTTAAATTTTCCATGCTATGATCTGATTCATAATTATTCCATCTATCATGCATGATGTTGAAAACAGGTGTAATCTTTCAATAAGGGCTACATTTTCCTGTGGTTCCTATAATTAATCTCTGTTGTTTGCTCATTTTTACTTGTGAGACAGAGTCTGCCAGCTGGTCTGTTTTGCTAGATGGCAGAGGCTGGTCTAGAACTACTGCTTCCTCCACCTCAAGGGTGGAGATAACACGTGTGTGCCACCACAACCAGCCAAGTTCTATTTTTTAATCAAGATTAAAATATTTCCGTTGTAAAAGAGAAAAATATCTGCAAAAGTTACCTCAAAGATTTTTGTGATATTTTTCTTCTCTCTCCAAACAGATAAAGATAAAAATGCAAGTGTTACATGTCCCTTCACCGGCTTCCCATATGTATACCTGGAAAACAATTTTTAAAAAAAAATGTTATATTATTACATTTTCAACATGTTGGTGTCAGAGGAAGACAGCAAAAATATCACTTTCAATAAGCAGACACTAGCAATTTAATGCAACAGAAAAGAATTACATTAAAAACACACCTCTCCTACAATTAAAAAAAATGGCCCAAGTCAGTCATATTAGCACTGTAATTCTAGCAGTCAGAAAGCTGAGGCAGGACAAATTCAAGGCTGGGCTGGGCTACTTCTCAACCCTCCGTCTCATGCAAACATAAAACAGCAAGGAAAACACTAAGAACAAGGAATGTTCTTGGCAAATGGTGATTCTTCAGATTAGTTCTCCAAATGGACCTCAGAACTAGAGCATCTAAAATCAGTCCAACAATGTCTGTCCATCGTCTTCTCCCACTTAGAGGACATGGAAGAAGCGCCAGAATTACAGAAAAGCATGGTGAGCTCTAAAGACTATGAAAAATCTTACAGCACTGGGCTGGCCACCACCTGCATGTCTACAAACTTCACAGTCTGTAAAAATGTTTAAATGTTAGTTGAAGTTATAATCATTATAGCTGATTGTCACATGTCCCAGGACTCACCAGAAAGGGATTATCAGATCTTAGACTATAGAGTACCAAATGCACACATATATAGCTACCAAAAAACTTGACAATTTTTTTGCAAGGAAACTTTAAATAATATTTTTAACCATCACTTCAAACTCATCTTCTTGTGTCAAATTCACTGCCTGCCACTTCACAGTCTCTTCTTAATTCCCTTAATTATTCCCTCTCGTAGTAGAGACCATTCTGCACGCCTTTAATCCCAGCACTCGGGAGGCAGAGGCAGGAGGATCTCTGTGAGTTCGAGACCAGCCTGGTCTACAGTAAGAGCTAGTTCCAGGACAGGCTCCAAAACCACAGAGAAACCCTGTCTCGAAAAACAAAAAACAAAAAACAAAAAAAAAGGCAATCTTCAATAAATCACTTTACAGCCAGAAAATCTTTTTAAAATGTGCTTGCTGGGTTCCTCCAATCTCTATTTTAAACTCTGGGCTTTTTGCTTTGCATTTTACGAATTGAAATGGTAAACTCATGTTTCCTGAATCTGTTAGTTAGATACCGAAATAATCTCTCCTCTGAGCAAACTCCAAAGCAAATACAGAAGCTTCCAAATGATGAGGAAGGAAAAAAAAAACCACCGTCAAATATACCATCCTTCCAAACAAAAGCAGCGATGCTAGTAGGGACCTGGCTGGGAACCACAGTGACAAAATCACTCACCAGAGGCCTCGGCATCTGATGTGCTCTGTGTCAGTACAGGCAGAGCCAGAATGCCAGGATGTTATATTTTAAAATGGTCATATCATATGATAGCTCAGAGTATTTTAAAATAATAACTTAATATATGCTTAAACACAGTTTATTTTCTTTTAATTCTGGTTTAAATCTAAAGCCATGTCTACAGAAATGACTCTATGGTTAAGAATTTTTTTCCCGTTCTAAGACATCTCCCCAGCCCCTAAATACACAAGGTTTCGGAAACTTGACAATGCATGCTATAAGCCCCTCATCACTAGTCCGTGGGAAACATTTTAAGAGTGGCAGCTTGAAGCAGAGTTATGGATGCAAAGACTTGGAGATGTCTGGGCTAAATAAAGTATTGCAGGCATTTGCTTACTGTGTATTAGGGTCTCTTTAAAAAGCAAAACCTTGCACTAACATTCTTAAGTGAGTACAGAGCTTTTATTTATTTATTTATTTATTTATTTATTTATTTATTTATTTATTTATTGTGGTTTTTTGAGACAGGGTTTCTATGCGTAGCTTTGGAGTCTGCCCTGGAACTAGCTCTGTAGACCAGGCTGCCTTGAGCTCATGGAGATCTGCCTGCCTCTGCCTCCCGAGTGCTGGGATTAAAGGTGTGCGCCACCACTGCCCAGCTTGTGTCCAGAGCTTTCTGCCATGCTGTTTGACAACAGTTTAGAGCCACTCCAAAAGAAAGATGCAGCTTACTTTGCTGTGACGGTTCCACTTAATTTCTTAGCGTTCAAAGAACAATACAATGGGGTCTGCAAGGTAACTTCGAACTTCGGTAACACTGGAAAAGAAGAGCAATCTCTTGATTGTTTTACCAGCATCTTCAGTTCAACCATATAAAGAGTTGTTCTAACTAGTTGATAATTGGTATTTCTGGAACTTGGATTTATTCACACACACTGTTAAGTTTAAAAGCCCTTTATGTAATTCAAAATTAGAAATACTTACTTACTAGGTCAACTTTATATAATAACGAAATGGCTTTTGCTTGATTGCTTTACATTTATTGACTGTTTACTTATCCGTTTTGCCTGCACGTGTGAGTGCCGGAGTGTATGCATGTGCACTACACGTGTGCAGGAGGGGAGGAGCCTGTGGAGAGGAGAGGACCCTGTCTTCCCTGGAACTGGAAGTTACGGGTGATTGTGAGCCACCGTGTGGGTTCCAGGAACCCAACCTTGTCCCTCTACAAGACAAGAAGCATTTTTAACCATTGAACCATCTCTATGCTTGCCATAAAATGTTTTACAATTAATATTATTTTAAATAAAGTACTCTACTGTTGGCAGAAGCTGCTTGTTCATTTCCTTCGTCTAAAATCTTGTTTTACTATTTAGGCAAAACTTAAAACTTATTATTAATCAGCTTTCTTTTTCTTACATGAAGTCTTAGAAATCTGATATGGATTTTACATATATAACACATATATTTTTGGACCAGATACATGTCAAGGACTATACACCTGTATGTGGTAAGGACTTTGGGTGACACACACAGTTCCAGATCAGGGGTCAGAACAGTATGGCTGGTGTAAGCTAAGAGTAGATTTTACTAATTTTATTAATTGGTTGGAAAAAATCAAAAAATAAATATGTGGTGATGAATAAGTTTAATACCTGGCAGCAGCATTCACTTATGTATTCTCTGTATCTGCTGCATTCTACAGAGGCAAAGATGAGCAATTATAACAATTACCCAAGGCCTACAGACACCGAAATGCTACTTTTAGTTCCATTATAGGAAAATACTTTGCTGGTCCCTGTTCCAGGCCATGACATACGGATGTGACAATACCATGGGAAACATAGGATCTGGAGGAACGAAAATGTAACAACCTATGTTTCAGAATTCCTTTGCCTAAATTAAGAGTGACCATTAACTGTTATGTGACCAAAGTTAAAAGGTTCACCTACAAACTCAAAGCCACTATTCAATGTATCAGCTATTAGGGAGGCCCTGGACTTTTCCTCATGTCTACCTCCTCTCTGGCCACTGAGTAAAACAGCTGAATCCACTACTTTGATCTGTGTGCTTATAATGCAATCTGGAGTCTGCAAGAAGATGACCTTCCTGAGTTAAAAGCCCTGTCTCCACCGTGTTGACCAAATCAAAATATAGAAAATGACCCACGTCAAACTGGTAATTATGTTTTTTGTGGTGCTAGGAACTGAACCCAAGTGTTGCCCATGCTCTCAACTGAACCATGTCCCCAACTCCAATGTCCAGTTTTCAAAGAATCAAAAAGTTTTACTATTTTATAAGCACAGCAGGATGGGGGGAGTCAGGTACTTGGGAGATGAGCCAATAACCACTAATTTGAGGCTAGCCTAATCTGTAAAGCAAGTTCCAAACAGTACTACAGAAAAAAATTAAAAAAAATAAATAAAAAAAAAAAGCAGTCTGGCTTTGTGGGAGCCTAGGCAGTTTGGATGCTCACCTTACTAGACCTGGAAGGAGGTGGGAGGTCCTTAGACTCCCCACAGGGCAGGGAACCCTGACTGCTCTTTGGGCTGATGAGATTGGGGGAGGGGTATGGGAGGCGGTGGCGGGGAAGAGACAGAATCTTTAATAAATTAATTAATTAATTAATTTTAAAAAAAGCAGTCTGGAGAGGTGACTCAGCAGTTAAGAGCACTGATTACTCTTCCAGAGGACCCAGATTTTTATCCCAAGCATCCCCACGTGATGGCTAACAACCATCTGTACTCCAGTTCCAAGGGGATCCAACAGCTTCTACTGGCTTCCACAGGCTCTGCACGTATGTGGTACACAGACATACATAAAGACAAAACATTTCTACACATAAAATAAAAATAAATAAATCTCAAAAAACAAAAGAGAAAAAATAAAAATAACAGAGAAAGAAAAACTGTCATAAGAAAAAACTGATTTTGGAATGTTAGATACTTTGCCTACTCTTTTCTTTATAATAAAATTTCAGAACATTTACAAAGAAATGTATATTTGATCCTACAAAGAATACTAAAGTTTTAACTTTATTGAAATTTTTATTTTAAGTAGCATGTCTCATGAAAATTTCTCATCTCTATAGAAAGTGTTTTCTCCTTCAAAATACATTGAGGAACTCTTACCGTATTCCGAGACCTCGAATGACTGATAATACTGCTGGTCCTATTGGGAAAACAAGACAAAAACCAAATGAGAATTAGTTTATTTTGTTCTCTTATCTGTATAAAATGTTTAGAAAATAATTTTTGAATTACATATAACAGTTTAAAGATCAAAGCAATTCATCTTAATCTGTAGAAATTTATTTTTAGGCAACTTCAGTACCAAGCTTGTGAAACAGAGTTTTTCCTCCCAATATGTTCACATAAAAAAGTTACCTCCCTAATTATAAGTCATTTAAACAAACTGTTTAATCTGACTTACATCATTTACAAAACAAAAATTAGGTTAAAGAGTTCATAAATTTATGAAGTCATGATAATACATTTCAATTTAACAAAAAAATAACTTAAAGTTTGTTTTGGATGTGACTTTTTAAAAAACATGGGAAAAATGGAATTACTCACAATTAAAATACAAATAATCAAGAAGGCAAGTTATTAAGAACCAACATATCCTATCTTCTAACTCCTTGAATTATTTTCTACTGTAACATTTAAATCAATACATCCTACCCTACTTTAACAGATTCATTAATTAATCTCTTTTCCAAGATTCACAAGAAAACAGATCTCCTATTATATCATTTTCTAACTTACAATACTAACTATGCAGTCTGAATAGCAAAAGCCACAGTCAGAGAGCTACGTGATTTGACTGGGAACCTGCACTCTAAAGCTGATCCTTCTGTGCTTATCACAGCAAACAGAGCAGCAATGATACAAGAGTAGCTTCCCGAGAAATCACAGCTAATCTAAAGCATCTATGTTAAGAATATTTTGAGGCATGGTCTTTCTCCTCTCTCTCTATCTCTCTGTCTCTGTCTCTCTCTCTGTCTCTGTCTCTCTCTCTCTCTCTCTCTCTCTCTCTCTCTCTCTCTCTCTCGCCCAGGACAACCTGGAACAGGTTATGTAGTTCAGGTTAAGCTATAATTAATGATAATCCTCCTGCCTTAGCCTCCCATAGACCCACACCTAGTTCATTTTATTTAACCTTAAGAAAAGATACAGTTCACTTCAAAATAAAAAACAAATCTTCTCATGCTGACAAAATAGCTGTCTAGGTCTGGAATGTAGAACAGTGGCAGAGCACATGAAAAGCACTTATCAATCTCTGGGGCTTAATTGCCAATGCTGAAAGGAATAGAGCTGTTTAAAGTTTATCATCATTTAAAGGTTACACTAAATAGGGGGTGAAGAAATGGCTCAGTGTTTAAGAGCATTTACTGCTCTCCCAAAGGACTTGCTTGTTTTCTGTATCTATAGTCAGGTGACTCACAATCTCCTGTAATTCTAGCTTCACTTCTGATGCCCTCTTCTGGCTTCTGTGGGCAACTGCACACACACATATACATACTTCCTTCTACATGTACAGATGGCTGCACACATACACACATGCATAGTGACATAATTTGAAACAAATCTTTTTAAAATATATAGATATAGATATTTACCCATCCTAAAAAATTGTGCTATTTGGATCAGCCTTAAAAATCTCCATCTTGATGATCCCTACTTCAATTGTTGGCATGTCATATATAGAAATATTATAAGCTGCATGATTCTAATTCACTATACTTTGTTATCTTCAAAAATAAAATCAAGAAGGTATTTGTTGCCTGACTTATCCGGGAAGATATAAAATTAACATCTGTGACCATACTGATATGGCAACAACAGGCCACAAACTGCCCCAAACAAGGTCATGATGAATAAATCAGTTTATCATTTTAATAATTTATTTAATAAATAATTATTTAATAATTTATTTGTAATATTTTATCAGTGTTGCCTGCATGTATGTCTGTGTAAAGGTGTCAGATCTTTGAGTCACAGACAGTTGTGAGTTGAACCCTGTCAAATGCTCTTAACCGCTGAGCCATCTCTCCAGCCCTCATAAAAATGAGCTTACATAGCGGATAACTAGAGAGAACTCCATTTTTCAAAAATTGCCTCCAATACCACCACTAAGCTCCTATACTACAGGACTCTAAGATCACAGTAGAATTGATACAAATCAGGTTCAAATCCCCTTGCTGTCATGTTCTCCCAAATGTCCTGGGTTTGTTTATCCGAATGGAGCTTCTTCCCTGTCAACCCCCTCCCCACACCCCAGTCATTCAGCATGCCCCTTCTCTCCTACAGCATCCTGTGCCCTGTTTAACATAATATGCATAATCATTGGCTGTGCTCCACCCTCTTCAAGAAACTGAAATCCTTGGGGCACAGCAGCCAGTTTAGCATGCTGTTGATGTCTGTTGAATGAATGCATGTATAAACATGACCTACTTGACTCTTGTCCCCAGGCCAATTGCCACAGTTCTTGAGGAGCCCCAGTTATCAGACAGTATCTCTTCTGAGATCTTAAAATAACTTTCTCCTGTAAAGAGTCTGGCTGCCTTGAGGAGGCAAGCAACAGAAAAGGAACCACGACAGTGTTCTCAGTTTCCAGGGAACCAGTGCCACAGAGAGGAAGAAGCCATGCCAAAGGAAGCTGAAGAAAAAGAAGCCAAGTCCTTCCCTCTTTTATCCCTTTAATCATGATAGTAAACGAAGAAATCATTTCATAAATGCACTTTACGTCACACATTTTCCCAAGGTGTTTACAAGTGGCAAAATAAATTATTCTACTGACCAAAGGATCTGGGGGAAAAAAATGAATTTTCCAACATATTGTCCATTGGATAGTCAAGAAGCTAGATCAATTTTTTTCAATGAGTTTACTTATTTTGGTAAAACTCTTTTACAAAATAGATATTCAAAAGTGGAAGAAGAGAGCCAAGCACGGTGGCACACAACTGAAACCTCACCACTGCAGGGCTGAGATGGGGTAATCACAAATTTGAAGTAGACCAGCCTAGGCAATAAAAAAATTCCAGGCCAGTCTGGGTTGCACAGGAAGTCCTTGTAACAAAAGGAAAATGGTAGAAAAGACTGAAACAGCTAAAGTTAATAACAACTTTGACAATTTGTACCATATATAATCACAAAAAACAAAGTATGTGTACTAGGTACTTCTGATGGTCTAACACAGGGATCCACATATTTTTTTTTTTCTGGTAAAGAATCAGACAGGCCAGACACTAAACACTTTAAACTGTGGAGGCCAGATGGTCCCGGTGCCAGCTATATGACAGTGTCAACACCCTGAAAACACACATCCTGAGATCTGGAATGGCAATCCTCCAGCATCGCTCTTTTTGCTCAGAATCGCTTTGACTATCTGGGGTCTTTTGTAGTTCTGTGAATTTTAGGATTGTGTGTGTGTGTGCGCGCGCGCACGCGCGTGTGTGTTCTGTTTCTGGGAAGAATGTTATGGGGATTTAGGGGATTGCATTGAATCTATAAGTTGTGGGAAATGGGAAGCCCTCGTTTGCTATTAGTGGAATTGCAAACTGGTGCAGCCTCTCTGGGAATCAGTGTGAAGTCTCAAAACTCTAAAGAGAAATCTACCACAAGACCCAGCTGTTCATCACTTCTTGTGATACGCTCAAAGGACTTGACACCCTACTCTACCATAGCTAGAAAGTGGCAACAACCTAAAACGTCCTTCAGCTGATGAATGGAGAATGAAATGTTATATACACTGTGGAATGCTATTCGGCTTTAAAGAAAATGAAATTTAAGGTAAATAATAAATCTAGAAAAGATTATATTAGCCAGATGTTGTGGTCTATGACTTTAATCCCAGCACTTGGGAAACAGAGATCTCTTAGTTGAAGCCAACCTGATGTACAAATTCAGTTCCAGGGCAGCTCAGGTTACACAAAGAAACCCTATCTTGAAAAACATAAACAAAAAGAAGAAAGAGAGAGAGAAGATGATACTGAGTGGGGTAACCCAGACCTAGCAAGATAAATGGTGTGTGTGTGTGTGTGTGTGTGTGTGTGTGTGTGTGTGTGTGTGTTAAATGAGCTTAAGACACTTGAGTTGACAATGCTCCACCTGAGAGCCACAGACCTCCTAACAAGAGCCCTGCACTAGACGTGAGAAATCCTTCTGAGCTCTTGGTCAGGAAAGTGCAAGAGTCCCAAGATAACACAGGCTACAGCTGTTGCCCTGGGCTGTCTCCCTATTAGGTAAATCCCTATTGCTGGAGACACCATGTACTTCAGACACAGGATTCAAAAAAAAAAAAAAGTGAAGCTGAATCTGATCAGAAAAACTCCTCCCCAAGTTAGTCTTGGTAGCACCAAATAGTGCTATGCAAACTGCCAAAGCGGGAAAATCCATAGTCCTACCCAACTGTGAATCACATGCCTATGAACCACAACAGTGATCAGGATGACAAGATACACCTAAAAGTGCAGTCATGCCTCTTAGGCCTTGGCAGGAACCACAGCTGTCTAATTGGACTCAAGGCCCACTTCGCAAGAGGGAAATCCTGGAAGGCTAGGAAGGTCCTAGAGGAGAATCTATTCCTGCCACTATACTAGACCAGCATGACACCCAGTGGCATCCTAAATATTTATCCTTGTGCTGGCAGGAGGCAGAGGCAAGCTACAGAAAGAAACTCTGTCACAAGGAAGAAGAAAAGAGAGAGAGAGAGAGAGAGAGAGAGAGAGAGAGAGAGAGAGAGAGAAAGAAAGAAAAAACTATTTTATAAAATAGATTTTAGGATGGATTTACTCTTCAGCATGCTGACTTACACTCTAAGAAAGGAATTAATTCAATTCATTTCCAAATTATTCTGCATTAGTTCTAGCAAATTAAACTAAGCTTGACTAAACAAAAAACAATGACAAAACACAAGTAATTAAGAACCTCATCTTTTATGGGACATACAAATTTCTTTTAATAATTTTCATAAAATTGAGAAGAATTTAATATACTTCAAAACGACTTCTCAAGCTAAGTATAATTAAACAAATGAAGTCACATTCACTCTGTCAGACACTGGAGGGAAGGGCTGACCTGGGACACTTGGTCTTCCAAGCAGACACTTTCCAGGCAAGAGAACACTTAGCTCATCAGTTTCCTCTGAGCTCCTCTTTCCCCAGATGGACGCTGACTCACAGTTCCCATGGAAAGAAAGCACATACATTCACTCACAGTGTATGGATTAGATCTTCTAAAGGTCTAAGTCAAAAACAGGGAGAAAAAAAAAAAGATCCAGGAGATATTCTCAGCAATTTCTGTAGTCTATCTAGACTCCTGTCCCAGAATAAAGAGCACATGGTACGAGTGTATATTGTGGGAATGAGGCAATTGAAGGAGATGAAGACCTTAGTTCACGACCCCTCTTCAAAACCGAAAAACAGATGCCAGACTAGACTACAGACTGGAAGCACAGAAACTGTTGAAACCATCTCAGGCTACTGAAAAGTCTCTCTAATAATGAGACTCTCCCCGCTTCTTCCTCTCTCCCTCCTCCCCCTTTCTCTGTCCCCATCTCTCTCCCTGTATGGAAGTCAAAGGGCAACTTGTAAAAGTTGGTTCCCAGACAATATCAGGAGTATTCAGAGTGTGAGGGCCATAGCCAGGACTTGGTTCCCTCCTCCACAGTGTGGGTTCCATGAATCAAAGCCAAGCAGCTAAGCTTGGCAACAAGCGTCTTGAACACTGAGCCATCCAGCCAACCCTGCAACTACTTTCCATATAAAGATTAAAGACAAACTGAATTTTTCACATGATTGTACATAAAGGGGTATTAAAATGGAACTATTTCAGACTAGGTTTGGGTCTCTGCCCCAAGACAATGGATGCAACTACATCCACATTGGTTTTTGGTTTTTTTGTTTTGTTTTTTTGTTTTTTTGGTTTTTCGAGACAGGGTTTCTCTGTGGCTTTGGAGCCTGTCCTGGAACTAGCTCTGTAGACCAGGCTGGTCTCGAACTCACAGAGATCCGCCTGCCTCTGCCTCCCGAGTGCTGGGATTAAAGGCGTGCGCCACCGTCGCCCGGCTTACATCCACATTGGAAAACAAAGTGCAAGACTCTCTGTGGGACTTGTAAAGGGTTACAGAACCTGACCTTACAATTCTCACCCCTTCATCTGTGTAAAGGACGTGAAAGGGTCAAGAGGAAGATAAACTATGGAGAATTTTAGGAGAATGGTCCCAGGGAAGCAGTTCTGACATACATCTCCCCCCACCCCAACTCAGCAGGGAGTCACTCACCCCTTACTTCAAACCTAGAGAAAGGTTCTTTGGTAAAACAATGCAGCAAGTTGGATGTGTCCTTGGGAGCCTCTTCAAACTACCACTCAAATGCTCTTGGAACACTTGAAAAGCTAAAGAGAATTTACTCGCTGGCCCGCTACAAGGAACAGCAGGGCCAAGAGTATATGCTGTGTCTGGCAGTGGTGCTGCATGCCTGTAATTCCAGCACATGGGAGGCAGAAATCGGTGCATCTCTCAGTTCAAGACCAGTTTGGTCTACAGAGCAAATTCCAGGACAGCCATGGTTACCCAGAGAAACCCTATCTCAAAAAACCAAAGAAAGAAAAAAAAAACAAAAAGAGTATATGCTCTGTTAGGGGTGGTCTGCACCACCCAAATGCTGATAGGCCAAGCATTTTATAATTAATGTAGGCCTCTGTGTGTTTCTTTGGGACTAAACAGCTACAGGACCAGGTGAGACAGAAACCTCTGTCAACAGAAGGAGGAGGAAGAGGAGGAGGAGGAGAAGGAGGAGGAGGAGGAGGAGGA
>NC_022012.1:60872135-60880740 GCF_000317375.1 Microtus ochrogaster
AGAAGAAGAAGAAGAAGAAGAAGAAGAAGAAGAAGAAGAAGAAGAAGAAGAAGAAGAAGAAGAAGAAGAAGAAGAAGAAGAAGAAGAAGCAGCAGCTTTGTTTTAATGTCTAATAACCAAGCTCGGGCGATTCCAGTGTCAGAAGACCACAGTAGCACAATGAACACAGTCAACTATATTTTAGCTTATTCTATGTGTCATCTTTATACATCAAGTAGGAATTTTTTAATCCTTCCCCTTTCTCCCCTTCGTCCAATTCAACCTGGTGGATATCCAATGTCTTCCACAGCTCCGCACAGAGACTGAATCTTCGTTTCAGCTACTACTGCCCCAAGCCTTTGACACAGCACATCGCTGCTCTCTTGTCTACAGCTGTGCCTGAGCTCAGAGCCTCGCTGCACCTCCAGCTGCCTTGCTGCCCTCCAAGTCCTGAGGCCCCTTCTGGTCCATCTGCTTGCCACATACGCTTACAGAGCTGTGAAGAGTTTAAACATTCTCTAATAAAAGCCCTCTAGGTTTCAGCAGGGAAGCCTGAAATCCAGCATTGAAATGACTTGCCCATAGTCCCTCAGCTGGATCCCTAGGGCCCATCTCTGCAGCTCCCAGCCGAGAGCTCCCTGAATTTGTTGCACGAGGCCTGGGGACTTAGAGCATCTTAGGACTCCTAGTTTATTGATCTCTGTATTTGATGTAAGAAGCCAAGGACCTCTGGGGACCTCATGACTCCCAATCCAGAGCTCTCTGTATTTGTCACCTAAAACCCACCTCAACTCCTTATTGTAAGGCCCTCTCTTGTCACCTTCATGTGTGGCCTTACTCATAAGAGAACAGTCCCATGTTACTGGCATCATTTAAATTCTTACTCACCTGGATATTTGAGCCTATTATCTATAAAGTATTAGGCAATCTTCTTCATCTTTGATTTTTTACCATGAAATTGGTTTTTAAAAAAGCATTAAAATGAACAAAAAAATCACAATGGAAGCATCATCATATAAAAGTGTACTGCATTTATGCTGGCTGACTTGGAGGAACGATAGTCAATAAAAGGACTTGCCCAGGGACTGAAAATGTTTATTAACATTTACATTGCCCTTTCCTTGTTGTGTTTAGAGCCCAAACATCTGTGCTCTAAACCGTAGTTACAATGCATTTCTCTAGGGATGTCAACCCAAACAGAGCAGAGCCATCTATGGTGGGCTTAATAAATAAGAGAGGTCCAACTGCCACCCTGGAGCCACTAAATCACCGAGGCTAGCGCACAAGTATAATGGAACATTCATCCATCCATTCATTTGGCCTTCCCTTCATCTACTCCTTCAACAGGAAATGGAAGTTGCCTTCTCTGTAAAGAGAGCCCGGCCTAGTGAAAAGACACTTACCAAATATATTTATGTGTACTTATAAACTATAACAAACAGGATGGATCGAATTCGTGGAGGCTAAAACTGGAGATGAGGTGGAGAAGTAGAATCAGATCAAGCAAAGTCTTGGGTAGGTAACAGTGATACACGAATTTTACTCTGCGCGCAATGAAAAGTGTTTGGAAAGCTTTAAGCTGGAGGATAACGTGATCCAAGCACTGTTTAGATTGCATTTCCTGCTGTGTAGAGAATGGGTTGCAGGTATGGAAATAAGCAAATTTGCAGAAGATGGCTAAGAGACATTGGTAATACCCAGGGAAACTGTGATGGCAGCTGTGAAAGGAGATGGAGAGCAGGGAAGAAAGAGAAACGAGTCCATCTGAAATGAACATCAGAGTAGAAGCCACGGAAGTCGGTGGAGGTTGGATACGAGCGGTAAGTAAGCATAAGATGTCAAGGAGAACGCCAAGGTCACCGGCTAACACAGCCTGAAAGGAGGGCGGAGTAATCCAGTAAAGTGGAGAATGCTGGGGGACAACCAGCGACGGTGGGGACCATATCAAGGACGATTCGGAGACCCAGATGTTCTCAGAGACAAACCTGAGAGTCATTGGTACACAGACAGAGGCTGAGAGCACTCCTATGAGTGGACTCGCCTAAAATGAATTATGAAATGAACTGAAAAGCAAACTTCACAAAATGCCAATGTGTACTCGATGACACATGATAAAAACAGGAGAACAGGAACCGCAAGCCACAACTTGAGGGACTGGGGAAGTGAAGGCAGAGAGATTAGGTAACTGTTTTTCGCTTTGGGAGAGTGACTAGAAAGAGGCAGTGACATCACTGGAGGCAGAAGAAGAGTCAAAAGCTCTGCTTATCCTTTCCGTTTACGTGCTCTTTTTAAAGATTCGTTTTGTTTTATGTGCCTCATTCGTGCTGTCTGGCAGCACAGACTTTCCTACCCCCGGCGTCTCATTTCTGTTTTTACCCCAAGATTCACTACTCTGCTTCTCTGATCTTTCAGCATTTACCCCTTTATCTGCCTCAAGGTTTTTATTAAGACCAATTAGGGTTCGTGCTACAGTCTAGCCTGCTGTCCCAACCTCGTTAGACCCGTGTAATCCTCATCAGCCACATGTCTCCACTCAGTGTGTGCCCCACTGAGGAGATGGAGCTAAGGGATCCGTGAGGTCTGGCACTAAAACCCGTAATTATGGTACTTTGAGACTTGTTACATAACAATGCGAAAAACCGGCATGTCTATGAACACATAGAAAACTCACTTAGACCCACAATCACCCCCATACTACACGTGGAAGACCTAGAAATGTTAGTCAATCAGAAGCAGCTGGGCCGGGGAGACGGCTCAGTTGTGAGATGCCGGCTACATACGCGTGAGAACATGAGTCCAAGTCTCCAGCACCCACATAAAAGCTGGGTGTCGAGACACGCATCTGTAACAGAGAGGGGCTGACAGACAAATACCAGGGACAGATCCTGTTCAAACCAAAACAAAACAAGATGGAGTTCTGTAGTTAAGTCTAAAGCTTTTTTAAAAAAAAATTAAAATAAAACCGAGAACAAAAGAAGATGCTCTGGCCTCCAGGTCTGCATGTACATGCTACCACACATACACACCACACACCACAGTCACAAACACACATGTACATGCTACCACACACACACACCACACACCACAGTCACAAACACACATGTACATGCTACCACACACACACACCACACACCACAGTCACAAACACACAGGTACATGCTACCACACACACACACCACACACCACAGTCACAAACACACATGTACATGCATACCACACACACACACACCACACACACCCCAAAAGTCATTATCCCAAAATCCTGAAAATGAAAGCAATGCTTGGATGGAATTGGGATGGTTGATGTGAAACTCCTAAAGAGCCGATTTTTTTAAAATTATGTAATAAAAACGGAAGGGAGGGAGGGAGAGAGAGAGGGAAAGAAGAAAGGAGAGGAAGAAACACATAATGACCAAATGCAATTTAAGTTATTCTAGAAAGGCTAGCAGCCAGAAATGACTGACTGTGTTATCCTGTAAATGAGCACGTTAGAGTTGGATAGATGCTGCTAGAAGCCAGAAACGACTGACTGTGTTATCCTGTAAATGAACACGTTAGTGTTGGATAGATGCTGAGGAACCCACAGGCATCTCGCTGAAGCATCCTTTCCTGCCCTGGGGGACCGCGTGACTAAAACACGCACTTTCTGGTTATCTACAGTCACTGCACACGAGACCTCTGACAGTGTCTTTCCGTAGTGATGTGGACATTATTTCGCAGTTTTTCTACAAACAGAAAAAAAATGAGGTTTCAAATTTCTCTCTTGAAAATCATTTCCCCCAGTTTTGTAATGGGAATGGTCACTGCCTCAAAAAATACAAACAAGGTATTTGATGGTGGCTTGTTCAAATAATGAGTCTGTCCCATCCATAGTCCTGATTCACTGCTAAAACAAGTAGGTGATAAAATATAAAGCCCCTGGACGCAAAGCAGGAGTTAAAGAAAGACAAAAACCAGAAGTGAGGCCAACGGCCAGAGCCAATTTCAAACATGGCTTTGAGTATACTGACCCCTGGTGGCCGGCAATTTTGTTAACGGGGACCTATCTTTTTTTTCTTGTATGTCTCTTTTGGCATTTCATCAATAAGCACTTAGCGTTTGTCTTGAAAAGGATACAGATACCTTCTAAAATGCTAAAATTGTAAAATCGCATTTATATCAAGACAAATAATAATTGTTATCATATATGCAAGCACTGTGCCTGGTCCAAGGTCTGGAACACACGCTCCTTATGTATTTGTAGATTACCTTTGCTGTTCATTGCTCTAGTGTGGATGACCGGAGGCTTAGAGCAATACAGGAACTAGAGAGCTGCCATTGATTCTGGACTGAGCTATAGGTCAAATGGGAGGTCAAAACAGCTCCCCTTTCCCACATCAGAGTTCTTGAGAAGTTAATTTCTAGGCCATGGTCTTCCTGTCTTAAAATGGACATAGCTGCGCCATTATCACAGAATTATCGATGAAGAATAAATGAGAACATATAGACAAACTGTGTCTGTGCTTTCCCAGAGGAGATGTCAGTCTTCACAAAATTTACTACATTATATACTTGTTATATACTATAAATATATTTATTTTATTATAATAGTGTGTCAGTGCTTATACGGGGAGACTCTTGAAAATCAGCATTTCTCATGGTGGCCAACAGTTCCTGCATCTTCTCCAATTTCATATTTTTCTAATGTCTAGATTTTTGTTTTAGTTATTACTATGCTAAGCTACGAATCAGGGAAATAAGCAAACACCTCCACTACAAATCTTACATATAGTATTTAAACACTTATGAATACTTAAGTATTCATATATACTCGCTGCATATATGAACCTCTTTTGCAACACTGCCTCCAATATAGTCTTCAGAGCCATGTCGTGCGTCCAGAAAGATCAGCTAAATTGACAAGGTTGAAGCTGGTGGCTGTACAAACATCTGCAGACACCGCTGGCCACTGAGCAGATGTAAGAGTCTCATAGGACGCTAGCGCTGAGCCCTTAAGTCAGTCAGTCCCCACGGCTTGCCCACAGGATTCCTTCCTTACGCTGCTGCGGGCAGGTGCTATGTCACGCACCTCACCTGACCCATCATCTCGCACCTCTTCCAGGATCTACATAAAAACTGATTAAATATTAACTCGTCTGCCTATCACAAACTATAGAGTAATGTATTATAAACTCAATGACCAACATTTCTCAAAAATAGGTGACACTGATTTTTTTTTTTTTACTAATTTGAATTTGAGTGGCATGAATTTGCCATATAGCCATCTCTGAGCGCTGTTCTGTGGTGTTGTTGCCCACATTGTTGGCAACAGGGTTCTGGAATTTCCTCTTGCAAAACAGAAACTACACCATCAGAACAGCTCCACCTCCTTGTCCCACCCCTCCCTGGCATCCACCATTCCACTTTGTATTTCTCTGATATTCTATATCCTGAATATTGCATTCACTTGAGAGCACACAGCAGTTACCCTTTTGAGGCTGATTTCACTCAGAATAAAATCAAGGGTCACTTGAGTTGCAACTCATGTCTGAATAATGTTTTTCTCTAAGGTGAGAACCCCTTTACTTTTTTGAAGCATGAACAGATAAATAATGTTTGCCAATAATGAGTTACATCTGTGAATATTGCAACTCATATCAGATAGACCAGACAAATGCGCTTAATAGTTACACCAAGTATGACTCTTTCACCCGAACCTATAAAGGAGCACCGCAAGATTGAGGTGTGGCAGGCACACTGACCCATCACCTGGTCACGTTACTTTTAAATAGAGCAAGTCGTGTGCAGTGGTCCATGCCTGTGCTCCCAGCACCCCAGAGACAGAGGCAGACATAACGAGACCCTCTCTAAAAAATAAAGAAACAAAAAGGAAAGGTACCAACTAGAAAGATCCAAGAAGTTAAATGTCTTAATAGCTCAAAAACAGAACTAAATTATTCCTCTGGGTTGCTCCCTTGTGGAAAGACAATTCTAAGAGGTCACAAAAACTGTATTTTATGTGCTTGCCAAAGGTCCTCTTATCAATAAGTCATGTTTGAATCAAGAATATTGTATTGTAGAAAAGGGAACATAGAGGAGCAGGGGAACAATACAACTAACACTGAAGAGCCCTGAAAAGACCATATACAAAACTACTACCATATAGAAAACTACTACTTTAGAAGCTTCCTAAAATATATACATGTAAACATAAAAGAAATTAAAATGGAGTTTTCCTATAATGGGATGGGGGAATGGGGAGGATGCTACTTCCAGATACCAGAAACTAGCAAATAAAAAGCTCAGGTCCTGTTATGAGTTTCTTTTCTTTGTGTGACCCCATAGCTCCCCCAAACATCACCAGCTATTACCATTGCTCCTGGTTGTCCTCCAGACCCTGTTACTGAAGACACCACATATTGAATTATAAGACATGGAAAAATCAAACTAGTACCAATCTAGAAGTTTGTTCCCTATTCTCTGGAAGGTCCTAGATGTGCCACTAGGGGAGGAAATTAACCAAGTCTTACTCAGTTGTGACCGTGCATCTATCTACAGTAGTGAGTTGCCTAGCAGGACATGCCCATGTGTGCAAATATATAGTTGCACAAATGTTATCTGAGCAACCAACCACTTGGCTTTAACTAACCAACTACTTGGATTTAAGATCCACTCCTCAAGACAGAACTCATGTCAGGTACTATTAATTAGGCCAGAAGCCCACAGCTGGCTAGGTCACAAGCCCTAGAAGAGAACCTAATACCATTATTCTGCTAAGTGGACGCAGAACTAAATTGTCTTCTAAGTTCCTATCTTGAAACCTATAGATTAATGCATGTCTCAGCCCTTATCAACAAAGCTTCTTTTTATAGTAGCCAGTAACTAACACAGAGGCCCACAATTGGTCAACATATAGAAAATAAGAGATTATGAAGTGATTAACTTCAAATAAAACATCTATGTCACACCCCCCTCACCCTCAAGGCTCAGGTATCACGGAAGAGAGGGTGGAAAAATTACAATTTTTACAATTACAAAGAGCCGACAGCAGCAGCCATGACAGGGCCACAGGACACATCAACTCAAAAGTGGCTGTAACGGCATAAGCAATACAAAACAAGTCAAACAAAATCCCACCACGGATGAGGGCGGGGCTCCTAAAGTCCTACCCCTAGCTGGACAACTGTTGGCAATTGACAGCTGCTGGGGTTGGCCATTTGTAGTCCTGGGTACCATAGGAAAGCAGGATGAGCAAACTATGGAGAGAGCAAGCCAGTCAACAGCTCCCCTCCATGACCTCGGCATCTGCTCTGAATCCAGCTTCCTGCCCTACTTCCTGCTTCCTGCTCTGACTTCTTCCAATGGCAGACTATGATGCTGAAGCAGAAGGGAAATAAACCCTTTCCTCTCCAAAGTGCTTACAGTCATGGTGTTTCATTGCAGCAATATAAATCCTAACTTAAAAAAAATTAATGTATCTGAGGGAAGTTGAGGCAGAGAGCAACAGAGGGCACACTCTACTGCTCCTGCCTGTCCTTTTAGGTCACAGATGTAACCTACTACCTGAGGGAAGTAGATGGAGGAGGCAGGCAGGAACTCTGAGGAGAAAGGCCTAAGGAACAGCATCAATGTGACTGTCAAGCCACGATTTCTCATAGCAAGAACAACGCAGGTTGGCCCAGTTGCTCATTTGAATCATTCTTGTGAAAGATAAAATGTGCCAGTTGGAGAATTTTGTGTTCAGTACTCAATCTTAGAAGAGTCAGCACATGCAATTAATAAGCACACATTTATTCTGTTTTAGAACAAAAATGACAAAATGTTTAAACCTTCAAACAGGCTATGATGGAAAAAAGCAATGATTGTAATGAAGCCCACCCTACTGAGAAATATAGCAAATTAACCATAAGTCACTGAAATTGTCTAGATGGTCATGGTAATTTATTTCTGTTCATAGAATGACTTTGAAACTTTAACACGTGAACAATTTAAACAATTTTTATATTCTCCCCAAAAAGTATATTTATACTCACATTCACTTGAACCTGAATGGACCAGTCCCCAAGCATTGGATGAGAAGATAATTGAAAAGTTTTGGAGATGACCCCGAGATCACCTTGCTGAGAAAACCACTGTTGAATCATGTTAGACTTTGGATCCTAAAACAAAAACCAAACCATTAGTGTTAGCTGTGGACGGCTGCCCAAGAGAAAGTGTATCCTACTTGGGAATGATGCCTGGCAGTACCCACCTTCCCTAGGCAGTCCAGAACTTTCCCCCAAAACATGGCACTAAGATAATATGATGGTTAAACTTCATTGTCAACTGGAGGAGAGTTTGAAGTCACCTAGGAGACACACCCCTGGCGGGGTGGGGGAATCTGTGAAGGTATAACTGAGGACAGAAGACCCGCCATGAAGGTGAGCTCACGGCCGGGCAGTGGTGGTGCACGCTTTTAATCCCAGCACTCGGGAGGCCAATGCAAGTGGATCTCTGGAGTTTGAGGCCAGCCTGATCTACAAGAGCTAGTTCCAGGATAAGCACCAAAGCTGTACAGAAAAACCCTGTCTCAAAAAAGAAAGAAAAAAAAAGAAGGAAGGAAGGAAAGAAGGAAGGAAGGGAGGGAGGGAGGGAGGAAGGAAGGAAG
>NC_022012.1:60880840-60907952 GCF_000317375.1 Microtus ochrogaster
AGGAAGGAAGGAAGGAAGGAAGGAAGGAAGGAAGGAAGGAAGGAAGGAAGGAGGGAAGGGGCTCGACTCAGAGTGAATCAGGGGAGAAAAGAGAAGGGGAGCCTGAAGACAGGCAGCTTTCATCTCCCTCTGCATCCTGAACACAGATGTCATGCGACCAGCTGCCTCATGCTCGTGCTACCACAGCGACACTGCATTTTACCACCACCATGGTCCCTGCCATGATGGACTGCACCCTCAAACTATGAGCCAACACTGACCCTTCTTTGAGGTGCTCCCACAGGCATTTTGTCACAGCCCTGAGAAAAGAAACAACACAGGGAGTTTTTGGAAAATGGCAGATCTATATCGCTAAGGAAAAGAAATCAAACTGTCTTCCTTTCCCATGACTTCTCCTGAGACCACGCGGATTCTGAGCCACCTTTTAATTCCTGACACTACAGTTCTTTCTATAGAGGACACGCAGTGTGCACTCCAGCAAACCTACATCAGTGACTTAAAGAAACCCCCCTAATATACAAACCAGAGAAATATGAAAACCAGAACAGAGGGTCCTCAAGAAACAAAGCTAGAGTTACCACTTAATCTGAGTCTGTCACTCCTCGGCAAACATCTGATGGAATCTAGGTCAACATACTTGCATGTCCATGTTTATTGAGCACTAGTCACAATAGCCAAGATATGAAAGCAGACTAAATGGCCATCTACACGGAAATGGATAAAGAAACTGTGGTTTGTGTGCACGGTAAAGGAAGAAGCTCTGCCATCTGTGCCACTGGCAGGAAAGTGGACCAACTGGAGACAACGCGTTAAATGAAATGAGCTAGACTAACAAAGACAAGTACCTCATTCCCTCTCATACATGGAGTCTACATTTCAATATAGCAGGATTGGTGTGTGTGTGTGTCTGTCTGTCTGTCGGAAGGTCTGTCTGTGTCTCTGTGTGTGTTCTATGTAGAAATGGTACTATGTGGGGGGAGAAAGAACTCTAAAGAACAGAGAAATGAGAGGGGTAAGAACGAGTACCACTTTGGCTACCGTGCGCAGATATATATTCATCTCATATACATATAACATGAAAGCGTCTTTGGGGAAGGGGAGGGAACCAGGGGAAAAGGGAAAAGGATGGATGATGGATGGTAACTATTAGCAGAATACAATGTTATACATGCATGAAAATGTCATAAAAACCGTGACTGTGTTTACTGGAAAAGAGGGAGGGAGGAAATGAGCTCTCACTGTAGAGTTATCACCCTCGTTCATTAAAGGCCCACTGTGCTGGGTTCTCCAGCTTACCTGTAATGATAATTCTTCAGTGACTAAGCCAGACTCGGAAAGACAAATAGCACATTTTCTCTCGTACACGGAATCTACATTTTAGTATAGCAGGGCTGGGGTGTCTGTGTGTGTGTGTGTGTGTGTGTGTGTGTGTGTGTGTGTATGCATATGTGTGTGCATGTGTGTGTGTGCACACGTGCCTGTGCATAATCTGATTTGAAAGTAGAAATGACACTATGAGGAGGGCGGAAAAAGGAGCAGAATTAACCTTTCCTTACAGTTGAAAAGCTGACTGCTAGAGAGACTTAGTACACACCCGACTGTCATTGACTGGCCTGGCCATACGCTAGCAGCAACACATGACAGGACTCGGGATTCAAACCCATGTCAACTCTCCACTCAGCAAAATATGTCAGAGAGCCTTTTAAGCAAGGGTCCACTTCCCATAACCTCATAGACAAGAACAGCTCCACGCAGCAACCACGCAAAGCGTTCTCCTCCCACACTCCCAGCCCTGCCGACTCTATCCCATTCTCTTTCCGGTTTGTTTCCCACCACACCCCTCTCTCTAATTAAGGCCCCCAATTCCACCCTTCCACTCCTGCCCACTCTCATCCAGAACAACTGATCCGACAATGAAGCATAGGGTTGAAATGCTTGACACAGACCCAGGCAAGCACACGGTGTCTGTTAGAATCATAGCAGGACTCGAGGTGAAGATGGCTTCACTGCCTGGAATGGAGTCTGCACACTTGCAGGCCCATCTCTACCTTTAGGTTCGTCTTCTTCCCAATGTACAGATTCACTTGTCATGCCCACAAAAGTCTAGCCCTCTGCACCTCTGTTGCATGGAATGTCCTCCCTCTCCTGTCTATCGGCAGTGTAAGCTCAGCTTCCTGTTTGCCTCTGGCAGCAGTGGCCTCTTTGAGGATAGCATCTGCACTGGCGTTTACTTTGAGGAGAGCCTCTGCACAGCTGTAGTTTATACTTCCTGACTTACAGTAAAAGGGAGCAAAATCCTTCTTTATGTATTTCATTTTTTAGAAAAAAAAAAGTTACAACAATGTGGACACTAAGAGAGACTTACAAATATCTAATCTACATGGGAAGTAGAAAGTAGAAAAAGACAAGATCCCCTGGGTAAATTGGGAGCATGGAGACCTTGGGGGAGGATTGAAAGGGGAGGGGAGAGGCAGGGAGGGGAGTAGAGAAAAATGTAGAGCTCAATAAATAGCAATAAAAAAATTAAAAAATCTTTGTTTCCAGCTACCCTATGAGCTCTTGAGAGCAAGGATCACACACTTTTTCTTATTCTCTATCCTTTGTCTAGACACAATGAGCTGGTCCAGTTATGAGAAACCAGAAAAAAATTCTCCTGGAGAAGGGGCATGAAAGTTGGAAATAAATATGGTGCTGAGAACTAAGTGGGTAGTGTCAGCCAGAAACTTAAGATCTGTGACCGAAAACAGGTCACTGTCTTGTGGGCAAAGTCCTGGGTCAGCCATTGTAACCAGCAGTTGGCTGAGCCGTACCTGCCACAGCAGGATACACGGGGGAGCTGGGGAGTGAAAAGACTCAGGAAGAAATACAAATAGCTATAAATATGTGCTGTCTAGTGATTAAGGAAATAAAAACAATGAGTTACTGGGTTTCCTCAATCGACTGGACAGAGATTTAAGAAATGCTGAAACATTAATTCTCAGGGTTGCCTAAGGGAAAAGGAACACAAAAACGCTGCTGGTGATTATGGTGGCGGGGGCGGAGTTTTCTCCCAGATGGCATCAGGGCCCCTCAAGCAAAAGGAGGCGGAACTAATACTTCTGCTTCAAGAAGTTGCTCTTGGGGCTGGAGGGACAGAGTGGCAGAGCACAGCCATGGGATGCAGCCTCCTCATCTTAAATAGCTGCTCCCACTCACGTTTGCCGGCACTCACGCTCAGACGGGACACGCCGGCCAAGTCAGAAACAGCTGTATCCACACAAGGTCATTCACCTCCACTCAGAGCAAATTTTACAGCAGAATGTCCAGGGCAGAAGCCAGCTGTGCCAGCTGCCACCACAGTGTCTGATCCACTAAACTGCCTATAGAGGAGAATTGGGGGCAACATAGAACATGCTTTCCCCACTGCTAAATGGCTTCTGAGGCCCCTGACCTTCCTGAGGCCCATTACTAAGGCAGGAAAGATGGATAGATAAAAGTCAGTGACCTCACAAAAACACTGAACACCCTCAACATGCCGCGATGATAAATATCGCACCCTATCTATGATATCTTCGCGTATCAGCATCTTAATCACAGGCATTTTTTTTTTCTGAGACAAAGTTTCTCTATATAGCTTTGGAGTCTGTCCTGGAAATCACCCTGTAGACCAGGGTGGCCTCGAACTCATAGAGATCCGCCTGCCTCTACCTCCCAAGTGCTAGGATTAAAGGCGTGTGTTACCACTGCCAGACTATCACAGCTATTCTTGGCTAGCTGGCTTGCAGGCTACCCTAGATGCCTTTCTCCACGTCAGCCTACCCCATCCTGTCCCAAATCACTCTTCTCCACTGGAAAACAACAAAGCGGACATTCGCAGCAACCTGGCCTCTGCAGTGAGGAGTGTGGCTAGACTTGAGTCCACGTCCTGGACTTAGAGCCCCGCATCAAAGGGGATTTGACCCCGCTCACTGTTTTAAGCGCTGAACTTCAGGCTGGCCAGGCCAGTAGTTTTCTTCAGTAGCAGACCTCACAGAGGAAGGGCTCTCTGCATCCTTCCCAGAAAGCCAAGGGCAACTCTGCACATTCTCACTTCACTCAGGGTAAGACCCAGGCATCTAACAGCCGACAGGACTGGATATGAACCGAATCCTCTAACCAGCACCTACGGTTAACCTCACCTCTTAATGCTCATCCCTTCCCTCTCTGAGCTCCTGTGCCATGGCCTATTGTTTCCTCTGGATGCTTCAGGCCTTGGGATGCTCTGCCTCCTCTGATTTTATTTACTCATTCTTGTATTTCCCTCCAGGCTGTGCTCACACAGCTCTTCCCTGGCAACTCTAGGGAAAGCACTAAGGATTAACGCACTCTCTGCCTGTCTCTGGCTCTCTCCCTGCCACGCACATACAGATGCACAAATATCTATCACCTCATACGTGTGTTTCTATGTTAACCATCAGCCTCCTTGCTACCTGCTGAAAACCAAATTCAACATGAACAGGGACTTGTTCTGTTCAATGCCTGTTTCAGTTCCTGGAGTACAAAAATTCAGTGAGTAGCTGATGAATGGACAGGCAGATCAGTAATGGAGCCAGCACTAGACACGAGCAGACAGACTCCACAGCCTGAACCCTTAGCCCAGCTTCTACCACCTCCCTCCCCATTCAGAGGACTGCCCTGTCGAGAAGGAAGCCCGTCTGAGGTGAAATGCTAAGAAATGATTGTACCGATAACATGAGCAGAACTCTCCAGACAGCTTGAGTGGAGCGGCTGGAAATCCTCCGTCTCTGTCTGCCACTTACCTTGATGAAAATGTTCACCGGCGTCTTATAAGGCTTGAAGTCTGATAAAAGTGTGAGCACACGAAACTTCACCTCCTGCTTTGGCTTATAGAATGCTTTGTCTGTCTGAATGAGGACAGACATTCTCTTGGCGTTAAACGATAAGCGTGTGCTGTTGGAGAACAAAAGTCCATCCTGGGAATGTCCAGTTATGTGTAGTTCATAAGTCTCGTCCACACTGTCCAGAGGGAGCTGGGTGGGGAAAGAGCAGACATAGCAAAGGCTCACCATTTTACCTTTAAAATATTTTAATTACAGGTTAGAATAGAAAATTTAAGCACACAGTATTATCAAAAGGAACCGTAGTGTTGGGGAAAGTTCTTCTTCATAGGCACTGGAGCCGAGCAATTGGTTTCCTCTTCTTTAAAATCCTACTCTGGCCTGGTGGTGGTGGCGCACGCCTTTAAACCCAGCTCTCGGGAGGCAGAGGCAGGCGAACCTCTGTGAGTTCGAAGCCAACCCGGTCTACAAGAGCTAGTTCCAGGACAGGCACCAAAGTTGCAGAGAAACCTTGTCTCGAAAACACAAAACAAAACAAAAAAATCCTACTCTGTTCTTCAGTGAGAGCACAGAGTGTCTGGCACGAGGGTCGCACGCCCCACTGCTGGCCCCGCCCCACTGCTGGCCCCGCCCCACTGCTGGCCCCGCCCCACTGCTGGCCCCTCAGCAGTATTACCTCGCCATTTCCTGTGTTCTCACTCGCACTCGCCCCTGTTGAAGCTGGGTACCTAACTCCCCAGTAAATTTTCCCATCCTCTCTGTGTGAGGCACTCAGCCTGTGGAGGCTAAAATTTGTTTCCTCGCTGCTGAAATCACTCAAGCCCTCCTCTGTGATGCTTTCTTTTCCTGAACCCTGTCCACCATGTGTCTTGTGGGCTGTGCCACCATTTTTTTAATTAATAACAACAGACATCCTACCATCCACTATGAACAGACCAGAAGCCGTCTTGAGCAGTTCACAGGTTCTACATCATTTGACCTCAAGGTGATCCCTCAACCCGATATCACACCCACCCTTCAACTGGATTCTCCTGCTGAAACCATTTCACCAAGAAAAAGGCTTAGAGAGCTGTGACAGGTACTCCAGGCCACCAGCTCACAGCCCAACCCTGCAAGCACTAGACTAATCTAGTAGCAACTTGGAGCAGTGGTTTTAAATATGTCCAGAAAGTCTCCAAACCACCTCTCTTCAAAAAATGGAGTCTGCACTGGGTCACCAAATAAGACATGGAAATAAAAGGAAAACTAATTGAGAACAGGAAGGGATAGGAGGGGGACAAGAAAGGGTAATGGATGATCAAAATACATATATATAAATGTATGAAAATATCATAATGAAAACTATTATGTGTAATTTTGGAATGTTAATTTTTAAAAAATTAAAAATCCACTGGGTCTGGTGGTACAAACCTTTAAACCCAGCACTAAGGAAGCAGAAGCAGACAGATCTCTATAAATTCATGGCCAGCCAGGAATACATGGTTACATAGTGAGAACCTGTCTTTAAAAATGCAGACAAAGGAAGAAAAAAACTCATTCAAACATGAGTAGGGCCAAACACTGAAGTGCTCTGATACTCGAGTTTATTGAAGAAAAATCCCTGCTAGAAGTTCTGAGGGTATAGTAACCAATCTCTCTACAGAATGCTGCTCTTAAATATTTGAAAACTGCACCAAAAGCAAGCCAAACTTACAAGAGATGTAAATAAAGAGCCAATAAAAAAGGTTCATATGCCATAGTTACGATGTATTTCTTTTCGTTGTGGTTCTTTTGAGGATTTTGTTTTATTTAGTTGTTTGTTTGTTTTCAAAACAGGGTTTCCCTGTGTAGCTTTGGTAATCCTTGAACTCACTCTATAGACCAGACTGGCTTCGAACTCAGGTTCCATCTTCCTCTGCCTCCTGAATGCTGGGATTATAGAACTACACCACTATATTCAACTTGAAATGTATTTCTAAAACCAATTTTTTAACTTATTTATTTATTTATTGAAACCAAATAATTTAAATAGATACTTACTGATGGAAGAGTAAGAGTCTTGAAAAAGCCTATAAAGGAAAATGAGAAAGAAAAGATATTTGTCAAAATTTAACTATAATGCTACAGCACAAGACTTAAAAAACTCTAAGCACTCTGAGATATGGATAGAACCATAAACTTACTTGACCAAACCAAAACAGCTTTATTTTTTTATTTACAAAAAAAAAATTCATTTTAAATACCAACCTCAGTTCCCCCTCCCTCCCCTTCTCCTATCCCACCGCCATCCACTCCTCTGAAGGGGTAAGGCTACCCTTGGGGAGTCAACAAAGTCTGGCACACCAAGTTATGGCAATACCAAGCCCCTCCCCTGTATATCAAGGCTGAGCAAGGTATCCCACCATAGGGAATTCCATAGGGAATGGGCTCCAAAAAGCCAGTTCATGCACCGGGGATAAGTCCTGGTTCCACTGCCAGCAGCCTACATACACATACACAGATTAAGCCACACAACTGTCACCCACATTCAGAGGGCCTAGTTTGGTCCCATGAACATTCCCCAGCTGTCAGTCCAGAGTCCATGAGCTCCCACAGCTGTCTCTGTTGTTTTCCCAACCATGATCCTGACCCCTCCCCCTTGCTCATATAATCCTTCCTCCCTCTCTTCAACTGAATTCCAGGAGCTCAGCCCAGCACTTGGCTCAAAACAGCTTTTTTTTTATTTTAACTTTTTGTTCAGTTTTTATTGAGCACTACATTTTTCTCTGCTCCCCTCGCTGCCTCTCCCCTCCCTTTCAACCCTCTCCCAAAGTCCCCATGCTCCCAATTTACTCAGGAGATCTTGTCTTTTTATACTTTCTACTTCCCATGTAGATTAGATCTATGTAAGTCTCTCTTAGTGTCCTGGTTGTTGTCTAAATTATCTGGGATTGTGGTTTGTAGGCTGGCTTTCTTTGCTTTATGTTTTAAAACCACCTATAAGTGAGTACATGTGATAATTATCTTTCTGTGTTTGGGTTACCTCACTCAAAATGATGTTTTCTAGCTCCATCCCTTTTCCTGCACAATTCGAGCTGTTGGTATTTTTTTCTGCTGTGTAGTACTCCACTGTGTAAATGTACCACATTTTCCTTATCCATTCTTTGGTCAAGGAGCATTTAGGTTATTTCCAGGTTCTGGCTATGACAAACAAAGCTGCTATGAACATAGCTGAGCACATGTCCTTGTGGCACGATTGAGCATCCTTTGGATATATACCCAAAAGGGGTATTACTGGGTCTTAAGGAATGTTGTTTCCTAATTTTCTGAGAAATCACTACACAGACATCCAGAGGGGCTGTATCATCTTGCATTCCCACGAGCAATGCAGAAGTGTTCCCTTTACTCTACAACCTCTCCAGCATAAGTTGTCATCAGTGTCAAAACAGCTTTATTAATGCCCAAAATAACCAAAAAGTTGTAACCTATCCTTGTGGCAAAGGTCATCAGTCAGTGGTTAAATCCCAGCAAGCCCCGTCCCCATCATCATCACTCACTGTCCCCAGGGCTCTAACACTGTCACAGTTACACGTGTTTGAGGGACCCTTCAGAGAAGACACAGAGAAAACCTGAGGCTCAGAGCTTATTGTTTTGTTTTACCTGGGGGTCGTAGTACAGGGAATAGAGCCTAGGGCTTCACACCGTGTAGCATGTGCTCTGTACTGGGCTCCACCCCCAGCGAGGCTCATTTTTAATGTTCTCACATACTCATGATAAAGGAAGGTATGAGTCATGTTAGGGATGAGCTGGGACTCATCCGTGACTCATGAGGATCAGGGTGGTATGGACTGTTTTTCACGTACAGTTTCTAAAAGTAGACCTGATAGTTTACCACATGCCAGTTTCTCATCAGAGCCATTTATTTCAAGGAAAAAAAAGATGGTTTCAAGTTCATTGACGAAGCACTTCTTCAAAGTTCCCATCGGATGTGATAATAGGCCCTTGGTTCTTTCATTGAAGACCTATTTATTAAAGGAACCACAGTGTCCCTCTCCTCCCAGAAGTCATGTGTGTCTACCACGTGAAAGCAGGAAGATAACAGAACACGGCAGAATTAACTCTGGGCTGTGAAATCAGTCTCTGAAATCAGACCACATTCAGGGTTCTATCAGGAATTTGTGCTTTTCCTGCCCTCTCCTTGGGCCTGATTCTCCAGCTCAGTATTTTCATCCATAAAACAAAAATGCTAATATTTGTTCCAAACTCATATAGTGGTTTGTAAAAAGGTTGTTGTTGCCTGCAATATACAGAATGGTCCAGGACACACAGGAAGCAACTGGTACTCATCAGGGTATCAGAGAGCTTGGGGAGGCGTCCATCATGATATCGGCTTGCCTCTATGGCAGAGTTCTCCAGGTGTTTCTGAGGAAGCACGCCATCAATAAACACGTGGCATTTGTTACCAATACCAATCTACATTTATAAAGTGGGATGCATATTCCATCTCATTCAAGGTTTTAAATATCAAAAGCCTAAATTTCTTAGTCTTGCTCAAAAACCGTAATAGAAGTGGCTGAGTGTGGCGGTCCAGCCCCTGGGATGCTCAGGTGGAAAGATCACCTTGAGTCCGAGGTTAGCCTGGATTAGATAGCACATTCAACAGCAGCGTGGGTTGCATACCAAAAACCTGTCTCAAAAATAAAATAAGTAAAACTTAGTATATTTTCTACCTTCACCACTATGAATAATCTTGCATATTCTCAAATGTGCACACATCCACTTCAAACACCACTCTTCCAGGAAACTCAAGAGAATATTGTAGAAATAGGAGCGGCAGGCTGCGTCCCGGCACCCGGCCGCCCACATGGCTAGCTCTACCCGAAATAATTACACGGACACTGTGTTTATTTAATCACCGCTTGGCCCTTTAGCTCTAGCCCTTACTGGCTAATTTTGATATCCCGATCAACCCATCTCTAATAATCTGTGAGCACCGGTCTTAGTGAGCACCGGTCTTACCGGGAGTGTATCTTCCCAGGAGCGGGGAGCATGGCGTCTCTCTGAGGCATCTGCTCCCGAGAGCAGAGCTGTGGAGTCTGAGCTCACTTCCTCTTCCTCCCAGCATTCTGTTCTGTTTACTCCACCCACCTATGTTCTAAGCTATGAGCCCAAGCAGTTTGTTTATTACTTAACCAATGAAATCAACAGATTGATATATGACACTCCCACATCAGAATATGAATAGGTTTGCAGGAGCCACCTGACAATTCACCACCATTACCACCCAGCATAGATCAGCTTATGTGATGGTTGTAAGCTCTCCGGCAAAGAGCAGGCATCTGGCACAATAGGACATTGGACAAAATCTGGACAAAGTGATACAAAGAGACTGAGGACCAGGAGTGCTTTGAAGGGGGTACCTACCTCAAGGAAAAAACACTGACCTCTCGTGCGTGGGATAGGAGGAGTCAGTCAGGTGAGGAAGAAGAAGAGGCAGAGAAGAGAATGCCCAGTAGGGTGGGGCACTGGGACTCCACCAAAGCCAGGAACTGTCTGGGCTGCGCTCAGAGCTGGGAAACAGCAATTGTGAGATGGGTCCAACTTGACTATCACCTCTTGATGGTTTTATTATCTTATTTAACAGAAAAAAATTAAATTTATGATGTTCTGATACATATGTAACCTGTGGGGTGACTGATTCAAGATGCGCTGCCTCACGGGTGACCATATTTGCCGTTAGAACAACTACCTCTTACTCTCACGGCAGTTTTCAAGTGTATGAAAATGCCACTGGGGATCATAGCCATGATGCACACTAAAACTTATTCCTCTTGTCTAACTGGAATCTTCTGTCCTTTGACCAACATCTCCCCTGAAGCTCCTTGCTGGATAGCCGCCATTTTACTTGCTGGATAACCGCCATTTTGCTTACTGGATAGCCGCCATTTTACTTACTGGATAGCCGCCATTTTACTCTCCATTTAAGCTCAACATTTTAAGACCTTGTGTCTTAAATAACTCTATGTCCTCAGATTCACCCACATTGCTGCAAACGGCAGGCTCTCTTTCTCAGAGCTAAACGGTATTCCACTGTGAAGGGGAATAAAACAGACACTATCCTTCTTTACCCATTTATCTGTTATTTGACACTTAGGTTGTTACCTCCCCTAGCTATAGAGTTGTGAGGCAATAACAGGAAATGTAGGTGATGTCTTTTTGACAGGCAGATTTCATACCTGTTGGGGCTGAACACAGTTTATGCAGGAATAATCTATGTTCATTAAGCTTTTGCTTCTCATGGGATACATATATTCTGTGCTGAATTAAAGGGAAAATGAAAGGCTGTGTCTGCAACTTGATTAAAAAAAACTTTTAAAGCTATATAAATACAACTTCACAAACTTCTTTTAAGTTGAAATACACTAACAGGCATGCTCTACACATACTTAGGAATGAGGAGGTAGTCCTCCCAGGCATGAATTTGGGAACCGACTAATTTTAACGGATTAAAAGAGTCTATTAACCATGAATGTAGCTGGAGAGAGGATATACAAAGAGAACATAAGAGGGCAGAAAGTTAAATCTTAACAGACAATCACACAGGATCCATCAAAAGAGAAAAAAAAGGGTACATGGAAAGTGATGGAGGGAAGAAAGGGAAGAAGGAAATGATATAATTACATTTTAATTTCAAACATTTTATATATATATATACATATATATATGCACACACATGTGTGCGTGCGTGCGTGCGTGTGTGTGTGTTGTTCGGTTGGAACCTCCAGCTTGGCACCTGCATGATCCAGAAAGCCCCCTACTGTCTATTTCTCCAAACCCTTCCCACTCAGAATCTCCGAACAAATGGAAGGCACCAAAAAGCCCAGTTCCACATTCTTGGTGTCTACTGCAGCTTCCTCCCCTGAAGTTGCCAGCTGCCCAAGTCCCCACCTAAAACATACAGTTTTTGACTATACTTGAGCATAAACCCAGTTTGTGGTGATTACGTCATCATCCACACCCCCCTCCCCACACCTGCAGGCTATATAAGCTCCCTGCTTTAGATAGGGCATGTGACTTCTCCAGCCCCGATCTCTGGGACTGGAAAACCTACCCAGGAGTTGCTTTGCTCAAATATACCTGTGCCACCACCTAAAGGGGTACCAGGTGCCTCTTTCTGGGTCAAGTACCCCGGGGTCCCCTGCCAAGCTGAGGCCGCAGCAGGGCAAGCCCGATCTGTTTCCGGAGCAGAGACATGCTCTGTTCTCGGGGACCTTTGTGTTAGGAGATGTCCTTCCCAAAGACTATCCCCCACCCCATCATTCGACCCTAGGATATCTCAGGGGACAGCTTATCCTAGTTTTTGGTCTCTGGCACAGGCTCGGAAATGGACAAGAGCTGAGTCTAAACCCAATCCTCATTCACTCCTGGGGTGTCTGCTGCAAAATTTATCCAAACTGGGGCGGTCTCACACCGTACGCCCAAAACAAACGGTTTGAGCTCCCTTATCCAGGGTTTGTGAGTTCTGCACTTCCACACCTCCCTTTGCAGCCAGTGCTCAGCAGCCCAGGTTTTGTTGGCCAAGGTTGTGGCAACTCCAGGGGCCCTTTCACCCAGGGACTGACCCTGAGTTCTGCACCCCGACTGGGCAGCCTGAGTCCCTGGCACCTTCACCTGTCTTCTTCCTCTTGTCTCTTCCCTGTTCTGTTTGTCTGTTTACCTGTCTCATCTCCATCCAAGATGGCTTTTCACTCTCTCACTCTCCCCATCCCCCAGTAAACCTCCACTAACTCTGTTGTTAGCGGTGTGTTCTTGGCAGGGCCCGCCGAAAGGTATCCAATTTGCAGTTTTTTACTCACTAGACTCTCCCAGCATTTGGTCTGGACACACTGGGATGCTAAAGGCCCACTCTACCCACAACCAACAGATCCTATCTCCCTGTTTGTTTCTGTCTGCTCTTCCACCCAACCATGATGGGATCCTACCCACCTGCTCTACCCTCCTTGATCCTGCCTCCCCAGCAGGAGCCCCGGTCTGGCTCCTCATTTCATTTCTCAGTCATCACCAGATTGTTAGAAAGAAAAAAAAAAAAAAACGGCTGAGAATGGTCCCCGAAGCCCCATGCAGGTTTTGGTGAAAATAGCTTTTAAGGTTTTTACCGCCTGAGAAGAGGAAGTTGAGTCTTCCCGGCAGACTTGACTGCAGCAGAAGGTTATGTTGCAAGCTCACACCTTGGCAGCTGCCCTGTGGCCATTGGCACTACAGGGAAGTCCACAAGGCTCCATCCTGCTGGAGACTAGCCAAAGTCAACTCCGCCGGGGGCCTGCTTTAAATGCATCCAGGAAGGTCACCGGTCCTGATGCTGCCCCAACCCTGGGCTGCCAGCAAGGCCATGTCCTGTCTGCCAGCAGACTGGCCACTGGAAGTCAGATTGTGACTGTGTAATCATGTCCTCTATGCCACACCACGGAGGCCTCACCAGCACAGGCATCTGAGACTCTTCCAACCTTTGAGCTCCCTAGCCTGGTGAAGGCTGATAGCACCCAGACTCGGAGATACCATCACCCTCGCGGAGCCTAGGGTAACACACCAGGTAGTGGGTAAGTCTGTCACCTTCTGATGGGCCCTTTTAACGGCCCATATCCATTCTGTCCTCTGGAAGGAATGGGGCTTCCTCATTACCAAGGGCACTCCCATAGTCAATGGACCCCCTTATAGCCAAGCTCTTGGAGGCCCTCAGCTCCATGCTGAGGTAGCCATAATTCACTACTGGGGACCCTCCAAGGACCCCAGCGGCCTTAAGCAATGCCAGGGCTGACTCAGTAGCTTAGGGACTAAGTCTCCAGCTTCACTGGATCTACAGGACATATTTTGTTTTTGACATGCTCCTATCAGCCCTGTTATTAACCAGAGGAGAGGGTCAAACTCCTGAATAAAGGGGCCACACAGACAAAAGACAGCTGGTTCTACTTTAATAACCACCTCATCCTCCCCCAGGATCAGAAACTCTCCATCATTTCAGACATCCACGAAACCTTACATATAGACCCCCAAGGCTTTGTTCCACTTCTTAGAGCCCCTATTTGATGTGGTGGCTCAGGTACTCCTGGACCACATCATCCCTGGTTTGGCATTCCACAGACCATCTAAACAGACAGTGAGCCAGCTTTAACTTCCAGGGTCATCAAACTCATCTCTGAAGCCCTCAACATCTCCTGGAAACTCCACATCCCCTATCACCACAATTCTTGGGAAAGGTTGAGAGGGCCAATAGATTCATCAAACAACAACTCAACAATCTCTCTATTGAACTCAGATTATCTTGGCCCTTCCTGCTTCCCATTGCCCACACCCACTTCCTGGTCACCCCACACTCTCCTACAAGCCTAAGCCCTTTTGAGTTCCTTTATGGAAGGCCATTCCTCATCAACACCACCTCCCAGCCTAGATCCCTCCACCCGCAGGGTACCTACCCCGTCTTTCCCTCCTATGGTCCCCTCCTACGGTCCCTTCATTGTTCACATGCTGACAGATATCTCCCTGCCCACACGCCGACACACCCAACTGCTCCTGAGCCCACCTCACTTCTTCCCAGGGGACTCCTCAAGCAATTATCTTCTAAATCTCTAGAGCCCCAATGTTTAGGACCCTACACTGTGATCCTCACCACCCCTTCAGTTACCAAGCTCCTGGGATGTCAGTGCTGATACCACCTCTATAGGCTCAACACCCACCCAGGATAAACTGTCTTCCCAGCACCTGGACCCTGAACCCTCCAGTTTTCCAGAATGTCTCAATGAGTGGCCGGGGTGGTCAAGCCCTTGTGTCTTGCTCATTCATCTTTGTCTCTTCTGTCTTCTGGGCTATATTTTTTCCCCTCAGAATGTCCACGCCTTTTAACCCAAATCTATGACCTTTGCTGTGACACCAAGGTGTAAGTCTGTTCCAGCTGTTTTGCAGACATTTGCATGTTCCTGGGGACAGAGTGCTGCTGCTACTGTATCAGTGAATCTGGTCTGGTGGAAACTAAAATTGAGTCATTCCACAAATCACCTGAAGAACTTTGCCAATACAACCAGGGCACATCTCCCTTCCATTCTTTCTGGGAGTCCTCACTCTTCCCAGAGCTAACCCCACTCACAGGGCCAGCGGTGATCTGTCCATTTTTTCTCCTAGCAACCTGCCTGTTCCTCCTGGAATGGATTCATGAGGTCTCCAGGGTGGCAGTTAACCAAATGCTTCTTCACCCATACCTCCCACTGAGCATGAGCCCACCAACTCCTGACCCCCCCCTCTCCATGTTGTCCCTTGCCAACAGCAAGTAGCCAGATTTGAACCGGTGCCCATATACCAAAAAAGGTAGGGATGTTCAGTAGGAATCTCCAGCTCACCCCTGCATGACTCAGAAAGCCCCATTCCTCTCTCTCTAGACCCTGCCCACTCAGAGAATCTCTGAATAAAGGAAAGACACCAAAAAGCCCAGTTCTGCATTCTTGGCAGCTACTAGTTTCCTCCCCTGAAGATGCCAGCTGCCCAAGTCCCTGCCTAAAGCATTCAGCTTTTGACCTAGGCATAAACTTAGCTTGTGTCTGACACATCATCACCCCTCACCTACAGGCTATATAATCTTGCTTTGGTTCAGGCGTGACTTCTCCAGCCTCAATCTCTGGAACTGGAGAACCCACCCAGGAGTTGCTTTGCTCAAGTAAACTTGTTTTTACTTTTTCAGTTCGGTTTGATCTGGCTTACTGTTTCAGTGGAGAAACCTATTATTGAGTTACAGAAAACCTAGGGAGTGTTGTGGGGCAGGGTGTTAAAAGGCTACAATGTTTCTGAGCTCGTAGAGAAATGTGACAAGTAAAGTCTGTCTTTCAGAAATATGTGGTGGCTACAACTGTAACTCAATGCTAAAAAGCGCTTGCCCAGCATCCTGAGACCCTGAGTTTCAACCCAAAAAAAGGGTGGTTGCTTGTTTTTTCTTTTTCTTCCTTGGTTGTTCGTTTGCTTGCTTGCTGGTTGGCTTGTTTGTTTAAGATAAAGTCTCACTATGCAGCCCTAGCTAGCCTGGAACTCACTAAGTAGATTCTCTGTACACACTCAAGAAGTAGATCAGGCTTTCCTCCCACTTGAGGCGATCTTCCCGCCTCCGTTCTCCCAAGCACTGAGATTACAACCATGAGCCACCATGTCTGATTGTCTTTCTTTTGTGGAAGAAAGGCATAGTGCTTTGAAAAACCCTGCAAAGTACTATGCTGATAGATTTTTTTAACTACATGTTCATGTGTATGCATCTGTGCACATGAGTGCAGGTGCCTGCCAGAACAGGAAGCTGGACCCTCTGGAGCTAGTTACAGGCAGTGTAATTACCGGGAACCAGACTCAGATCCTCTGGAAGAACGGTACTCGATTTTAACTACTAAGCCATTTCCCCAGCCCCATGTTGTTAAATGTTCTATTACAGCAGGAAAAAATGAAATTGAGACTAACATCTGTAGAGAAAACGTTGCTGTGTAGACACTAACATCTACCTGTAGAGCAGACGTTGCTGTGTAGACAATATCGCACCAGATACCTCAGCACAAATGGATGTTGTTTCTACAACTTAAAGTATTATGGGGTAGGTAATAAGAAGATGGCTCAGTGACTAAAGTGTTCCATGCACACACATGAACACATACACACACGCACCTGCAAGAACCTGAGTCCATAACCCAGAACCCATGTTGAAAGCCACGTGCAGTGGTGTAATAATATTACAGTGCCTGTAATCCTGAGGCTCAGAAGGCAGAGGCAGGAGGCCACCCACAGGCCAGCCAGCCCAGACAAATTGGCTTGTTCAGGGTACAGTGCAAGACCCTGTTTCAAAAAATAAGGTGGCCAGTGGCTGAGGAAGATGATTTGCATGGAGCTCCCGAGCGGAGACATGCCCCCAGGCACACAAGAACATGCAGACACGCACATGCCATAAAAAAAAAGCACGACGACCAAACAGCTTAAACACTGAATAAACAGTGGATTATACCCCACCAAACAAAACGAAACTCAGTGAGTTCATGCTTCCATGTGTAATTAATACACGGCTAAGTGAGAGCAAAGGAACGCTTCAGACAGGAAGCACAGGCGAAACCTCAGGGCCCGAATTCTGAAATATGATCCTGAGTCTGGCGCATGCGAGCCAGGAGCCACCTGTGAGAAATCGTCAACAAACATTTAATTTGTGTTAAATTACTAAACTTTCAGATAGTTCATTCCCAGCAAGAAAAAACTTTGAAACAAACAAGATTACCTAGCAGCTGGGTGGTGGTGGCGGTGACAGCAGTAGCTTAGCACACCTTTAACCCAGCACCCTGGAGACAGAGGCGGGCGGATCTCTATGAGTTCAAGGCCAGCTTGGTCTACAGAGTGAGTTCCAGGACGCCCAGGGCTTCATAAAGAAACCCTGTCTCAACACACACACACACACATTACCTAGCAAAGCTAAGCCTGGAGTGGAGGAGCACACGACAATCCAACACCCAGGAGGCTGAAGCAGGAGGACCGCAAGTTCGAAGCCAGCCTGAGCGCGAAAATAACTAATATGGGAACAAATCACAAGCACGTGGGGATGAAAGGGAAAAGCTCCAGCAAGCCTCGCAAGCTATGCTGTCCCACAGAGCAGGCACCAGACGCATGTGACACCTGTAAAAGGCCCCTGAGTCCTAAGGCTTAGAAGAAGAGATAGAGAGAAACTTCCAGCAAGGGCTTTTATAAGGATTCTGTGCATTCACACTATCTGTAATTGCAAATAATACATCACCTAGCTCAAACAGAGTATGCTGCCAAAATTAATTGTATCTGCTTCATTTTCTTCTGTAATGCAGCCATGGGAGAATGTTCAACTATTTATATTATTGAATTATATTTCTCTTCTACTGCTGTGTCCTGAAGGATGGGAATCTGAAAGTTTTCTTTAGAAAAAAAATAAAACAAGAAACAGATCTGACAGAATTTTTTTCCATTTTTATGAACCAAAGCGATATATACGTTTCCACAGACCTACACTCCAACTATCTTCAAAAGACAGAAATGAAGTAAAGTGTCGGCCCGTGAGCTTATTCTGTAGCTTGCACCAAGTGTAAAAGCTGCGACACCTCAGGGTTGCCATTTCAGTTCAGTTCACTGTAGTTTCTTTTCAAAGTAGGAGCTTCGTGGAAAGAGGTGTTCTGGGTGAATGTTCCAATAATCCTATTATTCTTATTTTACAAATGAGATCTGAAGCCCTGGATCACCCAAGTCTCAGTTGGCAGCCTGACTCTTGGGTCCCGGAATTAGACCCTGTTCTGGATGGTCTCGGTATGCTTAGCAGTTTACATCTCTTGTATTGATGGCTATTGTCAGAGTTTTGTTTGGTTGGTCTGTTTGTGAATAGCCCCAATTCCTTAATCATAGGGGTTTAAAATCTCAGTCATCTTGGAGTTCTTGCTTTCCTCAGCCCCTGGGTGGATCCTGGTACCTATACAAGCCATCCCCCAGGAGGGGGCAACCCTGAGCAAGTCGGGTCTCTAGCTAACAGGACCACAAAAGCAGGATGCTCGGGCACACTTCCTTTAATCTCAGCACCCAGAGGCAGGTGGATCTCTGTGAGTTCAAGGCCATCGTGGTCTACAGAGGGAGTTACAGGACTGTTACACAAAGAAATCCTGTCTTTAAAAAGAGAGAGCGCCCACAAAGCGCTAGGTTTAGAGGACTGGGACACACCCCGCAGGGTGACTGAAAGAGCCTTTCTCCTACAGTGGATGTGGGCGTTATAAGACAGCAGCCACCACAGTGTCCCACACCAGAATCCAGAACGAAAAGCTGAACTGTGGAGAGCGGTGCCCCAACACACCAGCCGGTTCCTGAGAGGTACTTAGATTCCATTGCCTTAGGAAACATTTTCGGGGCTGGCTATTTTGTCAGACCAGGGAATGGCGGAAACAATGTATTTCCTTTCCACCCTGGTCTGACACGCAGGCCACCTCTCGGGGCCACCAGCTTTACAAAGACTGAGGAGGGGTGGGCATGTGGGCTCTGATTTCTACCCAAGTGACATCAGGCAAGGAGAGAGAGGAAAGCAGCTGGCGATCTACAGTGAATGAGTCCCTTACGCTGGGTAACAGGAGGATGAGCGCTGGCAGTTCCACACGGGCTCGCTAGAAAGCTCATTTCTCAGTGGTACTTGTTTTGTTGCTTTTTGGGGGGTGTAGCTTTTAGTCAGCTCTCACCTTTGAAGGGTTTCCCATGAGAGCAAAGCGGGAGGAATTGCATGCTTGGGTGGCACATGGGTCCCAGTCCCGGAACCAGGAAAGATACGGAAGCCAGCAGTGAGAGGAACAGAAGCAGAGATCTCTCAGCCCCTCTAGCTCCTACTGGATGTGGGGAGCACTTCACAGGCACTGTGTATAGAGACACACTCACGGCCTGCCACTAATCTCATGAGTCCTTATTAAAAGGTCAGCTTTAAATGCTTAATGTCATTTATTGCTTTTGCTGTCTTCTCTTTAAATTTAAAAATACTTGGAATTTCCTAGGAACTTACTAAGTGCTAGCAAAAATACTTGGAAAAATACTTGGAATTTCCTAGGAACTTACTAAGTGCTAGCACCGGACTTATTTGAAAGTCAAAAGATTTTACAATAACTTGGGTCCCCCAACCAATAAAGGGAGGGGTGGGGCAGGGAAGGAGGAGAGATGGGAAATAATAGCCCCTTTCTCTGTCGTTACTAGGTTGAGAGTGAAGAGATGGTATTTGCAAACCTTTGGGAGCATTGCTTTCCTCTTTTGGCCAGGTTTCACTCAGACGTGGGAAATGACTAGTGAATGGCCGTACACGGTACACACTCTCGCAGTCCTGAGGATGCGCTCTCTTATTTAAGGTCCGTTCTTCCGGACTGCTGCCTCTGGCCCTCCAGCAGCCAGCACCTCAAAAGAAGCCTTGTATGCTGACTTCACACTTGGCACGACCGAAAAAAAAAAAAAACGGCCATTTGATTTACAAATAGAGTCGAAGCTATTTTTAAGTTGTGTAATAAACATCCACGAGAACGAACCTTTCCTTAACTTTTGAAACCTGCGCTGTAAGACATCTGCTGCCTGACGTCTGTCCTCACCAAGTGGCCCTGGAGAATCGTTAACCAGAACGAGTAGTGTACATTTGGAAATAAAACTAGGTCCAGAAATACTCTCTATGAGAAAAAAAGGATTTTTCCCCTATATGTCTACCCAACTTAATATCTGAGGCTTAATATCTTTGGCAGCCCTGCTAAGCAGTCATGTGCAAAAATAAACTTTGGTTTCGCCCCACTGTTAATATGTTTTACCTCTTTACCAGTTTATTCAATATCCTCTATTTATGTAGAAATTATTCCATCTCTAGATGAACTGCAAAAGATAAACAACTATCCACCACAAATATGTGAAAAATAGAACTTTAAAATACGGTGTTTCTCTTTAACAGTTAACTGTCATTTTAGCAAAAAAAAGAAAAAAGAAAAAACTAATTAGTTGAGTCCGTACAGAAAATACAAGTATTTCACAATCTCTTTTAAACCTTCCTTTGGACTCTTTCATATTCCTGTTGTTTTTTTCCTGCCTCCCCTTGCTTATAAATATTTCACTAAATATGGCATTCGAACATAATGCTTCATTCCATGTATATGGCTCAGCAAAATTAGGTTAAGCAGAAACTAAAGTAAGAAAACTTTAAACTAAGGCTCAACACAAACATAAAAGCAAGAGTCAGGCCAGGTTCTTGACTTTGAAATGTACAAGAGTTCTTGCTATGGCAAGGCAGGCAATCTACAGCCTGCAGACCAAACTTAGCCCACGCTTTTTATGTACTTTATGAACTAAGAATGGCTTTTCATTTATAAACAGATGGGGAAGAACAATTTTTCACTGTGTGTCAGCAGCATACAGACTCCAAAGTTCATTTCTCTACAGCTGCTGAGAAGCTATAAGGTAGTGTCAAGTAAGGGCAGCAATGACAAGAGTCTACAGCAAAACCTGCATTTACCTCTGCAGGAAAAGTCTGTCACCCCCTCCCCCATGGTGCGCTGTGGGGAGACTCCCTCTTCCTCCCTCAAGGAACAAGATTGAATGTCCACTAAAGCCAACAACAGAGAGGCCATGATTTTGCTCAGGAGTAGAGAGGAACCTCCATGTCTGCCACTGGTAAATGCCAAAGGAAAGACAGCTAATGTCTTTGAAATGTTACTTTATACCGGGTATTGTGATCAGGGCTTGAAAGCAATGTATTCGCAACAACAAAAAAGAAGTGAGTGACATTAAACTCAAAAACAAGTCTTATTTAACCCAAAATGTTCAAAATACTATCGTTAAACACATAAGAAAAGAATGAGTTTATTGCTTTTTTGGTACCAATATTCAAAATCCAGTGTGTACTTTATAGCCATAGTTCACCTAAAGTCATACAAGTCTCAATCCACATGCTCAAAAACTACACGTGAGATTAAGCCTCGTGGCACATGTTTTGATTCCAATTCCAGTACTCAGGAGGTAGAAGTACGTAAATCTCTGTGAATTCGAGGCCAAGCATGGTCTACATAGCAAGCAAACGAGGTCAGTTGCCTGGCCATCCCCTGTGGTCGGTTTGGTGACTACCCTGGTTGCCATGGGGAACTTCATCCAGTGACTGATGGAGGCAGATTCAGAGACCCAAGGCCAAACATTGAACCAAGCTCCAGGAGCTCTGCTGAGAGAGAAGGGACTATAGGAGCCAGGGAGTCAGGGACATGGGAGGAAAACCCACAGAAATGGCTAGCATGGCTCATGAGAACTCACAGAATCTGAACCAACAACCAGGGAGCCTGCATAGGACTGACTAATATATATGACAGTTGAATAGCTTGGTCTATTTGTGGGATTTCTGGCAAACGGGAGCAGGGACTGTCCCTGGGGCATCAGCTGGTTCTTGGGAACCTATGCCTCAGGCTGGATTGCCTTGCCCAGCCTGAGTACAGGGAGAGGTGCCTGGTCTCGTGGCAGCTTGATGTGCCAGGCTTTGCTGAAGCCCATGGGAGGCCTGCCCCTTCCTGAGCAGGGGTGGGTTGGGGATGAGGCAGAGGAGAGGTGGGAGGAGGGACTGGGAGGAGGGGAAGGAGGGGAGGCTGCAGTAGGAATGTAAAAATTAACTAATTAAATTAAAAAGAAAAAGAAACAAATAAAAAGAGTTCTGTTTCAATACGGCTTTAGTACTCCCATTTTGACCCGCTGTGCCTAATAGGATAGCACAGACTCAAGTATTTCCGAAACAGTCATTACAACATAATCTCATAGAGTTTGGCACACCATAAATATAAAGAATGCCTTCTTTATAGTCCTCAAGATGATATTTAACACATTCCAACAGAGTAATGCTAAACGATTCTGCAGCTATACTTTCATAAACATAAATCCCTAACTGTGCTTGCTGCAAGGAAGCTACGGGGTATTCTTAGAAAACATTCCTCTTCGCTTATGCCTCCTTCTTCACCACTCAGCCTGGTTTTTAGACTTCAATTCATGAATCATTTCCTCCAAACCCAAAGCCCCACAGATCTGCCCACATGTTACCCATTGCTATTCCCCGACTAGATCTTGGAGCTAGTTCAGCCAGGGCCTTGGAGGCAAACCAAGGCAACACACAAATACAGGTCCCGTGAGCTTTCCCTTCTATGTGGGACGCTCCAGAGATGACATAAAAGAAGGAAACCACTTAGAGAAAGGGGACAGAGACAACCAGGAGGGATGGGAACGAGGGAAGGGAGAGCAAACGTGACAGATGCACATGAGAATGTCGTCATGAAATACATCACTTCTGCACACACAACACACACTAATAATCTCAAGAAAGTCGATTCCAAGAACTTTTCTATGAAAAGTAAAGGGTAGAAGACAGAGCAAGACTGGAACCCACCACAGTCCTCCACCTCAGGCCCCGCCATGCACCTTTGTAAGACTGCTGTCTTGACCTAGACCCAAAATATGGCGAGTCAGAACGCCACCTCATACACTAGCCACCATGGCGGGAATAAACTCAGCTCATCCCCTTACACCATCACAAACAGCTCTCTCTCTCTCTCTCTCTCTCTCTCTCTCTCTCTCTCTCTCTCTCTCTCTCTCTCAGACAGGGTTTCCCTGTGTAGCCCTGGCCATCCTGGAACTCACTCTGTAGACCAGGCTGGCCTCAAACTCACAGAGATCTGCCTGCCTCTTCCTCCTGAGTGTTGGGATTAAAGGCGTGTGCCACCACCACCTGGTCAGCCCTCTCTATTTTGCTCTTGCATGCACACACACACACACACATACACACAAGACCCTTTTGTTCCAACAGTGGTCAACCACCAGGGTTCAACACTGTTTTTCTTTTTGACATTCCTCTCCTTTGCCCCACCTAGAAGAAGGTAGCCAGATCTACACAGTTTAGAGGAAGGTTATAGCTATGCCAAAGTCTTCCTCAAATTCCACGTTAATCTTCTTCTTCTTCGCTCTTACCCGTACTCTTGTCTTTCATCACATGAGGAAGTGGCACTGGGGAGGGTCAGACACCTGTATGTCTCAATGCTCACAAAAGAGAGACGGGAGAATCACAAGCTTGAGGCCAGTCTTGGCTACATAATGAGACTCCTGTGTCAAAAAGAACAACAATAAACTTTCTGCCTAGAACTTTCCTTTCTCCCCTGGCTTTCTGAGGCTCACACCGTCTTCCACGTCCCCCACTCCTGTCTGCCTATGCCTGCCATTGGCTTGTTTCCTCACCCAAGCTCCTGCCATCATCTGTATTCTTATAAATCGTCTCTCTTGTGCAGCTCAGGTAGTCTTGCCATCTTAAGTACTATCATTCCCTATGAAAACAAGGCCTTAAATTTTCCCTCAGCTATAATTCCAAAACCATCTGTCAGATGCCTCCACCTAGGTGCCTCCCCGGACTCACTCTGTAAGCCAGGCTAGACTCAAACTCGTGGCAATCCCCCTGCCTCAGCCTCCCAAATTCTGGGATTATGGGTACGAGCCACCACACTCACTCTGCTTTACACTTTGAATTTCAAGTATTATTCTTCTGGCTTCTCCAATGTTATCCTTCCTCTTATTGCTCACCCCTCATTCATCCATGGAATATTAGATTAATGAAGAGAAACGTCTTTGAGAACATGACAAGTTTTAGCATTACAAAGCCTACTTAACAGAACATAAAGGCTCCACAGCAACACATCCCAAATTCTTACAGGATCTGCCTTCTATTTCCACCACAGCCCTTCCATGAGTCATGAGGACAGTGACTCATTTGGTGTTAGATGAGCAATGCATGTTTAACTTGAAGTTTAAAGAATTAGTATGTTTACTGTCAACTTCATTCAATCACTGATTCACAAATCCCAAACATGTTATTTTACTGCTGAAAATTAACACCAATGCTTAAGGTTGGGGGATACTTGAAAAGCAAGCATAGAAATTCAGGAAGGGCCCTCCTCTCAGAGGGTTGAGTCATCAAGCTTGCAAGGACTTGCCTCTCGCTGGCAGACTTTCCAAAGTTTGGTCAAGTACAATTTGGGAGACACTAGCAGGTAGGTGTTCTCACTTAATGTCACTGAGAATCAACTGTGGTGATGGTAGAAGAGACTTAGGTACCTGGACCTTAGCAATGTCTAAAAGGTGGCTTTCAGAAAATGAAAGTGCACTTTGTAAGTGCAATTCGCCCCTTGAGAAACACGGCGATGGAATTTAGATCTCAGATGTGCCCTGACTGATCCTCCCACTGTTTTCTCTGCAGTCCGTCAAGAGCGACTCCACACTGAACCAGAACAGGACACTGCACAGCTCTCAGGGGTTTTTAAGAGTCACTAGCCTTTTTTTCCCTTCCATATCAGAAGAATCAACATCTGTAAACATAGCCTAGTTCTCAGACACAGCTTCCGCACACGTTAGGGAAGTTTGCTAGGAGACAGCGGGCTGAAGAACACTGGGCTGAAGATCTGGAGAAGTAGGATCCATTTCCAGCTTTGCCAGCAACAAGCAATTAGGCTTTGGCCAGGGCCCCAGACACCAGGCCCCTCCTTAGTCATAAATTAGGCAATTGAGTTGACTTAACTCCGACATCCCCTTCCAGGTCCAAACCTCTACAGCGGTCAATCGTAAATTCAGAGAGAAGGTGGCATTTCGTCTTACAATTCTTTTGTGATTGTTGTTGTCGTCGTTTTTGTTTTGTTTGGGGACAGAGTCTCCTGTATGTAGCCCAAGCTGGCCTCAAATTCCACCTTTCTGCTTCAGCCCTTTAAGTATTGGGATGGCAGGTGTGTAGCACCAGGCCTAATCCCGCTTGCAGTTCTTTAGATCCACGTTAGGCCTCTGTAAAGGTGAGTCTTGGGGCTGGAGAGATGGCTCAGCGGTTGAGAGCACTCACTGCTCTTCCAGAGGACTCAGGTTCAAATACATACCAGCACCCACATGGCAGCTCACAACTGTCTATAACTCTAGGGTGTAACACCCTCACACAAAATATACATGCCGGCAAAACACTGATACAAATAATAAATCACTTAAAAGCATTAAACTTGATTTTAAAAAGGTGAATCTTGTCCACTGCAAGCAAATCCGAAGAAGTTTTAGAGGAAAGCAGATACACAACGCACCCAGACAGAACTAACCTCAGATTCGGCTTCACCATTCACTAAAGGACTTGTTTAAGTCACGGAAACTAAACGTTCTTTCTTAGCTTCAGTCTCCAACATTAACATAATAGTGCCTGTTTCACTGGGTAGCAGAAATTAAATGCTTCGTGCTCGGCATTAGAAGCAAATCCATGTGCTGTATACCTTCCCATTCCCATAACAAAGGTGCCTTTTATAGAGTTCCAAGGTCATCTCAAGAGGAGAGTAATAATTGCCTTGGACATGAAAAACTGATACTCTTCCCTAATAACCATAGCTGTTTCCTGCTAAGAGTTTTAAATCTTTCTTCACTTAATCCTCACAATAAGGCTATAATCATGTTAAGTCGGAAGTCACTATCAGGTGATGACACTGGAGCCCACTGCAGTCCTCATGCCCCACAGCCAAAAACAAACCACTCAACGGAATGGTCAGCACCTGCAACCATGCAGCCTGACTCCACAGCCACGCATGTCTAGGTCCTCTACCCTCCGTATCTACCCCGACTAATATCTACCCCACACAATGGCGAAGATATATAAATGAAGAACCTACGCCCTTTAGAATTCTCATGTAACCACAGGTTTAGACTGAGTTCTGCTTGCAAAGTTGCCTGTAAAAACCTGCCCGGGGATCCACCTACACACTACACTAATTAATGTACTTTCATAAAAACCACGGGGCAGATCTTGATCTACACAGATGAAAGGTACCTCTGACAGCACTGTCCCCACCAAACGACCATTGTGCTAGGCTGCATCATTTCCCAGCTAATACCTTACATGGAAGGGAAATTTTAATATTTCAAATTCTATATTTTAAATACTAAACACTTGCTCACAGAGTCCAGAAGAGGGTGTGAGGTGCCCTGGAACTAGAATTACAGACAATTATGAGCTACCCAATGTGGGCGGTACTGGGTACAGAACTCAGGTTCTCTGCAAAAGCAGCAAGTGCTCTTAACTGCTGAGCAATCTCTCCAACCCCAGAGGTTTCCTTAGTAATAAATAAATAAATAAATAAATAAATAAATAAACAGAGTCTATTAACTCACCAAGAGCTTAATACAAAATCAAAAACCAAGTTATCAGAGGACATAGATGTGGAGACCATTACATCTCATTATCTCAAAGGGAAGGCAAAGAACCAAGCAACACAAAATATACACAGTGTAGAGGTGGTAGCACACCTTTAATCCCAGCACTCAGGAAGCAGAGGCAGGAGGATCTCCACGAGTTCAAGACCAGCCTGGTCTACATGTTGAGCTCCAGGCCAGCCAAGGATCCATAGTGAGACCCTGTCTCAAAGAGACCAAAGAACTAAGCAAACAGTGCCTCCAGATAGGGAGGGACTCACTAGAGATGCCTGGGCAGGCATCATCAATTGACATCTCCAGTTCAGGCCTTTTTCTTAAACCAGGTGTACATGGAACCCGTGGCAATGAATTCTTTGAAAAAGAGAAAGGTTGCTTTTTGTTATTTGAAGTAAATTTTGTTTGGAAAAAAAAAAAAAACAAAACAGTGAAAGCTCCCAAACAAACTGTTAGATTGGAGAAGGGAAAAGGAAATGAAGGTTGATTTCAAGGACATCACAGGAGGAAAGAGGAAGGCTCACTAGGGGTGCCTGGCTTCTCTCCTCAAGGACATCACAGGAGGAAAGAGGAAGGCTCACTAG
>NC_022012.1:60908052-60925058 GCF_000317375.1 Microtus ochrogaster
GGTGCCTGGCTTCTCTCCTCAAGGACATCACAGGAGGAAAGAGGAAGGCTCACTAGAGGTGCCTGGCTTCTCTCCTCTGGCAAACACAACCCGCTGAGGTTCCTTTATCTTTTGTTAATTATGTTTGTGGAACCACCTCTTGCATAAGAGGGAAAGTGAGATTATGAATCCAGCTGCAGAGATGAGGGTGATAAAGGCAAGGAACTGGATCATGTACCTAAAAGGCAGAACCCCACACAGCTTAGAAGGAACATTTTCCCAAAAGACTGCTGTTCACACACATAATCAGACCATCCCCATAGACGTCAAACAAACACATCATCCCGTGACAAAGAGCCGTACTCCTCTGCCTGTATTAGGGTATGTTGTTGTTATAGGGCTTGATGACACATGCCCAGAAGTCTAACACTTGGAAAGCTGAAGCAGGAGGATCAGAAGTTCAATGCTAACCTCAGCTATATAATGAGTTCAAGGCCAGCCCGGGATAAATGGGACCTGTCTCAAAACACACACACACAAATTAATTAACGTAAAACCCACCAAAAAAAATAAATAAAGTTAATCCCATTGTGCAATCTATCTGCGAATAATAGTAACGATAGTATTTCTGATGCAAATTAATCTGTTCTTGTACTGTGGCCCACAGCCCTGGCTCAGGGAGTTTCCTATCCACTCGAAACATCGCTCTCCTTAGCTCTCTGCTGGAGCATAACTCTCTACTAAAACCTTTCCGTGAGGAAACTGGTGAACTAATTAGACTGAAAATGACCTTGCTTGAATTGTGTAATGGGAAAAAATAAGATACCGATTCTATAACGATTCAGGCCCCGCAGAAGTCCTCGTCCGTCCGCATGCTATCTCTACTGCTGCAGGCAGATAACGCAAAGGATGTGAGAAGGAGGCAGGAATGTCTTCATCCTTAAGCCCTGCCTTTACAGGAAGCATCTGTTCTGAGAACAATTGCCAGCTTCCCACTGTAGAGTGGGACTCTCCTTTCAAAGAGGGAGAGTGCCTCGAACAATGTGAGTTTCAATGGCCTCAAAACCCAGCAAAAGCAAGGGGGGAAGCATTTTCCCACTTTCCTTTTTAAAGATCCATTCTGCTCTAGGGTCATTCATTCTAACCTTGAACATATGAGGAATGCTTCCCAAAAATAACAATAATAATTAATAATAATAATTAATACAAACCAAGGAATAATATAAATCCCTAGTGCAGTTGCTATTTGTTACAAAGGAGAAAGTAATAAAGAAAAGTGTGGGAAAAAAAAACAGGATTCTAAACTAAGAGTAGGAGAGACAGCTCAGCCGTTAAGAGAACTGGCTGCTCTTCCAGAGGACCTGGGTTCAATTCCCAGCACCCACATGGTGGCTCATACCTGTCTATAACACTTCCAGGAGATCTGATGCCCCCTTCTGGCCCCCTCAGGCACTGCATATACATGGTGCACATACCGGCAAACATACAAGCAAACACTTAATACACAAAATAAAATATAACTAAATCTAAAAACTGAAATAAGAGCATGTAAATGTCCAAGCGTAGCTCAAATATTTGTCAAAACCATTCACGTTCTTCTGGTCCTGTACATTCCAGAGAAACTGCCCTCAAAATCATAAATTCTTGATGAATAAATACTGAAGGTGAAATTACTTAGGAATTATCTCCTTTGGTTTGATACTACTACCATAACCCAAGGTTTGTTAGTTTTCAGAAATGATAAGTCCAAGAACAGAAATCAAGATCTGTCCCCACGTATGAAGGGACACGCTTTCTCTGTCTGCTTCTGTAGGGCTATTACTACTAACGCCAGGAGCTATTGTGCACCAAAAGCCTAGCAGGACCACATACAGAAAGATTTTAACTTGGTAACTGTACAAGACAGCCGGTTGCATTACCTCTGTTGGCGGATGAGGAATCTGCTGCTCAGCCGTGAAGTGACCTTAGCATCATTAGAACCATAGCAGTTCTAAGAGCCAGGGTCAGCAGCAAGCTCCAGGCCTGTCACAGACCCTTTCTCAAAACAAGGTGGACGGCTCCTTAGCCATGACACATGGGTTGTCCTCTGGCCTCCGCATGTTCATGCCCACGTGTGAACTCACACACACATATAAAACAGTCCAAGCCAGGCGATGGTGGCGCACGCCTTTAATCCCAGCACTCGGGAGGCAGAGGCAGGCAGATCTCTGTGAGTTTGAGACCAGCCTGGTCTACAGAGCTAGTTCCAGGACAGGCTCCAAAGCCACAGAGAAACCCTGTCTCGAAAAACCAAAAAATAAAAATAAATAAATAAAAATAAAACAGTCCAGCCCCAGCACAGAGAACCCTCTTCTAAATTCCCAGCTTCAGTTCCCCTATTCAGCCTATCACTTTCTGTAGAGAAAGAGTCACAGATACACAAACTTGTCTCTCACGTGGTGATGTCTTCCTATACTGGTAAAGAATACCTCTTTATATAAAGAACTATGTGGAATCCCATCCACCCTGCATTATATATTCTTACATGATTTAAAAATAAACAAATAACTCAACAATAGAGGAACTTACACCTCAGTTTCTGATATACATACACTTTTAGTTAACAGTGTTTATATGTGGGTACCCGAGTATGGCTTATTAGAGCTCATTCCCGTTACTGACAATGCTTATGAATTTGCGCTCACTGGGCACATAGTGCTCTTGCAACCAGGAAAAATATAATAAATACCCATTTTTAAGGGAAGAAGGATGTTTTGTATGTTAATTAATAATCCCTAGATTTAATTTCCCCTTAATCCTGGGAGAAAAAAAATGACACTCCTGGGCCCATTATAATCCTGAACCAGATTTGAATTCAAATCGGACACAAAAATGTTGGCTCTTTTTATAAATAGTTGATACTTTTTTACATGGCCCCCTTCCCCTTCCCACACACTCACATCATTTTTAAGTTATTGGGGTTTTTTTTGCTCAATAAAACTGGGTCTACCATTCCAAAACCGGGACTGTGAAGTCCTTCTTTTCCTTCCCACTGGCCTGTTTAGTAAAATCCACCTCACCCACCAAGCTTGACATTCCGTGAGACAAGCGTTTAGCTCTGCCCATGGCTCTTGCGGCAAACTCTTGCCTACATTTCCCAGGCTCCTTGCAGTCTGTCTGTCCACGAGCAGCAGTGGCAAGTTTTCAGGCCTGGCCCACAAACACCTTCCACATGGAAAACTCCGGACGCTCTTCCTGCAGTCTCGGGAGAGATGTGACACAGCCACACATGGGAAGAACCCGGGTCTTTGTCCACTTGGTAGCACGAACACTCAGGGACAATTCAGACTTCGCGGGTTCGGGAATCAAAGGAGCACTCTGGAGGTCACTGAAAACCTGAGTTCTGCTACACTGCCTAACCCGTGGCTCTATTGCCATAGTCCAACTACGGCTGCGAGACTGCGCAGTGCATCTTACCTCTTTCAAAGACTCCTTCTGCTTCCAGGATGGTGACCGTGGTGTTGAAAGCCTTCTTTAACACCTGAGCCTTTACAGTGGCCTGTAGGGGACCATTTTCCAGAAGCTCCACGCCAACCGTCACATTTGCTCCAGGCCTGATGGTCCCTGGGGCTGTCACCAGAAAGCGAGACCTAAAGAGTTATCAACCAAAGGAAATCAAAGCTTTTTAAATTATTAAACCTATTCATTTATTTTACAGCCCTACCACAGTTTCCGGTCCCTCCTCTCCTCCCGCACACCTCCACTGTCCCCACTCCCTGGAAAGTGAGGTCTCCACACTACCCCTCTACAGTAAGTACAATTGGAACGGTGCCATTGCCCTTTAGTAATGCCAGGAAAAGCTACAAAAAACGTAATTCCTCAAACGGTTCAAATGCACACTAGCCAAAGGAGAAGACAAAGCACGCAGAAGCCACTGCAGAATTCAAGTCTCCGAGTCTCCTCAGAAATGACTTCATCTTCACGTTATTAGGAAACACACACACCTGGGCATTTGCATTTTTACTGCTCAAATCGCGCTTGCCTAATCCACCCGAGAGAGGGGGAACGATTGAAATCACCATCTGAAATTAATGCCAGCAATGCAACCTCCAGGTCAGGAAGCATCTAAGTCCCCAAAAGAGACCTGGTGTGGTTATGCACACCTGCCCTTCTAACACCCTGACACTCACGGGGCTACTGAGGCAGAACTGCCCAGGGTCCCTAGACCAGCCTGTGTTACAAATGAGCCCCAGGAATAATAAATAATAATAATAATAATAATAATAATAATAATAATAATAATAATAATAGTAATTTTCTTTGCTGAAGGTAAAAAAAACTTGAGAAATGGAGTACTTTATACTATCGAATTCTTGTTAATCTTCCTATAATCTCTGATATGGCACTCTCTGGTCACCTCAGTCACACTGACAGTGTCAAAGTAGAAACATCCTGTTTAGAAAAGAAAAGGAAAAAAAAAGGTCTCTGGGAAAAAAAGAGACACATTATTTAGGAGCAACAAGTTGAGAGGCAAAAGGGAGAGCAACGTGGGCTAGAGCTAGGACGACGTTCTTCGGCAAGCTGTCGCAGCAGACGGACAGTAAAGAAAGCCCCCTGGTGGGTCCCGCAGGCCGCGCGCTCCCACGTCCCTTGCGCCCGCGCCCTCCGGCCCGCGCTCCTACCCCGGGGCGGCCAGTGCGGTCGCGCACACGCAGAGAAAGTGGGCAGCGCTCAGGAGGCTCCGGCCGCGCATCTCGGCTTCTGCCCTCGGGGTCTGCAGCCCACCAAGTGTGTGCGCTGCGGGGTGTGGCTGGCCACCTCCTGCCTGCCTTTCTCCCCCACTGCGCACCAGGGTTTAGCAATCTGAAATGGGCGCGCCTAAAAGCAGAGAGATCTAAATTGAGACTTGATGGCTCCACCCATCCCGCTGCTTCACAATGGCGCTTCTGGCTTCTCCTGGGCTAACGCTGCCCGTCCGTGGCTGAAAAAAGCGGTCTCTGCACGCGGTGGCCACAACCTGGCCCCACCTTCCCTGCTCCCCTGGGAAAACAGAGGGCGCCCACTTCCTTGGCCACCGGGAACCAGGGACTTGTTTACTCTAGTGCTCTACCGCCGATGCCCGGAGTGAATAAACAGGCCCATCCTTGTGAGCAGCAATCCAAAGCAGCTATGTGAAGTGGAAAAAAATCAATCATTGTCCCCCAGACGATGAGTCAGAAGTTTAGGGAAATGGCAAGCAAGCGCGTGCCTGGACACACACACACACACACACACACACACACACACACACCGGTGGGTATATATTGGTAGTTACTTATATGTATAAGAACAGAGTAAAATTTTTTTCTTAAGATAAAAATTAAGGTATACTTTTCTTTCTAAGAATATGTTATGGCTTCTCTGAGTTAAAAGAGGGCGCCTAGCCTTGAGTGTGACCCCAGCACATAGTATTTATTTAATTAAATAAATAAAAATAAAAAACATAGTGGGGGGAACATTTAGGTGATGCCACTTGAAACTCAGAAGCAGCTGCTTAGGAAGATGCTTGTGTATTTTGTAGCTGTTGAGAACCACGTTTTCTACGGGAAGTCCTCACTAGAATCCTGAGTTTGTAACAACTTGTCAGCATACAGTTGGGGTCTAGCCAGAAGGGCTGTACTGAGAGAAAGCGTCCAGGGGCGCCGGTCCCCCAGTAGTTGCTGATCTCAGCCCAGGTTCTCTGACGCTGCTTCCCTGACACCCTATTTGGCGCCATCCCTGTCTTCAGATGACTCAGGTTTCACCATGGCTACCCCATAAAAGCGGGCAACTGCCAAAGACTAGGAAAACAGGCACACGCAGTGCCTGACGACTTGAACTCTCTCATTCCAAAAAGGAACTTTAGAGGGTGACAGTTGCGTTTGGGTCAAAATGAAACCAGAGAAACTTCGACCAGAGCATGTGGGCACAGCTGTGTCCTAAAAGAAGGGAGGTGGCACCTGGACCGAGTGAGGGTTTGGAAACGCACGAACTGCTTTCCTCCCTTTCCTGTCCCGCCCTTGTTCGCCCTGCTGGATGTCTGAAGATGTTCCTGGTGCCCTGTCCTAAGGGCAGCCTATTGTTAGCGGTCGTCTCTCTGTGCAAGCAGGACTTGGGTACGGTGAGGAATGTCTGACTGTGCCCTGGGGTGCAGCTGGCTCTTGGCACAGCTGCTATTGCTGGACTGGTCTCCTCACCTCCCTAGTACAGGGAGGAGGAGCAGGTTCAAGTGTGGACAAACAGCCAAGTTCTAAACCTGTATTTATCACACTCGAGTGTATGTGAGAATCATATCAAGATGTGGAAGTCGATTCAGCAGGTCCTGGATAGGAACTGCGATTTGTCTCTCCGTCCACAATGGTCTACAGAGAGATTCCAGACCAGGCAACTAGGGGCACCGTGATGAGCAAAAGAAGCTGGAGTAACTCAGTTACTTCCCAAATTTGATTTCGTAGTCATGGACAAAAAATGCAACCAGGGACTCCAAACTATAAGTGGATAATGTTGCATTCCAAGATTAATAGAACCAAAGGTTAATTCCAACTGGGCAGACTTAAGTTGCTGTAAGTTCCAGGTTTTGGTCTTCATCCTCACAATACACATTTGGTGACAGACTTAGACACATAGAAATGGAGGCATCAGGGCTGGAGAGACTGCCTGCTCCTCCAAAGGTCCTGAGTTCAATTCCCAGCAACCACATGGTGGCTCACAACCATCTGTAACGAGATCTGGTACCCTCTTCTGGCCTGCAGGCATACATGCAGACAAAATATTGTATACATAATAAATAAATATTTTTTTAAAAAATTTTTAAAAAAGAAATTAAGGCATCGACTCTTTTTTTTAATGAGTGCTCTTTTTTTAAAGCGGTATTCTTTTTTTAAAAAAGAAAACGGAAAAAGATTAGGAAAAAGTTTCAGAAATTCAAAAACTTGGTGATAAAAAGCTGAAAAGTGGAAAAGTAAAAATGTTAAAAGTTGGCAGAGCACCTACAGTCCGGCACATGAGAAGAAGAAGCTCCATCCCAAAGGCAACCAGCACAGCCCTGGTGAAAAGACTGGTGCCCCTAACCAAGAGAAGCTGACCTCAAAACCAGCTGCGGGTTTCAGGGAGACATCGTTCCCCAAGTAGTTGGGTCAGGAGGACAGAGGAACTGCCCTGCACGACTGTAGACCCAAGGACTGAAGAGCATCCCTCCAGCATGGGGATTAGCCCTTGGAAGGTCTTGAGAGCATGGGGACAGGCCCTCCACCCGCACCAAACTCAGTGCTGTGTGGGTCAGTCCCACAGTCTGAACACACTTGGGAGACAAGTCCCAGTCACAACATTAGCCACCCAAGGTGTAGGGTTAGAGGATGAGAGACCCTGCAGGGCGCACAGACTGGAACGCTAAAGAGGCCCTGATTCATAGAAGGGAAACCATGAAAGTGAGCACAGCTCTGACCGACATTGGGCATGTGTCCAACACAGATCTCACGGCAGCAGAAGCCATAGGAGAGGCGTGGCCACAGGTTCACCCATCCTCCCCCACCCAGAGCACATAACAGTCTCCGTGTTCTGAGGACCAGGAGCCAGCCGTCTGGTCCAGGGTTTTCCCCATTTACTGCCTCTTGGCATGGTTCTCACTTGACTACATTTTAAAAACCACATGTTGAGCTTTTTTTAAATCCTCATCGTATATTTATATATGATGTGTATGCGCATGTTTTCATGACTGGAAAATCTGTTTTCTTTCTTTTCATTCTTCCTGTGTCTGCTTTGCACTCTTTCCTCCTCTACTGTTTTTTCACTCACATTTTGACGCTGTCTTACTCTTTTAAAAATCCCTCTCAGCTGGGTAGAGGGGAGCACATCTTTCATCCCAGCACTTGGGAGGCAGAGGCAGGGGCATCTCTGGGTTTGAGGTCAGACTGGTTACAGAGAGAGTTCTAGAACAGCCAGACTACATTTAAAAAAAAAAAAAAAAAAACCCCGTCTCAAAAAAAATTCTTCTCATTTCTATTTTTTATTTCCCTTACATTTATTCAATTTGTCTTTCAAACTCCTGGGAAACTATGAGGTTTCCTTTTTCTTTTCTGTCTTTGTTAAAGACAGAAAATGTCTTCTACATTCCTCCTACATTACATTTCGTTGATTTAACCTCTCCTCACCTCCATTTCCTCCTCCCCTTACCTCCCTATGTGTTATTCATTAATAATTCCCACATTTTCCCTAAATAATTTTTTTCTTCTTTTTTTTCTTTTGGAAGGATTTTACTCATATTCATTGGATCTCAGCTGGAAATTTTTCTTTGATTCAGATAGTAGCATTACAATCACAATGCATTCTTTGCAACCAAATGATTTAAAAATGCCTTACACATAAGTTCTCAGTACCTCCTGAAAGTCATCCATGCCCGGAAAGACACTAGGCCCCTTAGTGACTCTTGCCCCATGGTGTTCTTTTCTTTTGATTTTCTTCAGCAAAATATGTCCATGACTAGTATTAAAACTTTTAATTTGATATTCAGTACCTGGCAGGCTTCCTTTAGTCCTCTCTTTTTTCTCTGATTCTTTAGAAAATGACGACCCCAAAGATTCCTGAGATTGTCTATAGTATTTCAGGTGACTGGAAAAGTCTTCTTCTCCCTCGTGGTTGTAGTTACCAAAGTTGTCATCTCTGTAGAAAATAGATTCAGCATATTCTTTTTTAAAAAAAATATTTATTTATTTATTTATTTATTTATTTATTTATTTATTTATTATGCATACAATATTCTGTCTGTGTGCAGGCCTGAAGAGGGCACCAGACCTCGTTACAGATGGTTGTGAGCCACCATGTGGTTGCTGGGAATTGAACTCAGGACCTTTGGAAGAGCAGGCAATGCTCTTAACCACTGAGCCATCTCTCCAGCCCCTCAGCATATTCTTTACTGTTGAATTTTTTGTTATGTTGTCTCTTCTTTGATGTCATGTAACTTCCTCATATATGTCCATGATGCTTCTAGCCTTCAGCTTGTTCTTTTTTTGTCTTCTTTCCCTAAATAATTTTTAACTTTGTGACACATTCTTTGTTTATTTTGTAATTTTACTTTTACTTCATGAACATTGGTGATATATTAGTGGTTTTAACTAACTTTAAGTATATATCTGTATGTTATATCTTGGACAGTTTAATGCTGTTGATGTTACAGCAATTTGATATCTCCTTTCTGAGTTGTACTGGGGAATTGAACTGTCTAAAATAGGCTGTTCAATAAGACTTGAAATATAAACCCAGGAGAGCTCTAAACCAACAGGCGTCCAAATCATAGTGCAGGAACACAAGGAACATGGAAGGGCAAAGCAACATGACTCCTCCAAAGATACTACAATTGATAGAATAATGGAAGGCAATGTCAAAAGCTGACTAGTAAAAAAAAAAAAAATTCACTTGGGATGTGAAAGTTTGAATGAAAATGTCCCTCCATAGCCTCAGGTACTTAAACAGGCCCCTAGTTGGTGGTGGTGTTTGGGGAGGTGGTGCAGAAGCTGGAGGGAGTGCAGGTTTCAAGGGTTCACAGCCTCAGCCCCCTTCCAGGTCACCCTCTGCTCCATGTTTGTGGTTGAAGAGGTGATTTCTCGGCTTCCTGCTCCTGCAATCCTGCCCACCACTTGCTGCCAGGCCGCCCCACCATGGTGGACTTTATCTATCTGGAACCATAAGCCAAAATAAACTCTTTCAAAGTCACTTTGGTCATGGTGTTTTATGACAACAGAAGAGTAACTAAACGTGGGGTCATTGAGACGGTTCAGCAGGGAAAGGCACCTCCTGCCAAGCCTGAGTTTAATTCATGGTACTCACTTGGTAGAAAAAGAGAACTGACTCCCTCCGGCTGTCCTCTGACCTCTGTATGTGTGTCATGCTGCCTGTACATGTGTGTGCATACACCCATGATAAATAAATATAATTTTGTAAAAAGGTTTTTTTTAAAAAAATGCTTCAAAGAGGATATAAACAAGCAAATGAATCAAGTTAAAAAATTGAAAGTAAGCAGCAACATAGATGAAAGGTAAAACAGGCAAGAAATTCAGCCATACTGATGAAGTCAGTAACATACTAGAAACGTTCCGAAAGGAAAATACAACTTTGGAAAACATTAAAATGTTGTAAATGAAGCACTGAACGAATCTCGTTCAAAAAAACTGAAAAGCATTGCTGTGTTGGTTAATCTTCAAGACGGCTTGCCTGGGTTCGGAATCGCTTAGAAGACACTTCTCTGGGCATGTCGGTGCAGAATTCTGGACGGGTTTACCTGAAAGGGAAAACAATGAATGTGATCAGGGTCCTAGAGGCAAGGGAAGTGGACAAAGGAGGAAGCCACTCGTGAAGATGATCTTCACCAGAGTCCCAGTGGGAACTCACCTCTGTGAGGGTGTCCCCAGAAATCTTTAACTGGGAAGGGAAGCTCTATCTTGGACATGGGCAACATCATCCCATGGGATGAGGTCTGCTTTATAAAGGAGAACTCAAGGTGAAGATGAGCAATGTGACCTGCTGCCACATCCTCCTGCCTTCATCCAATCCCCACTAAGATGAACTTTATCCCTTCTAAAACTATGAGATAAAAAAAGACCTTCCCCCATGAAGTTATCTGTATCAACTGTGTTATCACAACAGTAAGAAAAGTAACTTATCTAGCCACTTAGGCACCAGCATTCATCTCTCTCTCCTTTTTTATTTTAGGATTTATTTATTTATTATGTATGCAGTGTTCTCCCTGCATGTGTGCCTACAGGCCAGAAGAGGGGTCTAGATCTCATTACAGATGGTTGTGAGCCACCATGTGGTATGTGATTGCTGGGAATTGAACTCAGGACCTTTGGACCTCAGCCAGGGCTCTTAACCTCTAAGCCATCTTTCCAGCCCAACCTCTTTCTACTTTCTGACTGTGGATGCAAAGTGAGCCACAGACATAGCCACTCTTACCACATGCTTGCCCCACCACGATGAACCTAACGAAAAACAGGTACAGTGGCACATAGCAATGTCCCTAACTCAAATCCATCCCATCAAATCTGGAGGAAGGGGTTGGAGACTGCTCAGTGGTTAAGAGTACCAGCTGCTCTTGCAGAGCGATTTCCGGCTCACAACTGTCTGTAATTCCAGTTCCAGCTGATCCAATGCCCTCTTCTGACCTCCTTAGACACCAGCCAAGCAGATGTTCAAATCCTAGTGAAGAAATAACCTGGAGTAACTGGAGGAAGCAAGGGACCATGTGAGTAGGTGGGGATCATAAGGTAGCGATGAGAGACAGCATCTTTCTACACAGTCCAAACTGCCTTCAGCCTGGCCATTCTTCTTCCTCAGTCCCCAGAGTGCAGGGATACAGGACAGAAACAATGGCTTTAAAGAGAACTTCAAAAATAACTGATTTGGGTGGATCTATGTGAGTTCGAGACCAGCCTGGTCTACAGAGCGAGTTCCAGGACAGGCTCCAAAGCCACAGAGAAACCCTGTCTTGAAAAACCAAAACAAAAAAAACAAAAAACAAAAAAAAACTGATTTGTCTGGCATCTGTGGCACACAGCTTTGATCTCAAAAGGCAGAGTTTGTGAGTTTGTAGCCAGCCTGGTCTGCTTAGGGAGTTCTAGGCCAGATGGTGCTACATACTAACATCATGGGGCAAGGGAATGTGGGGGCAGAATCTAGTAACAATATACAAACCTTATTTGGCTCCATTTACAAACATAAAAGGGGGCTTGGGTTTATTAAATTGGGAACTACTGCCAGGATGATAAATGATTTTTTTTTTTTGAGACAAGGTATCTCTGTGTAACAATCCTAGCTGTCCTGGAACTCATTTTTGTAAACTAGGCTGGCCTTGAACTCACAGAGATCTGCCTGCTCTGCCTCCCAAGTGCTGGGATTTAGGTGCGCCACAGCCACCACCACCTGTTGTTAAATGATTCTTTTATTTGTCTCAGATATGGTAAATTTTAAAGGGTTCTTGCCTTTTGTAAATGCATAATAAAAATAACTCTAGTCTTACTGACTATTAAAAAATTAAAAATAGCAAAACTATTAGGAAGGATATAGAGAAAATCAGGCTGTTATATGTATCACCCGTGGGAACATTCAACGCTAGACCTACTATGGGAGGCTGCTCAGAACATCAGTGTGCCTGAGATCCTGCTTCTGAATCTAAGCCCAGAGGAACTGAAATCACAGACTCACACAACTGTTTGCACACTCTTGTTCTTAAAAGTATTGCTCACAATAGTCAAAAAGTAGAAGAGCCCAAGTATCTATGAATGAACAAATAAAATATATTAAATACAATGGAATACCACATAGCTTTCAAAAGGAGGGGAAGCCGGGCAGTGGTGGCACACGCCTTTAATCCCAACACTCGGGAGGCAGAGGCAGGCGGTTCTCTGTGAGTTTGAGACCAGCCTGGTCTATAAGAGCTAGTTCCAGGACAGGCTCCAAAACCACAGAGAAAACCTGTCTCGAAAACCCAAAAAAAAAAAAAAAAAAAAAAAAAGGAGGGGAACTCTAATACACACTACAACAGGGGCTTTACGCTCTATTAAATAAGCAAGTCATAAAATGTCAATATTACGCTTCCAAGTATAGGAGCTTCCCAGAGTCAAGTTCACAGGAAGTAGAATGGTAGTTGAGCTGAGCTATGGAGAGTGGGAATTGAGAGCTACTGTTTAATGGACAGGAAAGATAAAAGAGTATTGGCATTTGACAGCGATAGGTTGTCTGCACAATGATATGAACACACTTAAAGTGGCTTAAATGCTAACCATTGTATTTAGTGGCCCTTACCGCAATAGAAAATAAGTGCACAGTACCGTGAGAGTAAGTGGGAAAGAGGGGACTATAGAACCCTGAGTTAATGTCTGAAACTGGCTATAGGCACCTGGGGATTCACTGCCTTCTCTAGTTCCTATATGCTTAAAGTTTTCAATAATGATTCTTGTACTAAAACAAAATTGATACAAGGATATAAGGAATTCCAATTTAAAGTTTAAAAATGATCAACACTCAACAACAAAAATGTTACCACAGAGGTCAAAATTGTAACCCAAATGGACATACTTTCAACAAGATTAAGACCTCAATGAAGAGAGGACAGTGTGGTAAAAAAAAAAAATATCAAATAATCTCGAACTGCCAAGGAAGAAACATCTGAGTTTAAGATACGTCCTTGCAGGAATAAAACACTGGAGAAGATTGGGGCTGGAGAGATGGCTCAGAGGTTAAGAGCATTGCCTGCTCTTCCAAAGGTCCTGAGTTCAATTCCCAGCAACCACATGATGACTCACAACCATCTGTAATGGGGTCTGGTGTCCTCTTCTGGCCTGCAGGCATACACACAGACAGAACATTGTATACATAATTAATAAATAAATATTAAAAAAAAAACTGGAGAAGAGAACCACCAAGTTGTGTTTAGTTTTTGAACTGTCTAATAGAATTACTTTCTTTAGGCTCTGTGCATATGCAATTTTATGTTTTGAAAAAGCAGGGAAATTAATTTGTAACGTGTACTTGTCAAAGGAAGCAAAAGCAAGACTCTGCCAACGTTTTAAGAACTAGGCCAACACCACCCAAGTATCGGAATCGTCGTATCCACATGAATACGAGGGGACTGTTTGGAGGTAGGAGGAGAGCGTGTGAGAGGCAGAGAGAGAAGAAGGTATTAGGGGGAGAATATAAGAAAGATACAATGACCTACGTGGATGAAAATGTCATAATGAGATCTATTATTCCACAGGCTATCTTTTTTAAAAGTGTGTGCTTGCTGTGGCGTGTGTATGGAAGTCACAGGGGAACTTTCAGGAGTCAGTTCTCTCCCAGGGATTGAATGCGGGTCACCAAGACTGTCGTAGACACCTTTACTCACTGAGACAACTCACTGCCCCCCTCATTAGGGGGATGAGACAGGGTCTCTCTGTGTATTCTATGCGACCCTAGTTGTCTCGGAACTCACTGTTTAGACCAGGCTGGTCTCGAACTCACAGAGATCTGCCTGCCTCTGCCTCCCAAGGCTGTGCCACCACAGCCTACCGTTTTGTGATGTGAGACAGGATGGTTCCACCCTTAAACTCATCGTCGTCCTAAGTTCAGACACTGCAGACATGTGTCGGACACCCATCTACCTTCTAGAACCTTGGTATCCACTTACTTTTCATTTCATTGTTCACTTCCAATTTATAAACTCACATAAGACGACCAAATTGCCTTAGAAATGAGCAGATTGGCTACTGAAAAACTGTCCATTCCCACCTCTCTTCTCTTGTCTGTTTCTTTGCCAAAGAGGCTGGAAACTAAAATAGACAAATCTCATAGTTCCCACGTGACATAGCTCTGGATGAGATGTAAATGGAAGACTCCGGGGGGGAAAAGCAGGAAAAGAGGTAACGCCTCAACGGAGCCTTAACCTTTGGCCCTTTCAGTCATGGATGCCACACTGAAACTCAGAAGCCAAAAGTCACATGCCTAACAAGGAAGAAGAAAAAGAAAGACGGAAAGCGTTTGATGGTTGAGTGGACAACCGAGCATCTCTGACGGCTACGCCCTGTTCCAGACGCCCCCTCCCCAACAGTGCATCCCTATTGAAAGGATCAGAGCCAGAAGCCACCCAGGGCTCTTCCATGGGTAAACTGGGAGCCTATCGTGTCAAAATTCAAGGCAGCCACTTCCCCTCTACCGCTTGCCCAGAGTGTGAAAGCTAATCTCTCCTGCTCTATCACTCCCCACAAAACACTATATATCCTTGAGGTCAGTGATTTATGCCACAGTGAAGCCTTCGTGGCACAGAAGCAGGTGCTCCACCCATCCCTAAGCATGCTTTATTTTAAGCATGGCTCACCCTTCCACAGCCATATTTTAGTCATAAGCATCACCCAATTATACTGCGGTGGCTGGTACAAGATTATATCTACTTCCTTCTACTAAAATGTGTTTGCCTGCTGTACTTCTAGAAAAATACACTTATTCTTCAAAAGGGAGTTCCATCAAGAAAAGAATAGTAAAATTATATAAAGTGAATTACAACCTGTAGTGTATGAATGTAGACAGACAGACAGACAGATACAGATATTAGATAACCAATGTATAAAAAGATAAAATTGGCATCTGGAGAAATGGCTCAGTCAGTAAAGAGCTTGCATTGCAAGCATGCGGACCTGAATTTGATCCCCAGAACCCACATAAAAATGCCAGGTGTGGTGATATGCACCTTTTTTCTTAGATATTTTTGTTTGTTTGTTTGTTTGTTGGAGGTGGATAGGAATGCATGCTAACTCGATGCAAGTGTATAGATCAGAGAACAACTTGATAGAATTGGGCCCCTCCTTCCAGCATGTGGGTACCGGGGATCAAACTCAGGTCCTCAAGTTTGACAACAAATGCCCTTACCCTCTGAGCCATGTCACCAGACCCAGTGAACAGCACTTTAAATCCTGATGCTGGAGAAGCCAAATCAGGAGGATCCCTGAGGATCACTGTCCCGTGAGTCTAGCCTAATTGGTGAGCTCTGAACCAACACTGAAGAACTTTTTCTCAAAGGAGTTGAATGCTGTTCCTGAAGAGGGCACCCAGAGTCATCCTGACCTCCACACGTGTGCACTCAACTGTACCCATACACACAAAAGAGTGTGTGCACTCATGCATAAAAATAAGAAGGAAAAACCAAGTAGGAATCCATTATGAAACCCCTCCGCTCCTTGAATTTATGGTCCCAGCTTCACTCCCTTTGTTATCTGAGTACAGAGCTTAGGTTCAATTCACTTTCAACCGTATGTAGCTTTATTCTCTTCTAAAATAACGCCATCTTAAATGACCCATGTACAACATGGTTCATCAAGAACACAGCTAACAATGTCTACAATGTTCTTTTGGTTGCTTTCCTGGGTTGTATAAAACGCTGCCTTTCCCTGTATTTATTTGTTTTGTGGTAAGGGGCTTATTTCGGCATAGGGCTTGAGGTACAGTTCCTGATGGCAGTGACAGCTTGGCAATAGAGGCATAAGGCAGCTCGTCACACAGTATCCAGGAGCAGGAAGCAGAGAGTGAAAAATCCTTACAGTCAGCTCACTTTCTCCTTTTCATCAGTCAAGGACCCCAGCATATGAAATGTACCACTCACATTTAAAGTGTATCTTCCAGCCTCTGTCACTAACTAACCTACCTAGAAAATCTATCTATCCGACCACTAACCTGTCTAGAAAATTGCTCAAAAACATTTGTCAAGATTTGTCTCTAGAGCAAGTTGACAATCAACATTGACTGTCACGGGTCTGTCCACTCCTTATCAACTTAACATCAAACATATCACCTTTAAGACATACTCTTGCTCCAAAGAGGTTCATGGCCATCTCATTATGCAAGGTGAATTCAATTTAACTTCAAAGGGTCTCATAGTATTTTTTTAGCAGTTCCAGAACACTGTTCAAAGGGTATAAGTTCAGAGTGTCTTCTGAGACTCCTATAAAATAAAAAATAAGTTATATGTTTCCAATATACAATGGCACCAAAAATAGAACATTTTCATTCCAAAAGGGAAGAGTAGGAGCATATCAAGGAATGATTAGACCAAAGTAAAACTGAAACCTTGTAGAGAAGTCTCCAAATCCTGATGCTCCACGTCTGATGTCTGTGGGCTCTTGATGGAATCATTTACACCCCAAAGTGCCTGGGTAGCTCCCTTCACCTTCACCCCAGCTCTGTTATCTGCGCCTCTGTTACCACCAGTTTATACATCTAAGGTTGGTCTCAAACTTTTTGTGCAGCCGAAGATGGTCTTGAACTTCTGACCATGCTGTATCTGGAGTGCTGGAGTTACAGGATCACTGCCATGCACTGACATGCTTGGTTTTATATAGTCCTGGACTCTGTACAAGATAGGCAAGCCCACTACCAAGAGAGCTTGGCCCAACCCCAACCCCATTCTGACTTCATCTCCCACAAATAAAATCTCTCATATGAGTCTTCCTCTTATGAATTTTTAGAAAGTTTGTATATTCTAGTTTTTTTTTTGTTTTTTTTTTTTTTTT
>NC_022012.1:60925174-60927768 GCF_000317375.1 Microtus ochrogaster
AGTGCTGGGATTAAAGGCGTGCGCCACCACCGCCCGGCTTTATATTCTAGATTTTTAAATGTTATTAATATATGTGATAAATGTCTTTTTCAGAATCTTGTTTTTGTTTATTCTGTGTCTTGTTGTGGGAATCCAGCAGTCACTGTATCAAGGGCAAATATTAGAACAGAATAGGCGTTTTTCCCTGTATCTAAGTGATTAAGTAGCTATTCTCTAGAAGTACCTTGACCTTGAAGAAATCTTGGTGGAAATCAGTAATTGTTTCCTGTGGTTTATAGAGCTGTCTTTCTGAAGCACATTTAGTACTCTGGTCACAAGACTCCTGACATACCTGAAGCTCTTGGATTATTGGATACTGCCAAGAGTATGCAATAAAGACTGAAGTGGCAGGCTGTGAAGATTTCCTTCAGAAAAACATAACATTAGATCGGGGACCTTGATATGAGGAACAACCAAAAAAATAACTTTGCTAATAAGTGCACTTTGAACAGCTGCTACAGGTCCAGTCCATTAGAGGTGGGACTTCTGTTGCCACAGGCCTAAAGTTCACCTTGGAGTGACCTTTCTTCAACTGACCCATACAACACAGAGCCCCAGCAGTCTCTTATGGTATGGAAATTTTAGATTATTACTTAAGCAAATTTATCAAAATTTAACTTAGTGATTTGTACTTTATATGACTTCTTAAAAAAACTGACAAATGCATCAAATTTTTTTCCTATATTTTCTTTCAATAGTCTAAAAGTTTATTTTTCACATTTAGTTCTTTGTTGTTTTGTTTTTTACTTTTTCTTTTTTGAGATGGGGGAGGTCTCATATATCCTTGGCTGGCCTAGAACTTATTATATATACCATTCCAGCCTCAAACTCACAGAGATCCTCCTGCCTCTGCCTTCTGAGTGCTAGGATTAAAGAGTAGTATCATACATGCCATAAGGAACTATACCCTAAATTGTGAGCACACACACATAGAGACACATAAATAAATACTTCTTAAAATAATAACAACAGAGCACGTCTAGGCCCCTGGCATCCTCTGGGATTAAAGGTGAAAAACTAAGAACTCCTAAGCCACTGATTGCCGTCTTAAGTTTTCTATAGCTGAAGAAAGAAATACCATGATTTCCACGGTGCATTTATGCTAATTTTCTATGTAGGTGTCACCTTTTGTTGATCTGTCACCGAGACAAGCACCACATTCTTTAATTCAAATGAGTCAGTATTAAGTTTGGTGCCTAATTAGGGAATCCTCCTGCCAACTTTGTTTTGGTCAGTTGGTTGGTAGGTTGATTTGAGCCATGGTCTCACTGTGTAGCCCTGGCTGGCCTAAAACTCACTTTGAAGACCAGGCTAGCCTTGAACTCAAAGAGATCTACCTACTTCTGCATCCCAAGTGCTGAGATCAAAGACAAGCATGACCACACCTGGAACCCTACCAGTTCCTTTCCAGAATTGTTTTCAGAGTTAGAGAAATGGCTCAGTGGTTAAGAGTACTGGCTACTCTTGCAGAGGACCCAGGCTCAACCCTCACACAACAGAAATGGCATCTTGCAATGTCTGTAACTCTAGTTCCAGGGCATCTGACAAATGCCCTTTTCTGGTCTGTGAAATTTAGGCACAGAAATGAGGCACACACATAAAACATTCATACACATAAGTAAATCTAAAAATAATAAAAATAAACAAAGTAAGTAAAAAAAAAAGTAAGCAGTTAGCCAAGCATGGTGATACACGCCTTTAATCCTAGCACTCGGAAGGCAGAGACAGGTGGATCTCTGTGAATGCGAGGCCAGCCTGGTCTACAAAAGCCAGTTCCAGGACAGCCAAGACTGTTATATGGAGAAACCCTGTCTCGAAAAACAAAACAAAAGTAAGAAGTTTGGGGCTTAGGCGCTAATATCGGAGTCTAATGTATAACATAGCAACAACACTAACGACTTTAACAAGGATTCAACCTAGCACAGGGTAGGGACAGGAGTGGAGAGGAGGGGGATGGAGGAGACACACTGGGAAGCATCAAAGGCAGTAATTGAACAATATATCAGTCCTATGGAGTCCTTTGGGGCAAAGCAGTTTGTACCAAGTGGGACTTCTGGCCAATCCAAAAGTCATTTTGCTTTGGTTGAGATGCTGAACCTAACTGGTGGAGGTGACACCATTCCAAAGCAGAAAAGAATAAAATAAAGAAGCCAAAAACTGGGTCTGAGTTCTTGGAAGCCAATTTAGGCTGAGCCCTTTTGACTTCTCAGAACAGGGAAAGGGGGTACCTTTGTTGGCTGCAGTATCTTCGGGGAGCTGTCGCTATTACACCCTTCTTTACAATTTCACTCACCGTTTTTAAAATCTTTGGCTGTTTTGTTTGGTTAGGTGGGCTTTTTAACTCTCATCAGGTGATCAAAGTTAGATTTCAGAGAGTATTCAAATCTTTATATTGTGGCCCCTCTAAGGTCTAAATGTCAGTCTAGGGGCTTATGCAATAATGTTAAGGACAAAATAATTCTTTTATCTACAGACCTGTAGTCTATATCTGAATGTCTAAAATCAGAAATTAGTGAAGCTTGTCTCTTTTTTTTTTTTTTTTTTTTTTTTTTTTT
>NC_022012.1:60927868-60931040 GCF_000317375.1 Microtus ochrogaster
TTTCTCTGTGGTTTTGGAGCTTGTCCTGGAACTAGCTCTTGTAGACCAGGCTGGTCTCGAACTCACAGAGATACACCTGCCTCTGCCTCCCGAGTGCTGGGATTAAAGGCGTGCGCCACCACCAGCCTGGTCTACAGAGCTAGTGCCAGGACAGGCTCCAAAGCCACAGAGAAACCCTGTCTCAAAAAATCAAAAAAATAAAATAAAATAAAATCAGAAATTAGAAAAAACTTAGAATATAGGCTCATGAAGCAACAAACACTTGAATTCACCCAAACCTTACATTCCAAATCCCATGAAAGCTATGCAGATGGTTTCCGGCAGCCAGTGCCCCAAAGCCCAAGGCCAATTTCCTGCCACAGTGGTTATTCTTCACCAGCCTGCCACCTAGTGCTCACAGGAGTTAACGCACCGTATTATCAAAGTCAGCCACAAACTGCCGTGCAGCCCCATCCTTTTCTACACCTGAGTCCGTGCCTACAGGGTAAAGTCAAGGAGGAGGAAGAATAGACATTCTATCACCATGTGTGTTAAACCATTCCGGATGTTGTAACAGACTGTGTGACATATAAACCTGGAAATTTATTTCTCACAGGTCTGGATGTATGTGTGAGGTTCTGGGTTCCACCCTCAGAACTTTTCTCTTTATAAGTTGATTATTTCAGAAATGAAATTTGTTAGAGTAATGAAACTAGCTAACACCATACCTCTAAGTGAGAGCTGAGACTGTATTTTGGTTCTCAGAACATACTTCCTGAGCATTTGGTACTTTTAAATTAAAATATAAAGTTACCAATTTTGTTTTGCTTTGCTCAGTAGTTGCGTGTGTGTGTGTGTGTGTGTGTGTGTGTGTGTGTGTGTGCACGTGCGCGTGTGTGTGCTAGTGTGGTCACAGAGACCAAAAGAGGGCTTGAGAGTCCTAGGCGCTAGAGTTAAAGCCCCAAAGAGCGTTCATCCTTCTGTTCTAGTATCTCATGTCCTCCACGCTTCTAACTTTCTTGGGGTTCCCATTGAGTCGGCGCCAGCCCATTGAACTTAACAATACAATCTGTACTCCTTGGTTCTAGCCTGATACACTCTCTCGCACATCCCAAGTCCTCATCCTGAAACACCTCCCACTGATGATGACGTCAGGTGATGGACCAACAAACTCATCTACTCTTTAGCACTCCGTGCATGTGGATTTGTCGACTGGAAAACAACGTGGAAAGAAGATGGGATTAGAAGTCAGAGAGACATGCATTTGGATCCTGGGCTTAAGCAATTTACCCTCAATGACTTTAGGTTTCCTCAGCTATAAAGTGAAAATGAGGGGCTAAAGCGATGGCTCAGAAGTTAAGAGTACATACTGCTCTTGCAGAGGACAGATTCAGTTCCCACCACCATGTCAGATAGCTCACAACTGCCTGTAACTCCAGCTTCAGGGGACACAACGCCCTCTTCTGGCCTCCACACGTACCGCACTCACATACACATGCACACATATAAATAATTTAAAAATAATAATAAAATTCTTTTAAAAATGAGTTAGGCAGTGATGGCACATGCCTCTAATCCTAGTACTTGGGAAACAGAGGCAGGTGAATCTCTGTGAGTTCAAGGCCATCCTGGTCTTCAGAGCAAGTTCGAAGACAGCCAAAGCTACACAGCAAAACCCTATCTTGAAAAAAAATAAATAATAAGATAATAAAAATGATATTGGGGCTGGAGAGATGGCTCAGAGGTTAAGAGCACTGACTGCTCTTCCAGAAATCCTGAGTTCAATTCCCAGTAAGAACATGGTGGCTCACAACCATCTGTAATGAGATCTGGTACTCTCTTCTGGTCTGCAGCAAACATGCAGACAGAATACTGTATACATAATTAATAAATAATTTAAAAAATAAAATGATATCTATGCCTGTAAACATTTTGAAAAGTAAATAGTATGTGCACCACTATGTCTGACATATTACATGGGACAAAATCATGAGTATCCTTGAGTTATAGCTTACAAGCTATTGGTTCAGTTGCTTTAAAGAAATTAATAACAAGGCTGGGCGGTGGTGGTGCACGCCTTTAATCCCAGCACTTGGGAGGCAGAGGCAGGCGGATCTCTGTGAGTTCGAGACCAGCGAGACCAGCCTGGTCTACAAGAGCTAGTTCCAGGACAGGCTCCAAAACCACAGAGAAACCCTGTCTTGAAAAACCAAAAAAAAAAAAAAAAGAAAAAAAAAAAGAAATTAATAACAGCCAGGTGGTGGTGGCACACACCTTTAATCCCAGCACTCAGGAGGCAGAGACAAGTGAATCCCTGTGAATTCGAGGTCAGCCTGGTCTACAGAGCTAATTCCAGGACAAGCTCCAAAGATACACAGAGAAACCTTATCTTAAAAAACCAAAAAAATAAAATAAAAGAAATTAATAACATCAATTCTTAGCCTTACTATGATCATCTCTAATCCAGAAGGCAGATGGCCCATCCATAGTGCCTTTGCTAGGGAAAAACCTGCAGTGAACAAAAAGGAGCTGTTTTTCCCTATCATCTCACTGAGGCTCTGCACAAAAACATTTAGGGTGTATCTTTACTGACATCAATATGGCTAAGATGGGGGAAAATAGTACCACAATAAATCAATAGAACTGTTAGGTTAGTTCTCCAAATAAGCCCAAATCCATGTAGAAGAAAGTACAAATTCTAACAGATTAAATAACTTTGGTGCCAGGCAGTGGTGGCGCATGCCTTTAATCCCAGCACTCAGGAGGCAGAGGCAGGCGGATCTCTGAGTTTGAGGCCAGCCTGGTCTACAAGAGCTAGCTCCAGGACAGTCAGGGCTGTTACACAGAGAAACCCTGTCTTGAAAAACAATAAATAAATAAATAAATAAATAAATAAATAAATAAATAAATAAATAAATAAATAAATAAATAAATAACTTTGGTTACTCTATCCTTCCTATTTTAAAACTATTTTTCTCCTAGAACATTCTCTAAACTACATTTTGGGTTTTGTTCTTTTTACATTTATTTTATTATTTATATTGATAGAGATTTGAGTCTGAAAGATTTTTTATGATAGAAAGAAGTGAGTTTTGGCTAGGCGGTGGTGGCGCACGCCTTTAATCCCAGCACTCAGGAGGCAGAGGCAGGCAGATCTCTGTGAGTTCGAGGCCAGCCTGGTCTACAAGAGCTA
>NC_022012.1:60931718-60932903 GCF_000317375.1 Microtus ochrogaster
AGAGGGGAGGGAAGACAGGGAGGGCTAGAGGGAGGGGGAGACAATGGGAGGGCTAGAGGGAGGGAAGACAGAGGGAGGGCTAGAGGGAGGGGGAGACAGAGGGAGGGCTAGAGGGAGGGAGGGACAGAGGGAGGACTAGAGGGAGGGAGAGACAGAGGGAGGGCTAGAGGGAGCATCTTTATGTGTGGACAGAGGGAGGGAGCATTTTTATGTGTGGACAGAGGGAGGGAGCATTTTTATGTATGGATTTTTATGTGTGTGTGGGTTATGCCTCACAGCACTGGTTTTCAGATTATGGTGATTTTTTTCTTTCTATTATATAAGTAATAACAATTAATTTATGAGTCATTACACTTTTTTGTTTTTGTTGTTCTGAGACAGGGTTTCTCTATGTATCTCTGGCTACCCTGGAACTCACTCTGTAGAACAGGCTGACCTCAAACTCACAGAGATCCCCCTGCCTCTGCCTCCCTCCATTACACTTTTCATTAAAAGGAAAAATACAAACGTATATGCAGAAAGAATTCTGACCACCAAGAGGTGAGAGTGTGCCTTTAATCCCAGCACTCGGGAGGCAGAGGCAGGCGGGTCTCCTTGAGTTAGAGCCCAGCCTGGAGTACAGAGTGAGTTCCAGGACAGCCAAAGCTACACAGGGCAACCCTGTCTGGAAATGACCAAAAAGGAAAAGCTAACGAAACAGCACTCTGGTTTGGTACCTTCTCAGGACAGACTTTACCCTTAATTTTCTTTTTGTCTGCCTGAGTCGCCCAATTTTGTGTTGTTACATGCGCACTTTTAGCTCACCTCATTCAATTGCCATATACTCACCCTCCCCTTTAAAATGGTTACTTAATGGGCTGGCAAGATGGTTCAGTGGGTGAAGATGCCTGCCACCAAGTCTGATGACCCTGACCCTGACTGAGTTCAATCCCCAGGACCCACATGGTGAAGACAGACTAGTAACTCCTGGAAGTCGATTTTCTGACCTTCATCCACAAGCCATAGCACTCATACACACACTTGCATACACTCATGCACACACAAACACATACACATGCATGCATACATACATACACACATACACAAATAAAAATGTAATAAGATAGTTATTTGTAATATTCATGGGCTAGGGATGTAGCACAGAGGTAGGGGCTTTCCTAATACTAACAAGACTTGAAGTTCAAT
>NC_022012.1:60933007-60936002 GCF_000317375.1 Microtus ochrogaster
GGGAGGGAGGGAGGGAGGGAGGGAGGGAGGGAACCACCCCAATACAATATACGAATTTCCCAATTAAGTTGGACAGCACTAAGGGAAGGGATTAACCCTCTGCTAATGAACACAAGCTGTCATACACATAGCCGGAAGCTGTGCATTTACCAACCTGGGTTTGTTTTTGTTTTAATCACTGTCGAAGGACACCTGACAGACAGTACAGCTTCCTGAAAGAAGCAGAACGTGGTGTGAGGTGTCAGGGTCCTCTAGAGGAACAGAACCGGTACAGTGAGTACACAAAAGGGTTTACGTGTGGTCTGAGCTGTCCCCACTGCCTTTACACTGGGGAAGCTAAGAACTGGTAGCTGCTCCGTTCACGAGGCTGGATGGCTCGGCAATCCAAATCGGTCTGTCGATGCTGAAAGCCCGAAAGATAGCTCGGCAATCCCAATCGGTCCGTAAATGGTGAAAGCCTGGTGAATGGTTCGGCAAACCAAATCAGTCGATGCCGAAAGCCTGGTGGATGGCTCGGCAATCCCAATTGATGCTTAAAGCCTGGAAGACTCCCTGGAGAGCTTCTTGTCTTCAGTGCACAATAGAAGGCTAAAGCATCTGAGCTCTGATGTCAGTGAGAAATGGTGGCAGTGGCAACAAAGTAAATGAACCCACACACAGGGAAGGGAAACTCACAGATAAGACACCAGTAAGAAAGCAAAAAGCAAAAGCTTGTCCCTTGGACCTTTTTATAACCGGTGCACCACTCGAAGGTGCTGCCCAGAATTAGTGTGGGTATTTCCATGCCTGTTAACAAGGAAATCCTTCACAGGTGTGCTCAGACTCCGTCTCTTAGTTTCCGATGCAGTCCAAGTTGACAGTCAAGTCTACCCATCACACGTGGGGAAGCATGTCCAGATTCGAAAACTCCTTCCTGAAAACACTGCCTTGTCTCCTCTGGGATGCATTGCTCACATGTCACTTGTGCTCCCAAATGTGGGAATGAAAATAGGTCCCCTAACTTTCATAACCATTGGGGAAATATTTTATATTTCCTTTAAACAATACGAAGGACTATTTCCTTCATGAAACATTTCTCATAGAGGATGAGAAGCATCCTCTGGAGGCAGAAAGCTTGTTGATCTGTCCTGCATACACAGGTCCATAGCAAACAGGACAGTGCCTGATACTGTTATGCCCAAATCTGCTAAGTCCCCCAAAAGCCAATAAGGAGACTGAATCCCATATGTAAAAGCAAAAAAGGCTTTATTTTATACAAGTTTGCAAACTCGGTCTCTTTGCAGTCCAACGTATTGAAATAAATGGAGAGCCCCAAGCTCAGTTAGAGTTGGGTTTTTATAGTAGTAAAGGTGGGGATGAGGGGTTTCTGAGGTTTAGGGCCCCTGATTGGCTGACATTTCTCTAGGGGTGTCCTGGTGAGTGTGTGCTGGCAGGTGATCCTATCTACAGTGGTTGGAATGTTAGGAATTTCCTTTGGATGGTCTGTTCTTGGGTGGTGCTCAGGTAATCTTAGTTTATGGTCCTTCTTGCAACCAGGTATTGCTTCAGGGTAAACTACTGAGACTCTATCCAAGGCTGAGTCCTACTCTGGCGGGTGATAATAGTTGGAAGAAAGAACTTCCTTTGGGCAATCTGTTCATATTTATCTTATCACGGCTGATTCCTACGATACATGATATGGGGCTTCATAAATATTTGTTCTCTGCTTAGAGCTAGGAATGGAAACAAGTGAAGGCTTCGCTATTTAAGACCTACACCATTATCTTCAGTAACTCTCAAACAATGCATTGTGATGGAAGCCTGTACAGCGTAAGAGCATAGGATAAAGGAGAGATTGTGGAGCTAAATAAAAGGTGACATTTCAACCAGTTGGTGGTGACACACACCTTTAATCCTGGCCTTCAGGAGGCAGAGGCAGGTGGATCGCTGTGAGTTTGAAGTCAGCCTGGTGTATGGAGCAAGTTCCAGGACGTCCAGAGCTACACACAGAAACTGGAGGACGTCCAGAGCTACACAGAGAAACTGTCTCCAAAAAATAAAAGAAAAAGAAAAAAAAAGTGACATTTCAGGGCTGGAGAGATGGCTAAGCAGTTAAGAGCACTATGCATTCTTACAGAGAAACCAGGTCTGGTTCCCAGGACCCTTATGGCAACTGACAACCATCTGTAACTCCAGTTCCAGGGGATCTGACTCCACTTCTGACTTCTGCAGGCACCAGGTGTGTATGTGACGCACTTACACACACATGCAGGCAACATACTCATACATAAGATAAAAACAAATGTTGTTGTCAAAGGTGACATTTTAGCTTCGAAGAGCAAATAGCATCCCACCATACACAAAAGCAGCAAGTGGAGGAACGGCAGAAGGAAGGCAGGAGCGACATCATACATAAGGTTCAATGCACAGAATGATGTATAAAGCACATAGGCTACAGCGGGAACGGAGGAAGAGGAACTGGAAAGCATAACTGATATCACGAGGGCTCTGTGCTCTACACCAAACTGGATTTCATTGCTACCTAGAGGGTCTCCAGCTGGATGCACTCAGCAAAGAGCATACATGAGATGATCTCAGGGGGGAAAGTATCAACACCTTATTAGATTTTCTTTTCCTACCACTTGGGGCTTGGTTGGTTTTTGAGAAAGAATCTCCATCAGTGTCTATAAAACTGGTCAAGTCAGCAAACAGGAAGAAAGTCTGAGAGACTGTAAATGAGATCACAGGCTGTTGAGGGCCTTGGATAGGAATGCAGTCTGATATAACAAAACCATGGGTCATAAGGTTGCACAAGGGTGTAACCTAAGTGGGCCTTCTTGTCAGAGTCCTACAACTGTCCCAGGTTTACAGCTGGGAAGGGAGAAAGGCCATACTTGAAGGACACACATGCTTAGGCCTTAGGTATGATCCATTATTCCTTTAACATAAAATATCTCCGTGTTAAAAGAACAATATAGCCGGGTGGTGGTGGCGCATGCCTTTAATCCCAGCACTC
>NC_022012.1:60936102-60956241 GCF_000317375.1 Microtus ochrogaster
AGAGCTAGTTCCAGGACAGGCTCCAAAACCACAGAGAAACCCTGTCTCGAAAAAAAAACCAAAAAAAAAGAAAAAAGAAAAAAGAAAAAACACAATATAGGCGATCTTCAGAGCAAATGAAATTTTGTTAATTGTGCAGGCATTCTTAACTCAGCTGGCTTGGGAGTAAGGGCGTCCTTTCCCATGTTCCCTCAAACTCTGCCTTCCTATCCTCCTTCAAACTCTCTGTATCGACCTTGTGACTTTTCTGGAACCTGAACCTTTTCAAGTAAAAAGTGTACTTAAGGAAACACAGTGTTGCTATAATTAGCAAGTTTTCAAGGCTGTTGGTATCTGATTCCCTGTGCTTACCAAGGGAATTACATTAGCAATCTTTTCTCAGAGAAGCAGAACCAATAGGAGAGAGGAGAGACAGTGGAGAACAAACCTATTGGGTCATAGGGACAGCAGTGGTGGAGAAAGCTGAAACCAGGGAGGCTCTTGGTAAGCAATCTGAAGACAGTGGGTTGGAGGATCCCTTCTGCCTTCTCCTTGGGGGAATGGGAGAGAAAATGGAAGCTGGTCTCTTTGTTCTAGTCAAACCTTCAAACGGATTGAAATCCACCCACGTAGTGGACAAGCAAACTGACACATCAAATTAACCACACCAGAACTACTGTCTCAGCATTTCAGAAGGATGTGCCAAGCGGGTGTGTGCATGCTCAAAGGGTCTGTGCCTACAACTGTCAGTTTGAAATCTATGAGGTATTTACTAGCCCAGGAATTAGGAATGTTCTTCAGAAATACTCAGCCCTTCTTCTAGATAGGGACCTCACCTGGCTTACCGAATTTCTGGCTTGCAAGATTTTGTTATTTTTGGATCTGCCTGGAATTCTGCAAGGACATCTACAACATCTTATCTTCTCCATCTGTCTGCAGACACGGCCTTTATCACTCAGACGCTCAGAGGCCTCAACAGGGCTGACTAGGGTAGTTACCTAGTTCCTCTTTCTTAGAGTCAGCAGTAGGAAAACCTGTCCAAATGAGATTTCCAGAGAAAAGCGGACCCATGATCGAACATCACGTGGCCCACTGGCTGGGGATGTATGTCAATGGTACCAGTGTAGGTCTAATATGTATGAGACTCTGGGTTCAACGCAATACCTTCCCAGAAAGAAAAAGCCTATTTCATAGCTGAATCCTAATGTAGGCAATTTCGTCGGACAGACCATGTCTTTCTTTACTCCTTTTCCACTTCAAAATCCACAAGCTGTCCTAGACGAGACAAAGATTGCTAATAATCAGGGGCTCTAACACAGACATCTGGAAGTCAAGTACTTCCAGTGTTTTTCTCTAGCTCCCTAACACAGAGAGAGGAAAGCCCTATCGCCGCCTCCAGGACGGGTGTTCCCCGGCTTTTGCTAGGGGAACAGAGGCGCGGAGTGCCCACCGCCCACAACGAACTCTGCAAGCGCCACATCCGGTTCAGCCACGCCCATCACAGCCGCACCACGCCCACACCGGGGTTGCCCGGAACTAAGATGGCGCCTGAGGAAGAGCGGCCAGAGATGGGCGGGGCCTGGGTGATGCAAGAGGCGGAGCCAAATCCTGTCCCACCCAGCCAGCAAGGCTGGAGGGCTGTGCTCCCGAGAGCTCTGTTGGCTGAACAACAACATCAGCACATCTGCTCTCCCGGCGACATGAGGCCCCTGCTGCGGGGTCCGGCGATGAACGAGGAGGAGGAGAACTCGGACAGCACCCCGCTCCTGCCGAGCGCCCGGCAAACCGAAGCGGGTGAGCGGCTGCTAGGGGTAGCGTTCCGGGTGGCGGGTGGTTCCTGGCCGGGGGGCGCCTCGAGGGAGTAGCTGAGGGCTGGGGGGCGGACGAGTGCAGCCCCGTGGGACCGGCCGGAGCTGCCTGCACTGGTGGGGGACTGAAGCAATTCGGGGTCGGGAGTATCCAACGAGTCAATGAGCCAAGGGCCAAAGTGCCGCTCGCTGTTCCTCAGTGACCGCCAGGTTTCCGCTTATGCCGGTCTGCAAGCATGTGATCAGGTAGCTCCTTGGGCAGGGAGGAGACACACAGAGAAAATAGTTGACATCTGTTGAGTGTGCGGAGGACAGTTGCATAATCCCGCGAATATCTTGACTTTGTGCTGTAAGAGACTAAAAATATTGCAGACATTTCCATTTTTGCTCGTCTATCAGACTAAAGTTTAAGAAACAGGTTATTCTCGAGATGGCTATCTGTAGCGCGCTGAGATAATGTACCAAAGGTCTTGCAGTGATACTTCAAAGAGCATCTTCCCTGTCTGGGATTGTAGCTCAGTGATAAGAGTTTTGACTGGCGAGGTTCTGGTCTCCATACCCGCTATGCCCCCAAACACAAGTATGTGTCTTCATTGGATTTTGCTACACTTTTGCAACGTAGCTTCCTGAAGCTACTGAAACTAAAAGACAAATGAGCTTGCACTCATTCAAGGATACAGGAATGAGAAAGACTTGAACTGGAAAGTTGCCTTTGCTGACCACGGAGAGTCTCCCGTAGGTATGTCTTTTGTGAACATTACCAAAGAACTCTTTCATAACTGCTTTAAGCACGAGCAGATAGCCACCCTCCCTACTTGTGTGTGTAACTACCCTACTATGACGACTTTCTGGCTTTGTTCAGACACTTTTGTTGTTTTCTTGGTGGTTTGTTTTGGTTTTGTTTAATTTTGAGAATAGTGTGTTTGGGGACTGGAGAGATGGCTCAGCAGTTAGAGCACTGGCTGCTCTTCCAGAGAACCTGAGTTCAGTTCCCAGCATCCATACAGGAGCTTACAACCATCGATAATTCCAGCTCCAGGGGATCTAGCACCCTAGTAAGGCCTCCATAGACAGGCACCAGACATGCATGTGGTACAGACATACATACATACAAAATATTCATATACATTTTAAAAACTAAGAAAGGATGCTTTATTCTGTAAAGTTGAAGGCAGCAGTGGGGTGAGCCTAGGTCTTTCATTTTGTGTCTGTTTGTTTGATTGGTTGGTTGGCTTTCTTTGAGACAGGGTCTCCTGTAGCCCAAGCTGGCCTCTAACCACTTTGTAGCTGAAGGTGACTTTGAACTCCTGATTCTCCTGCTTCCGCCTCCTGAATACATGCCAAGCACTCCACCCACCTGCAGCCCCTCTTACTGTCTTCTTGGGTTAGAATCAAAGGCTGGCACTTCACCGTCTTGCCATCCATCACCCTAGAGTCCCTTTCCCAGGCTTTGTCATCACCTCTGTCTCGGTGCCAGCCGCCTCCGCTGCAGACACACAGCACTTGAAGGTACAGCCAAGGCAGATTCGCTGGCTTTGTGTGGATGTCCACCTTCTCAGCAGTCTCCCCATTGCACTACAAGCCTAACGCCCCGCATAACTTAATTTCCCACAGATGAAAAATTATCATGATTCTTAACATCTGAGCTAGGTTTCCCGGATCCGGGGAAGGCAGTGATGACGGTTCAGTTTCTGAAGTTACTGTGTGCTGAGCAGTGCTTTGATTTGTTTGCAGGTCATCTTCCCCAGCTCGATACAGTAAGCACTCGGTAACATTAGCTGTTTCGTTAGTAAACCCAGTGCCCCCTCCCACTCAATAGTATTAGTTCTGAGACTTGGCTCAGGCTAAAGCCTTAAGTTCGCCCCGTGCCTTTCTCATTTCCTTGCTTCTGCACATCCTGTTGCTTTTGCTGGCATGGCTGTACTCACGCCCACCCCACCCCCACAGCTGCCTGACAACTTCTGCTCATTGAGGAAGCCACAATGGAATATCCCTCTTCCAAAAAGGGGATATCCCTGTCCTATCTCCCGAGATTAGTGGGCTTCCTTTCTCCCTTATGTGTGTAGCACTTTATTTTATTAGAAAAGCTTTCTAACCCCTCCGGGAGGTGGTAGCAGTGCACACCTTCAATCCCAGCACTTGGGAGGCAGAGGCAGGCAGCTCTCTGTGAACTCTAGGCCAGCCTGATCTACAGAGTTCCAGGACAACCAGGACTGTTAAACACAGAGAAACCCTGCTACTGAGTTGTGCTGAGCCAGATTTGACTCACTCATATCAACACTCTGCAGACCCTGGTGTTTGCAAAGACCCCCTATAATCAGTACCCAGCAGGAGGTGAGGGGCTTGACCATCAGAGAAGGTAAGAAAATTTTTCTTTAAATAGAAGCAGAAAAATTCATGACCTTAAGTGAGACAGTGATAATATTCATGGTTCCAGTCAGTCAGTCCTCTGAGACAAAGAATTTAATACAATTATTGAAGCATTTGTTAAGACTGGGAGGAGAGGCCTGGAGAGATGGGTCAGCATTGAAGAGCACTGGCTGCCCTTCCAGAGGACCGGGGTTCAATTCCCAGAACCCACATGGCAGCTCACAACTGTCTGTAATTCCAGTTCCAGGGGACTCAACACCTTCACACAGGCATACATGCAAGCAAAACAACAATGCACAGAAAAAATAAAAGTAAATGAATCATTAACTAAATAAATAAAAAGACCCAGAGGAAAATTCTGCAACTTTGTACAGGTAACTGTAAAATTTAACCCTCAGTTTCCTGACCAAGTAACTATTGATGTTAATTCTGGAAGCATGTGGGAACTAAAGGGAAGTGGAATTTCTGTCGATTATTTTGCAAGCTAGAGCACATTAATAATGTATTGCTTGCATCCTCTCAGGAGGATTATTTAAGAGAGAGAAACAGAGAAGAAAACCTTCTGCCAGGACAAATCTTGGCAGGTCTTAGCAGGGTGGACCCTAATGGCCTTGCCCTCTGGAGCCATCTGACCGTGACTCAGAGCCCTCTGGCCCAGCTGCCCTGCTGCCCTTCCTACCACCCTGGTCTGACCGAGCTTGGAGAAGCTTGGTGCAACACCTGAGTTCCAGGGAATGTCGTGGGGCGGGGGGGGGGGGGGGGGGGGGTGGGGGGGGGGGACGGGACTCTGCGGCAGCATGAGCTAGGTCTAGGCTACCCAAAAGGGTTTGGTTTCTTTGGTTTGTTTTCTTTCTTTATTTTTTCTTTTTTAAACAGGGTCTCACTATGAAGCTCTGTTCTGGAACAGAGCTGGCATCCAACTCCCAGAGATCCGCCTGCCTCTGCCTCCAGAGTGCTGGGATTAAAGTTCTGTATCACTATTGCCTGGCTCCAGATGACTCTTCAAAAGGACATGGAGCATATGTTTTCTATTTCACGTGCTCCACAAAAAAAGATAATAACCGTCCTGCTTGTCCAGCTCAACAGTCTGGACTTGCTGTCATTAATCCGCTTTTATGAGATGTTTCTCAGGCACTGACTGTTTTAACCGGCCTCATATGTAAACCAGCACAGGAAGAACAGACATGCACTGAGAATGGGAAGCGGCCTAACTTGAGAGGAAAGGAATGTTAGAAAGATTGTCAGTGTAGGGAGAGTGTAATGGAAGATTGGGGGGGGGGGGCATTTGGAATGAGGTCCTCCAAGGGTGGCGTCTAGTAAACAAAAAGTGGGATCCCATGGGATGGAGTAGCTTAGAGACAGAAAGGGAAAAAAGGTTTAGTGCCCTCCTTCAGCTGAGTTTCCTTGCTTTGAAAGTAAAATAGATAAATCCAGTCCTATTGAAACATAACAGTCATACTGCCTGCTGGCACCTCTACCTCCCGGGAACACAAGCAGGAACCGCCTGCTTGGGGAAGCCAGGAACAGCTATGGCTGTTGGTGGAAGGGTTGTTGCGGAGAGTGTCAGTTACTGAGACTGCAGATGCTTTCCCTGCTGGTGCCTGGTCAAATCAGAATCCATCCGTGCTGCACTCCCAGCATGAGCAAAATAAGGAATTTAATCTCATCCTGTACATCAGAAGTGGAGACCACACACACACACACACACACACACACACACACACACACTTTGCTTTGTGTAGCCCTGACGGTCCTGGAACTGAACTCAGAGATTCCTCACCTGCCTCTGCCTCCCAGTGTCCCAGTGCTGGGAGTAAAAGTCTATACCACCACACCTCACTCTAAAATGTTCAACACATTGTGGCACGATTCTTGTTGTTTGTTGGTTGTTTGTTTTTTTGTTTGTTTGTTTGTTTGTTTTAACACAGGGTCTCTACATATCCATGACTGTCCTGGAACTCTCAGAGATCACGTGTTCCTGCCTCACAAGTGCTGGGACTAAAGACATGTGCCACCACACCTTGATGGAGGAGGGTCATCTTTCTATCTGTTGTTTCATTGGTTAAATAAAGAAACTGCCTTGGCCCTTTAATAGGACATAAAATTAGGTAGGCGGAGTAAACAGAACAGAATGCTGGGAGAAAGAAGCTGAGTGAAGGAGTCACCATGATTCTTCCACTCCAGACAGATGCAGGTTAAGATCTTCCCTGGTAGGCCACCTCATGGGCTACACAGAATATTAGAAATGGGTTAATTTAGATGTGAGAGCTAGCCAAAAAGGGGCTAGAGCTAATGGGCCAAGCAGTATTTAAATGAATACAGTTTCTGTGTAATTATTTCGGGGCATAAGCTAGCCATGCGGGCAGCTGGGTGCCGGGGCCACAGCCCTGCCGCTCCTATTACAGCAACATCTGGCATGAGCCTCTCTCATTTCAGACCTTAATTTAAGTGTAAGAGCTAGTTAATAATAAGCCTGAGTAAAAGGCCAAACAGTTTATAGTTAATATAAGCCTCTGTGTGTTTCTTTGGGACTGAATGGCTGCCTGTCCAAGTGGGACAGAAACTTCTGTCTACACTTTGTATTTATGATTACTAAAATTTCATTTGTTTTTTATTTAGATTTTTGTACAATATGACAAAAAATTAAAAATAATAATGTAAGCAAACTTGGGGTGGATTTAAGAGAGAAATTAGGAATAAATTGTGAGGACCAGCCTCCAGCAGCTTGAGGGGAGCCCACAAAGTCAATGGACTATCACTCAATGAAAGAGTAAAACTTAATTCGCAGGGGCCAGCAAAGGGGACTAAAAAAAAATTCTAAATTTTAAGTTCTGGTTTAAATCTTTTAAAGTTAAAGGCCATGATTGAATTGGGATTTTGTTTGTTTTTTTAATTTTCTGCTTCTTTTGGTCTGCTAAATGAGCAGACTTTGGCAAGGGGAAGGTTAGAGGAGGCTTATGTAGGCCTATTCTCTAGGGAACACTTATTATCTTACCTGGTATTCCAAGTTTCTGGGGCATAATTAGTAGTGAGTTTACGTCAGGCCGACGTCTGAAACTCCACCTGTCTGTGTCTGGGGCCTTCTGTGCTGGAATGCACTACATGCAGTCTACTGCAGGCATGCATGGTGCATCCCCCCACAACTGGTCAGCCGCAGAACACAGCCCCAGATGAAACATTAGGCACTGGGAGCCCCAGGGAAATGCCATTAGGCCACATGTGGGACTTGACTTTGTCAAATAGCTCTTCATACATTCTCTTTCTGGGACCCTTACAGCTAAAAAATGATAATGGTCCTGCTTATACTAGCAAACATCTTAAAGAACTTTGCAGTTTATGGAATATTAATCATGTTGCTAAATTCCCTTACAACCCACAGGGTTAAGCTTTTGTGGAGTGACATCATTACTTAACTGGCAAATTTTAAAAATAGAAGAGGGTGACTGGGAAATGAGTAGGGTTAGGATGTGTGATGTGAAATTCCCAAAGAATCAATAAAAATATGTAAAAAAAAAAAAGATAAAAAAATAGAAGAGGGAACGCCCACCCAAATCCCCACATACTATACTACATTTAGTTATTGTAAATACTTTATTTTTTTTTCACTTTAAAGGCTAATGCTTTTTCTGCAACCCTAAAGCATTTTGTCCTAAAGGGGTCACAGCCTAAAATATATGTTAAAAGATCTCAAAATGAATCAGTGATAGAGTCCAATGTTCTGTAGCATCAAGTTGAGGTTCTGCTTATATCTTTCCAGAAAAATGAAGTCTTGGATGGCTCCCACATCGATGCATCCAAGCAGGACAGCATCCTGGAGGCAAATGAATCGTGTAAAGATAGGTGACAGACCCATTAGCGGGTCACTTGGGGAGAGAGACATCAAGACATAACGCATCAAGCCCAGGCTTTGTGGAAACAGCAAGCATATGATACTGTTGACCCCAAAGTGATGATACTGTTGACCCCAAAACGATGCCGCTGTGCTACCGACTGTATTACGTGTTGATTCTCACCTTGTTAATGCAGAATCCAAATGCCTTTTTGTGGCTGGGGGGGGGGGGGGCTGTATGAAGAGACAGTATGATATGGTTTGGTCATGCTAAGGATTGTGTTTAGGCTTTTTTATTGCCAATTCCAGGAACAGTTACTGATATACAAAAGAGAGGGCTCAAAGATGACCTGCATGATTAGTGAAACTACTACTATTTCAGCAAAACTAATATTTCAGAAACTAATTAAGAGATGGATGATTTGAGAACCACACTTTTATCAAACGGCTACTCTATATTATTTTTTGCTCAGACATAACCTTGATTATCAACAATGTCCTAGTTTGTGTTGCTTTAGTAGGTCAGATTTTTTTTTTCTCATACTATGGAGGGTCAAAGCAATGATTTGCATAAAGAGAGAGGCAAAGATTCTCCCAAGTGACCTTTGAATAGGCATCATGGTTAAGGTGGCTTTCTCCTTTCTTTGGTCCTCTGTTTGCTGTTCTTGAATTTTTCTTATATTACTTGGACTAGCCTTAGAGGCAGTGCAGTTAACCATGGCCTCTATGACAACTGTTGTTTTTGCTTTGAACATTTAGAAGTGGGGCAAAGTAGAGGGCACAAGGCCTTTGTGCTCATAGCACTAGGGAAACCAGGATTATTGAACACGTAAGTTGTCTCTTCAACGGAAGAGGTAATAATCCAATTCCAGAAGGCTGGAATTGGATGTAGTTAAGATGGCTCCGCAGTTAAGAGCACTGCCTGCTCTTTCAAAGGTCCTGAGTTCAATTCCCAGCAACCACATGGTGACTCACAACCATCTGTAATGAGATCTCTTGAGGAAGAGACCTGGTCAATGGTCCTCATCAACTTAGATCATGAAACCCAATATGGACACGTTCAACAGAGCCGCCATATGTGGGCTGCCCACGCCTGCTTCAGCATTGGAAAGGCGTACATTTCAATTTCATTCAATTGCCTAGTGACCTGTGATATCTGGAAGGTCGGGCCACACCTGACTCCCAGGCATTTATGTTTATCCGAGACCCTTTCTCCCTGGACCTTCATCTTGAGCCTTGTTTCTCAGCCAATGGGACTCATGCTTATAGGAAATGTCACATGTACTTTATAAACGGAGCAGAGATGCCCCCCCCGATATTGTTTTATTTATTTCTGTACATTGGTATGAGGGTATCAGATCCCCTGGAACTGGAGTTACAGACAGTTGGGAGCTGCCATGTGGGTGCTGGGAATTGAATGTGGGTTCTCAGGAAGAACAGTCAGTGCTCTTAACCACTGAGCCTTTTATTTCATCTTAGTAACTCTGTAAACACAGGTGGCCAGAGCTGAGAGTCACCCCGGCTCCCTTTCCTTGTTAGCCTTTGTTCTCTGCACACCCACTACCATTCCTGTGTTTATAAAGTGTGGTGTGGAGATGGTGTTTGCTCTGAGGAGTGCTTTGCTCGTTATGCAAGCATGATCTTGCTTCGAACTCAGTGCGGTAGGTATCCAGTGGACCGGCTCTTTCTGCCATGCAAGCTTGATTTTCCTTGGATCAATTTCAAAGAGTATCCAAATTCATAGGCGCGTTTTACTTTATAAAATATTTCTGACTAAATAGATTTATAGTCACAACCATTTTCATAAACCTGGTACCAATTTATTTTTAATACGACTTTTTTTCATTTGGTTTGTTTTGTTCTTTGAGACAGAGTTTCTATGTGTAACCACCCTGGTTGTTCTGGAACTCGCTCTGTAGACCAGGCTGGCCTTGAACTCACAGATATCCACCTACCTCTACCTTCTTAGTGCTGGGATTAAAGGCATGTGCCACCACTGCCCAGTCTAGTATAACTTTTAAAACTTTGTAGTCATGTATTCTATTTTCTGAGTATTGATAGTACCTTAGAAGTGTAAGTGTGAGAAGTATAGATAGCACCTGATCTATAGCTTTTTAGGCATCATCAGTAATAATTTGAAATACCTTGCTCACCTTTTAAATTTTTCAATTTTTTTTATTTGTATTTATGTGTATGAGTGTTTTGCCTGCATGTTTGTCTGTTCACTGTTTATACACAGTGATGATGAAGGGCAGAAGAGGGCATTGGCTTCTCCAGACCTGGACTAACTGACCATTATGAGGCATTTTGTGGGTGCTGCAAATTCAAATCAAACCCAGTCCTTCTAGAAGAATGGTCAGTTCTCTTAATGACTGAGCCATCTCTCCAGCCCCTTCCTCACCTTTTAAAAATGATTGATTGATTGATTGATTGATTGATTGATTGATTGTTGGATAGGGAATTCGAGGACAGCTTGTGGAAGTCAGTTCTCCTCATGTTTGTTTTGTGACCAAACAAGCAAGCACCTTACCCACTGAGCCATCCTGCCAGTTCTTCTTTCACCTGTCTTTCACATCTCAACCTCCAGACCCACAGCTTACTCACGTGATACAGTGGCTTATAAGCCACATCAGTCATGGCCTGAGAAGAAGCAGACAACGTGCAATAAAAGAATGGAGCTAAAAAAAAATTGAGATGGGAAAGAGTGATAAAATATAGTATATATTAAGTTTATTACAGCATATAGTACATATAAAGTATATTATAGTATTTATAGTACATATAAATTATAGTATTTATAGTATATATAAAGTACATTATAGTATATATAAAGTATATTATAATCCAAATCAAGCATTGCCTAAGGAAAAAGTAATAGCTTACAATAAGAAACAACTATATAAAAAATGGGATGGAATAATGATATTACAAGCAAGAGTGGCGTACAATCGTCTAGAGCAGAGGATTGCTGATTACCCCTCCCTTTTACTCTCACACCTAGCGTTCAGTTAAGGACTATTAATTTTCCCCTTTAAATTTACTCAAACCTGCCCACTTCTCCAGATTACCGAAGTAGCACATTTTAATTGTCCAAATAGACTTCTCCATCCGAACACCCGTGTAATGTGGCCTGATAAAGTGATGACGGAATGTGTTCCGCAAAAGGACACACCTTTTCATTGGAGCAAACAGCAAATTGTTCAAACTTAAATGGGAGACTGCATGACTAGAGTCTCAGATTTGTATCTGCCTGTTCTCGTAAGACAATAGCTATAGCACCAAAAAAAGGATTCAGGAATACCCAGTGAAAGGTTTTCTGGTGGCTGGAGAGATGGCTCAACAGGAGAGGGCATGTCTTAGTCACTCTTCTATCACGGTGAAGAGACACCATGACCACAGCAACTCTTAGAAAAGAAAGACAGCATTCAATGGGGGCTTGCTTAGAGCTTTAGAGGGAAGGGTATAGTGGCGCTATTAAACCCTTATCTATTTTTCTCATGACACATCTTGTTTTTAATAATTATTTATTTTTATTTTATGTGCATTGCCTGCATATGTATCTGTGTGAGGTGTCAGATCCCCTGGAACTGTAGTTACAGACAGTTGTGAGCACTGGTCATCTGGAAAAGCAGTCAGTGCTCTTAACTGCTGAGCCACCTCTCCAGCCCCTCGTGCCACATCTTTATCATGCTGAATGTTTGCTAAAACTATGGGTAAAAGGGATTCGATTATATTTGGAGAAATCTGTGTAGATATGCTTAATCTGAGACTATTCGAAAAAGTACTGGTTAATAGTTTGGGTGTTTCTTTAAGAATTGCCTTGGGGGGCTGGAGAGATGGCTCAGTGGTTAAGAGCATTGCCTGTTCTTCCAAAGGTCCTGAGTTCAATTCCCAGCAACCACATGGTGGCTCACAACCATCTGGAATGAGGTCTGGTGCCCTCTTCTGGCCTGCAGACATGCACACAGACAGAATATATTTAAAAAAAAAAAAAAGAATTGCCTTGGGCAGTGGAGTGGGCTGGAGCACTTATTGCTCTTGCAGAGGACCTGGGTTCCGTTCCCATCATCTACATAACTGCTAACATCTGGTTCATAACTCCAGTTCCAGAGGAGCTGATACCCTCATGTGACCTCTATGGGCACCGGGCACATATACAGTACACAAACATGTACAGGCAAAATACTCATACATGAGATATGAAAATAAATAAACCTTTGGAGAGTGGTGGTGCACGCCTTTAATCCCAGGATTCAGGAGACAGAGGCAGGCAGATCTCTGAGTTTGAGGCCAGAGAGAGGTCCAGGACAGCCAAAACTACACAGAGAAAACCTGTCTCGAAAACCCAAATAAACAAAATTTTTAAAATTTTTTCCTTTCATTATTTAGAGATCATATAATTTAAAGTTTTCTCCCACTCTTAATTTCAGCTCCAGTATGCTGCTCTGCTCGGTACAACTTAGCGATTTTGGCTTTCTTTGGTTTTTTTGTTCTTTATTCCTTACGTGTGAACCTGAGTGTTGCATTGGTGGACATGGTAGAGTCAAATACAACCCTGACCGATAATAGAACTTCCAAGGAGTGTGCAGAGCATTCCGCCCCCATAAAAGTTCACCACAATCGCACGGTAAGTGTTTAAAGTTTTTAAAGTGTTTTAAAATTTTTTTGTTTAAATTTTTAAACAAAAAAAATTGACTGATAATAAAATGCTTACAAGTAAAAATAATGAAAAAATATGCCTTTATCAGAAAGAAACCAAAATATGTGTTTGTGTGTGTGTGTATTCTCCCCAGGTTAAGAGTACTTTCTGTTTTCTTGGGAGTTAGTTGAGCAATTAGCTTATAATTATAGCCTGTGCTAACACATATATTAATCTGTTTTAGAAAGTTGTTTTTCAGTTTCCTGAGGAGAATTTGAAGTAATCTCATTTTGGCACATCAGAAAGTTAGGGTTTTTTTTTTTCTTTTTGTTTTTTTCAAGACAAGGTTTCTCAGTAGCTATGGAACCAGTCCTGGAACTCGCTCTGTAGACCAGGCTGGCCTTGAACTCACAGAGATCCACCTGTCTCTGCTTCCTGAGGATGAAAGGTGTGTGCCACCACCACCTGGCGTTTAAATCTAAATAAGTAGTTTCTCCAGGATATTATTGGATAGCTTTTTTTTTTTCTTTTTCAATTTTTCTATCTATCTGTCTGGTTATTTTGTTTGTTTGTTTGTTTGTTTGCTTGTTTGTTTGTTTGTTTTGAGGCAGGGTCTCTGTAGGCAGCCTTGGCTGTCCTGGAACTCACTGTAGCACTCTGTAGACCCAACATATCACAGAGATGCCTCTGCCCCTGCCTCCTGAGAGCTGGCATTAAAGGCTGTGCCACCACAGCCAAGCCCAAGCCTGTGGCTCTTTTTTGAACCTTCTCAGTCAGGGCTGTTACTGAGCCTCCTCAGCAGCTCTTCTAGTGTAGTGTCCTAGAACGGCAAGCTTCTTGAAGGGCGTGGCTCTTAGTTCTTGCACACTCACTCTGGAAACCGCCTGTTGTAGTGGCTCACCTGCCTTAGGGAGCCTGTCTTAGGTCTCTGCTGCTGTGATGAACGCAGCACAGGGCAGCCAGAGGAGGGAAGCAGGAGTTCATCTTACAGCTCACAGTCGGCATGCAGGGAAGTCGGAGCAGGCTCTAGAGCAGAGACTGGAGGAGCACTATTTGTCAGATTCCCTCCTAACTGTTCCACCTGTCCACAGTCGCCAAGGCCCTCCCACATCAATCGTCAATCAAGAAAAGGCCACACCAGCATAGTTTGTATGTTCCGTAGTCCAAAACAATAGTTCAAAATTTCAAAGTTGAGTGGATCATTTTTTTTCTCTCTGCTTCTTTTTTACAGGGTAAGAAGTACCCGTGGGACGCAGAAACTCAAGGGTGGATTCTAGGCTCTTTTTTTTACGGCTACATCATCACACAGATTCCCGGGGGGTACATGGCCAGCAGAATCGGAGGCAAGCTGCTGCTGGGCTTCGGCATCCTGGGCACTGCTGTCTTCACCCTGTTCACACCCATGGCCGCGGACTTGGGAGTGGTGACCCTTATCGTGCTGAGAGCTCTCGAAGGGCTAGGAGAGGTAAACATGCTTGGTTCTTGTTTTACTTCGTAGTCTTTGTCTTCTCCTCTCTGCTAGGCGAAGCATCCTTTTAAGAGATTTTTTTTTAATTTTTATTTTATATGCATAAGTGTTTGTCTGCCTGTACATGTGTACATGATGCGGGTGCAGATGTCTGCAGAAGCCAGAAGAGGGCGTCCGGTCTCCTGAAGCTGAAAACAAACCCCAGTCCTCTGCAGCAGCAGCCAGTGCCCTTAACCACTGAGCCTTCTCCAGCCGAGAGAACATTTTCTGAGGGAGACAGTAGCTCATGCTTCAGAAGACAGAGAAGCAAACCCTTGTCCCGGAGGCTAAGGTGGCCCACACTTGCCATCCATACCTGCATTTTGGCACTTTTTAAAAAGACGTACTGTTTTTGATTGTGTGTCTCTGTGTGTCTGTGTGCGCATGAGTGCAGTGACCTTGGAGACCAGAAGAAGGTACTAAGTGAACTTCTCGAACGGGAGTTACAAGCAGTTATGAGCCACCATATAGATGGTGGAATTGAATCTGGTCCTCTGGAAGGACGGCCAGGTTCTTAACTCCTGAGCCATCTCTCCAGCCCCTATATTAGTGCATTTTACAACATGTTGTTAAATTGCCTTATTTTACTAAATTTGTTATTTATGGAACTTCCCCTTCATCATTAGTTCATTTTTTCTGCTCTTCTAACTTAGAGACAAATAATTTATTATTTTATCTAACTATACCAATTTACTTCTAGGGTTCTTCTAAACGTTTATGGAAAACATTACTCTTTGCTTTATGCCCTTCGTCATTTTTGTTTTTGTTTTTTTCCTTACCTGATTTTGTTGCAGTTCTAGGGAATCAAACCCAGGGCCTTGCCCATGCTGCAATGTTCTCTCCCACTGAGCTGACCCCATGGCCCCATTTAAAGATCTCTTCATTCCTGTCTTTCTTTTTCTCTCCATGCTTTTTTGTATCGCCCTCTGGATGATGAGTGATCTCTAAGCTGGAGAGCTGCTCGTGATTAAGAGCCTTCACTCAAGCACAAGGTAGCCTGAGGTCTGCATAGCTCTCAGAGGCTGGGAGGTCAGAGCATCCATCCTACAGTAGCACCCTGGAGGGACGCTGGAGGGAAAACACTAGCCTTGGCACAGCAGTTCCTTTGTCACAGCAAAGCATCCCGTAAACCCTAATCCCTCGTCCTCAGTTGTATTTTAGTAGATGAGACTTAAGTACCTGCCCATCCTCAGACACAGGAAACATACACAGCTTATAAGTGGTGAGATTTGCTGGAAGGCTCTAGAGATTTCCAGGCTCTCGTGTTGTTTTTGCTTTATATGAGGCAGGGTCTCTCTATATAGCTCTGTCTGTCTGGAATGCACTATGGAGACCACGCTGGCCTCGAACTCAGAGATCTGTGTGCCTCTGCCTCCTGAGCTGGGATTGAAGCTGTGTCTCCACACCTGACCCCAGGTTCTAATTTTAAAGGTGTTTTTGTTTTTGTTTTGTTTTTCCCGAGACAGGTTTTCTCTGTTGCGTAACCCTGGCTGTCCTGGGACTCACTCTTACAGATCAGGCTGGCCTCGTACTCAGAGGTCTGCCTGCCTCTGCCTCCCAAGTGCTGGGATTAAAGGTGTGCGCCATCACAGCCAGTTTAAAGTTTGGTTGGTAGTTTTCATGTTCTATTCTGTCCAAATAGCAGTCTTCAAGGAAGTCTATTAAATACTTGCTTCCTGGTTACAGTGTAAACACTTATCAGCTTCTATCAGTTCCCAGGTTTGTTTTCTCCTTCTTCTTACCTAAGTAAAATATATTTATTTGTAGTCTGTTGCTTCTGGTCCTATTACTGTATCTCTTTACTGACTGCTCTCCTAGCGTAGCTCCTTGTGTGTGGATGTTTAACATTGTAGTCTGTGGTTTCTACCGCAGTCACAGATGGCCCCATAGCTTTTAATAGAATTGAAATTGTGTCTGTCCTTAGATTCTCTCATCTTTGGCCATTCTTCCTGTACATGCCACACGCCTCATCCATAAAGCTAGGTCAGCAACTTTGATCTTTTCTGTCTGATTTTGAAGCTGCCTTGTATTTCATCAGAAATATCCACCCCCAGGGTGTTACGTTTCCAGCCATGCATGCCATGTGGTCTTCCTGGGCCCCCCCTCTTGAAAGAAGCAAGCTGCTTACCATTTCCTACGCAGGTAAGATAACTATCCTTATAAAGCTTCTGACATAATCTGATACGTATGTACCAGCCTTGAGAGACATGCCTGCATGCCATAATCCCTCGGGATAGATGCCTCTTCCTGGGGGAAATAACCTTCTAAGGGAGACCTTTAATAGCAGTTTTTCTCTTTGACTCAAAAAGAGAATAATGTACCATGATTGACTAATACCACCTCCTCTACCTGCTGTCATTTATCTCAAAATACATTGTCTTTTCAAATATTGGAACTTATAAACGAGTTCAGTAGTTGGGAAAAAAATTATTGATTTTCTTTAATTGTGATTTTGTTGTTTGGTCACTTGGTTTTGGATCGTGTGTGTGTGTGTGTGTGTGTGTGTGTGTGTGTGTGTGTGTATGTGTGTTTGGAGACAGGGTTTCACTATATATTCTTGACTGGCCTGGAACATGCTGTGTAGACCAAGCTACCCCAGATCTCATAGAGATCTGCCTTCTTCTGCTTCCCAAGTCCTGGGACTAAAGGCATGTACCACCATTGCCATTAAGATTTATTTTCTTTCATTTCGGGGATATGTGTATGTGTTTGTGTGTGCGTGTGCTCATGAGTACAGATGCCCACAAAGGCATCAGATCGGGTGTGTGTGTGTGTGTGTGTGTGTGTGTGTGTGTGTGTGTGTGTGCCTGCCTGCACATGAGTACCCCAAAGGCACCAGATCCCCTGGAGCTGGAGTTACAGGCAGTTGTGAGCTGCCTGGTGTGGTCACTAGGAGTTGAATTCAGGTCCTGTAGGAGAAACAATCTGTGCTCTTTATTTGTATGTCTGAGTGTGTGCACCATCCGTTACCGAGGCATCCTCTGACAGGACAGCAATGCCTATGGGTCGGGAGCAGGTGAGGAGATGAGGCACTCTGGAGCAAACAGCAGCTAGTTTACTGCACGTGAGCAGCCGCTGATATGTCGGAAGCCTGTCTACTGGGACTGGTTAGCACATTACCTCGGATTAGACAGTGAGCGCTCACAGCACCAGGGTCCCTGTGTGGCAGCAGCACATTAAAGGAGGCACGGGGAGTGCAGACTGGTACGCAGTGGAGCTGCGGATCTCTGCTCCGTTATCCAAGGGAAGCTCCCAGTCCTGTCATCTGCTCTCCTGTTCTCAGTCCTCTGTTCATTCTGTTACCTACTTCCTGTTCCTGGGTTGTTCTTGGTTTTGGTTTTTCAAAACAGGGTTTCTCTGCATAGTCCTGGATGTCCTAAAACTCGTTCTGTAGACCAAGCTGGCCTCGAATACAGAGATCTGCCTGCCTCTGCTGCCGAGTGCTGGGATTAAAGGGGTGTACCACTGCACCCAGCTGTTACTACTTCCCAATTGTCCTTTTTCCTTGCTCTGGGACTGAATTCTAGTCATGCTTTCAAACTCTGATTGCTGCTTCATAAATCTTTCCCTCACTTTGGAGGTCAGAAATAGCTCTGCGTTGTCCTGTGGCTCTCATACTTCCTGATATGAAATGGTCATCGGTTTATATCTGTCTCCTACCGATGACTAAAATGTGGGATCAGAAATAATGTCTAAGACAGATTATAATAACATGTATCTATAATTTCAGTTCTTCAGAAGTGGAGGCAGGAAGATTAGGAGTCCAAGGTTACCCTTAGCTACACATAGAAATTAGGGCTACCCTAGGCTGCCTGAGACCCTGCTTTAAAAGTAAATAAATACTATCTAGCAAAGCAAGGTAATCCCAGCACCTGGGAGACTGAGGCAAGAGCATTTCTGTTAATTTGAGGCAAGCCTAAGCTACATAGAGAGTTCAAGACCAGCCTGGGCTACAGGGTACAATCCTGTTCCATTTTAAAAAGAAAAAAAAAAAGCCGGGTGGTGGTGGCACACACCTTTAATCCCAGCACTCGGGAGGCAGAGGCAGGCGGATCTCTGTGAGTTCGAGACCAGCCTGGTCTACAGAGCTAGTTCCAGGACAGGCTCCAAAGCCACAGAGAAACCCGGTCTCGAAAAACCAAAAAAAAAAGAAAAAAAATACAGACTATCATTTAACTCCTATTGCATTTAACTAAAATGTCTTTTATTATCTGGTAAAAATGTTTTCTAAAACAACTGTTTATAGTATATCCAATTCTGAAAAGCCTTGTTCTTTTTTTTTTTTTTTTTTTTCTGGTTTTTCGAGACAGGGTTTCTCTGTGGTTTTGGAGCCTGTCCTGGAACTAGCTCTTGTAGACCAGGCTGGTCTCGAACTCACAGAGATCCACCTGCCTCTGCCTCCCGAGTGCTGGGATTAAAGGCGTGCGCCACCACCGCCCGGCTGAAAAGCCTCGTTCTTATAACAAGCATGCGCATACCCACCGTGCGCGGCTCTCACACCGATTGGTGCTTCGTATTCGTCAGTACCCGTGGACTTGTAATGTATGTAGCTGTACTAGTACATATGCTTTAGGTTTTCTAGGAGCGTGCTGGATTTGTCTTCACACGTAGCTGCTTCTAATTCAGTAGTTCTTTGTCCCACATCCTGTTCCCCACCCCTGAACAGTAGACCTTTGGCTCGTTCGCCTTCCTCCAAGGCTTATAAAGTCTTCTGTGTCTGCTTTGCTTAGGAGCACAGCTCGGGACGGTAATCTCACTCCCTCTCTCTGGAATAATTTGCTACTATATGAATTGGACTTACGTCTTCTACCTTTTTGGTAAGTATACGTTTTTAACTAAGTCATCATGTAAATTTAAAACATAATAGTAGTTGATTACATTTAAATGTGATTCTGGCGCACGCCTTTAATCCCAGCACTCGGGAGGCAGAGGCAGGCGGATCTCTGTGAGTTGGAGACCAGCCTGGTCTACAGAGCTAGTTCCAGGACAGGCTCCAAAGCCACAGAGAAACCCTGTCTCGGAAAAAAAACAAAAAAAAACAAAAACAAAAACAAAAAAAAAAAAACCAACTAAATGTGATTCTGTCTCCCAACTTCCTGACTTAAAAGATTTCATAACCGAACATGGGAGTTTGTAAAAATTTCATAGAAAGTTTCTGAACACACAGTGACCAGACTCAGAGTTAAACATGCAAGGAGTTCAGAGGTTCTTCTGGCAGCGCTAGCCCGTGTTGTGTCACGTGACTCCACTGCAGTAGGCCTAGGTCCTGAGGGAACCCACGCTTTGGACATGCATGCTGCAGCCACACATACTGACGAAGGCTGCCTGAAACATCTCAGCTCAGATTCAAGAACACTGTACGTTATGAACTGTAATGTTTTCACTGAGCATACAAAGTTTTCTGCTGTTCTAGAAGCATGGTAGTTTATTAGGGAAAACAAAATGTTGACAGGGGGTTTCTGTCCCACCAGGTCCCGCAGTCATTCTGTCCCAAACAAATACACAGAGCTCTACATTAATCATAAACTGATTGGCCTAGTAGCTCAGGCTTCTTATTAACTCTTATATTAGCCCATAATTCTTGTCTGTGTTAACCACATGGATTAGTACCCTTTTCAGTGAGGCAGTCACATCTTGTGTCTTCTGCGTCTGGATGACAACTGCAGACTGACTGTTTCTCTTCCCAGAATTCTCCTGTTCTCATTGCCCACCTCTATCCACTTCCTGCCTGGCTACTGACCAGTCAGCATTTATTTAAAATGCAAGTGACAGGGTACAAACCATTGTCCCACAGCAACAAAAGGCAGTATTCTCCTACTGTAATTCTTCAGCATGTATCAAATCACAGTATCTTGGGCTGGAGAGATGGCTCAGAGGGTAAGAGCATTGCCTGTTCTTCCAAAGGTCCTGAGTTCAATTCCCAGCAACCACATGGTGACTCACAACCATCTGTAATGAGGTCTGGTGCCCTCTTCTGGCCTGAAGGCATACACACAGACAGAATATT
>NC_022012.1:60956341-60967500 GCF_000317375.1 Microtus ochrogaster
TTTCTCTGTAGCTTTGGAGCCTGTCCTGGAACTAGCTCTTGTAGACCAGGCTGGCCTCAAACTCACAGAGATCCACCTGCCTCTGCCTCCCGAGTTCTGGGATTAAAAGTGTGCGCCACCACCAACCGGCCTGAAGTGTGTGATTTTAAGAATTACTGAGTTGAGATTCATAAGAAAGAATCATTCAATGAGCTTTGGCTTGGGCTTAAAAGAGAATTTCTATTAATTTTTTTTTGAGGGGGAAGGTTTGAAACAGTGTTTCTTTGTGTAACAGTCCTGGCTGTCCTGGAGCTAGCTCTATAGACCAGGCTGGCCTCAAACTCAGAGATCCACCTGCCTCTGCCTCCCAAGTGCTGGGACTAAAGGCATGTGCCACCACACTCGTCCCCAGTAATTTTTGAAATGGCCTAAATATGCTTCTGCATTTTGTGCTTCCCATGCACACAAAGTGATGTTCTCAGAATTGATCTTCACAAGATCAAAGGCAACTCTGAAAAGCCTTGAGAATACTCCGCACACTTCACGTGTGAAATGTTTATCCAGTATTTAGCGCTTTGTGTAATAATAAGCACATCTGTCTCAGTATAAAAATTATCTTGCATCTTTCATAAGTCGTAAAATTATATAAATAGTAAAGAACTTAAAATAAATTTCTTTTGTTATCAGTAAATATTTGATTTGTATTGTGGTTTTATATACCTATATACACAGAGTTGTGTGAAAATTCTCAGAAGGACAGGGGCCTTAAGTAGAAGGGGCGTGAGAAGCCCCACTCCAACTCACTGAAGGAAAAATCTGTTTTCCAGGTCGTTACAGTTGACAGGACCTAGCACAGTTTGACCTGTTAGCTCTGCAGTGTGCTTCTGTGCTTCTGTAGAAACTGCTGCTGTTGAATCCTGGACTCCAGTGTCCCACTGTGAAAAGTTACTATCTGGGAGTCATGAACTTGTGTGTTTTGAAAATACTTTCTCTCAAGCAAAATTGAGTGGTTCTCCCCTAGGGGATTTAATCCTTTTCCTTTCCCTCTGTGTGAAGGCATTTCATTGCTCAGATTGATTGACAGGATCATGGGAAATAGACCTTTAAAATGAATGAAACAGATGTATGCATATGTGTGTGTGTTATAGAAATTTTTTCTTAAAGGTTTTTCTTCTCCAGAATGGACATATAGACATAGAGACAAATGTAGATTTGTAGATTTGAACATCAGGGTATGAGAAGAGATGGAAATTAGGACTAACTGTTAATTGCCACAGGTTTTTCTTTTTTGATTATGAAAACGTTCTGGAATTAATTATATTACCTCTAAAATAAATATATATAAATTTTAAAAAAATTGTTCTGAGCCAAGAATGGTAGTAGTGGCACTTGGGAAATGTAATTGCCTCGACGGGTCACCAGTCTAGGGTTAGTGAACCCGTCTGGCAGGTCAGTTATTCCAGGGTCCCTGTTCAGGCGCCACTGTAATTGCCTCGACGGGTCACCAGTCTAGGGTTAGTGAACCCGTCTGGCAGGTCAGTTATTCCAGGGTCCCGGAGAGGCACTATCTGGAAGATAAATGGGCTAGGAGAGAAGAAGAAGGCCATGCTACATTTGTCAGAGCCTCCGTTTATTAGAGATGGGGACAGCTTTATATATGGTAAGGAGTTGGGGGATGGGCACAGGGGTCTGAGCTCTTGCCACGTGGTTCATGTTGGTCACGTAGGCAGGAGGTTATCTTCAGTCAGGTCACTGCAGGCCAAGAAGTCACGAGTTGCCACACCTAGTTCCCTAGGTAGTTTGGAATGTGGGGTGGGTTCTGCAAACCGATATCTCTCCAGATAGCTCTCCATCAGCAAATTTGGGTGTGGGGTAAGCTCTGTCAATAGAACGATTCCTAACATAATTAGGGGTGTGAGGTTCTCTGCAGACTCCCCTAGGGTGATGGTTTCTGCAATGATTTTAGGAGAAAATTGGCTCCTAACAGGGAAACTAGGGCAGAAAAATCCAAACAAGAGTCTGTCTGTCTGTAGGCCCTGATTGGCTGAGCCTTATGATTGACATATATCATCAGAGTTATTTGAGACTATGCATGGTCACACATACCTGTCATCCTAGCAGTTGAGGCAGGAGGATTGCCTCAAGTTTAGGCTGGGCTTTATAGAGGGTACCAAGCCAGCCAGAATCTTAGTCATTCCTCCAAGTGCATAGAGAATAATAGTTACTATTCCATTGAAGATCTGAAACCCGAAGCTAAGTCTAATTTTTTTTTTTTTTTTTTTTTTTTTTTGGTTTTTCGAGACAGGGCTTCTCTGTGGTTTTGGAGCCTGTTCTGGAACTAGCTCTTGTAGACCAGGCTGGTTTCGAACTCACAGAGATCCGCCTGCCTCTGCCTCCCGAGTGCTGGGATTAAAGGCGTGCGCCACCACCGCCCGGCTGCTAAGTCTAATTTTATATACATTTATAGGTATATATCCTTCTCAAGATGTGAACAAAATGCTACTGACACATTCAAATGTTATTTAACTGTCTTCTTTCTATTTTAAGGTGTAATTGGAATCGTATGGTTTATTTTGTGGATGTGGTTAGTTAGTGATACGCCAGAAACTCACAAGACAATCTCCCATTATGAAAAAGAATACATTGTGTCATCATTAAAAAACCAGGTATGCACTTTGGCACATGTTAAAAATTAAGATAGTCTTTGAAATAGATCTTTTTGTTGCATATGTCTTAAGCAAATTAGGGTGAGCAAATGAAATAAATATCTAAAATACTGTCTGAAAAAATGTCTAAAACTAATTTCTTCTCGGAACTCAGGGCATGGCTTAGTGGTGGAGCATCTGTGAGTCCCTCCGCGTAGACAGATAGACACTGAGGACAGACAGACCCAGAGGACGCCATTATTAATGCCCTCGAATTGGGGATTCTTCCTTATGTGACTATCCAGCATACTCTGGGGCCAGCCCATTTATTAAATCCTAATCATTTAAAGCTGGATAGTGGTGGTGCATGCCATTAATCACAGCACTTGGGAGGCAGAGGCAGGCAGATCTCTTTGAGTTCGAGGCCAGCCTGGTCTGGTGAGTTCCTGGACAGCCAGACTGTTACACAGAGAAACTTCTGAAAAAAACAAATACACATACAAATATATTATTAACTTAACATCTGTTTCAGAATAAAAATGAGCATAAATAGAAATTCTCATGTCTCTAAGATTTATTTTTATATTATGTTTATGTGTGTGTCAATATGTACATGAGAGTGCCATTGCCCTCGGAGGCAAGAGGTGTCAGGTCCCCTGGAGTTAAAGAAGAGTGTGAGCTACCCAGTGTGGATGCTGGAGATCAGACTCAGGTCCTCTGCAAGAGAAGTGTTCCGACTTAAACCTTTTGTCCAACCTTCTCACGTGGCTGCCTTTGACCTGGTGCTTGACCTCTGGTACCCCTGCTCTGAAGGTCACGTCTCCACGTGGCTGCTGCTAAAGCCCTCACCTGGTTTTCACCCTTTGTCCCTGTGTTCCTCCCTGAGACGGTGACATCGCCCAGGCTAGCCTCGACTCCAGGCTCAAGTCACCCTCCTGCGGAAAGCTCCTGCCGAGCTGAGGCTCCGGTGTGCCGCGCCACACCCACTTTGCGCCCTTCTTGCAGATCTTTTCAGTGTAACAAAGACTGGACAGTGAGATACAGACTCTAACAAGACCTTCCGGTTCCACTACGTTTCCCTGCGTCAGCCTCCACGTGTCACGTGTGACAACGGCACTGTTCTCGCTTTCACGGAAGCATTCGTGTTTGTAGCGGCACTGGCACGTGCAGCTTTCGTGACAGTTTTAACTCCACTGTCTATGTTTCCCTCCAACCGCAGTCATAGGTTCTCTAGTTGATATTTTGAATGCAACAACTAAAATTTGTTCATTATTTTGCTATTAGCGTTTCAGAGGAATTGATTTTATGACCTAGAATACTACCAAAGTTGGTGACCCGTGTTCTGGGCTGAGTTTTAGCTAAGATGGTGGGTGGTTAAGAGTCCACACAGCTGCAGTCTCCTAATCCAGCCTGTCTCCTTCAGCTTTCTTCCCAGAAGGCAGTGCCGTGGGCGTCCATCTTGAAGTCACTGCCACTTTGGGCAATTGTCGTAGCGCATTTTTCTTACAACTGGACCTTCTATACTTTACTGACATTGTTGCCTACATATATGAAAGAAATCCTAAGGTTCGATGTTCAAGAGGTAAGAGGAAATAATCATCTGTTTCCTGTGTAGAGAACGTGTTTTCAGAACCTCATGCTCAGTTCCTTTTCACCCACATCAAATTCAGTCATCTCCTTCTCTGCTGGCTGGTTTGTATGTCCAGTCGACACAAGCTAAAGCATTTGAGAGGTGATACCCTCAGCTGAGAGAATTCCTCCTTGAAGAGCAGGCCATAGGTAGCCTGTGGTGCATGTTCTTAGTGATTGATCCGAGAGGACCCAGCCGTTGTGGGTCATACTACTCCTCGGCTGGTGGTCCTGGGTTGTGTAAGAAAGCCAGCTGAGCAAACCGTGGGGAGCAAGTCAGTAAGCAGCACTCTTCCGTGGCCTCAGCTCCAGCCTGCAGGTTCCCACCCGGTTTGATTTCCTGCCTTGGCCTCTCTCTCAGTGGACTGTGATAGGTAACCAAGGAAGCCCACTCCTCCCAGGTTGCTTTTGGTCATGGTGTTTCATCACAGCAGTGGTAACCCTAAGTAAGACACCTATCTTTTGTATTCTGCTGCACTAAACTCCCGTACATACATTCATTCATCTTTCTATCTATTCATCCATCTATCTACCTATCTATCTATCCATCCATCCATCTACCCATCCATCCATCCATCTACCCATCCATCCATCCATCTATCCATCTATATATCTGTCCATCCATCTGTCTGTCCGTCCGTCTATCATCTACCCATCCATCCATCCATCCATCCATCTATCCATCTGTATATCTATCCATCCATCTATCTACCTATCTATCTATCCATCCATCTACCCATCCATCCATCCATCTATCCATCTATATATCTATCCATCCATCTGTCTGTCCGTCCGTCTATCATCTACCCATCCATCCATCTGTCCATCCATCCATCTGTCCATCCATCCATCTGTCCATCCATCCATCTGTCCATCCATCCATCTGTCCATCCATCCATCTGTCCATCCATCCATCTACCCATCCATCCATCCATCTATCCATCCATCCATCTATCCATCCATCTGTCTGTCCGTCCATCTATCATCTACCCATCCATCCATCCATCCATCTATCCATCCATCTGTCCATCCATCCATCTACCCATCCATCCATCCATCTATCCATCTATATATCTATCCATCCATCTCTCTGTCCGTCCGTCCGTCTGTCTGTCATCTATCTAGCCATCCATCATCTATCCATCCATCTGTCTGTCTATCTGTCTATCTGTCTCTGAATGTCTATGTGTGTGTGTGAGTACACAGGCATGTCTACCCACTTATTCTCACTATTTTAGAGGAGCTATAATTATACAGCTATATAAAATGGCCCTTTTCTGGAAAGAGAGATACTGTTTTGTTTGGATTTTCGAGACAAGGTCTTGCTGTATAGCCCAGGCTCGCCTCAAACCGTGAAAGTAGCTTTAGACTGCCTGTTCTGGTTCCAGCCCGAGCATGGAGTTTACAGGCATGTACCATCATACTGACACTGGTTTTATTTATTTATTTATTTATTTATTTATTTATTTATTTATTTATTTATTTATTTTGGTTTTTGAGTTTTTTGTTTTGTTTGATTCTGCTGTTTTCCCTTTTTTTCAGTGTGTTTATATCTTTTATTTATTTTTTTAAAGATTTATTTATTATGTATACAATGTTGTGCCAGCATATATGTCTACATGCCAGAAGAGGGCACCAGATCTCGTTATAGGTGGTTGTGAGCCACCATGTGGAATTGAACTCAGGCCCTCTGAAAGAGCAGTCAGTGCTCTTAACCTCTGAGCCAACTCTCCAGCCCCCAAATCTTCTAAATTTTATTTTAATATTTTCATCTAGACGTGGCAAGCATGCAGTCTGCCTCTGGGTATCCTCCAGGTCATAGTTCATGGCACCTTTTGCCTTGTATTCCTTTCCCTATAAAAGTCCTTTTAGTGCCTAGTATCATGTCTGGAGAGCAGATGGCAACCCAGATACCTGACAGCCATCATAGTGGTGGATGGAAGTGTTGAGGTCAGACGGGGAAGAACAAGGGTCTTGGGCAAGGGGTGCTACATAGTCTGTATAGTCTGAAGTATACTTCATTTGATTTTTAATATTTATTTATTTTATTTCCAATTATGTGTCTGGGGGTTGGAGCATGTGTGCTTTCATGCAGATGTCCTGAAAACCAAAGACACCTAATCCCCCTGGAGCTAGAGTTAAGGAGGTTGTGATCCACCCTGACATGGGTGCTAGGTACCAAACTACAACATCCTCCTAACTGCTGAGCCATTTCTCCAGCCCCAGGAGTAAACATGACCCTTTCTGAAGATGCCCATTTCTGTGGGGTCTTCAGTTAGGGAGAAACAGAAAACCTTGTCTTTGGAGAGACCGAGAAACGTAAAGAAGCATAACTTATAAGGAAGCTTTGTGGTGTTTTCCTTCAAAGGGGAAGAAAATCTAAAATCCTTAATGTATAAGCACAAAGGTCCCAACAAACAGAGTTTAAGTGAGGGAACGTGCTCAGCAGACAGGGGCACCTCTGCAGGAGGCCTGAGAACCCGACTTCAGTCCCCAGACCCACACGGTAGAAAAGAACCAACCACAAAACGTGTCCTCTGCCCTGTGCATTGTGACACATACACATGCATGTGCACATAAAATAAACAAACCGTTAGTTTTGTTTTGTTTTGTGGTGTGTGGTTTTTTGAGACAGGGTTTCTTTGTGTAATAGCCTTGGCTTTCCTGGAACTCACTTTTCACAGAGATCCTCCTACCTCTGCCTCCTAAGTGCTGGAATTGAAAGCATGTACCACCACCACCCGACTATGAAAATATTACTTGTTCAAAGGCCGGAAAGATAGCTTTATTGACAACCTGAGTCTGCTCCCTGGAAGGAGAGAACCAATCCCTGCAAATCATCCACTAATTGCTCCCTCACCGTGGCACATGTGCATTTCCCATGTGAGCGCGTGCACACACACACACACACACACACACACACACACACACACAGCTTAAAATTTTTAATTTGAGAAAAAAAGAGGCCAGAGATATCAAAGGAGCACAGAAAGTCTCAGCAGAAGAAATTCCAAAGGAGACGTAATTAACCTTATAAAGAATAGTATAAGAAAGGCCAGGCGGTAGTGACACACGCCTTTAATCCCAACACTTGGGAGGCAGAGACAAGCGGATCTCTGTGAGTTCGAGGCCAGCCTGTCTATAAGAGCTAGTTCCAGGACAGGCTCCAAAGCTACACAGAGAAATTCTGTCTCAAAAAACAAACAAAAAGAATAATATAAAGAGCAGAAGGTCCCATCATTCTTCAAAGTTTCTTTCTAAGACTCAAGTAGCATTACTAGCCAGCATGGTAGCACATTCCTGTAACCGGAGCACTGGGGAAACTAAAGCATGAGGGGACCTGGGGATCCAGGCCAGCTTGAGCCACATGGAGCTACACGGAAACCACAAAAGTCTTGGTGAGGATCTGGACAAATTGGAATCTTCAGGCACTGCCATGGGGAATATAAGGCAGTCACCATGGAAAAGTGAACCCAACAGTTTTGTCCCTGCAGGCGTTAGAGATGTAGACTCAGCCTGGACGTATAATTCAGTGGTAGCATGCTTGCCTGTGCAGCATGAATGAGGCCTTGGGTTCAGTCCCCAGTATTGCCCTCCGAAAAATTAAGTCTTTAAAACATGTTTTATGAGAATTGAGACTAGCAGCACTCGGGACGCTGAGGCAGGAAGATTGCCATAAATTAATCCCAGCCTGGACGACAGAGTGAGTTCTAGCCTAGCTGTAGGAAGTGAGAACCTATCTCATTGGATGGGAATAGGGTTCCTAGTAACTCTGTAGTTACATAGAAACCCAGTTCAAACATTCATGAGACTCCTAGTAACTCTGTAGTTACATAGAAACCCAGTTCAAACATTTGTGAGACTCCTAGTAACTCTGTAGTTACATAGAAACCCAGTTCAAACATTCATGAGACTCGTGAGATGCCCTTTGCTTACAGTGGAGTTTGTTTTGGGACACTTAGATGTCAAATTGTATTTTAAAGCACCCAGTGGTGGCAGTCCTAGCACCGGAGAGACAGAGGCAGGAGGCTCTCTGTGAGTTGGGGGCCAGCCTGGTCTACAGAGCTAGTTCTAGAACAGCCAAGGCTACACAGTCTTTCAAAACAGAATAAAGAAAAAAAGAAAAAGAACTTTAAAGCGCCTCTCCGCTTTGTTTTAAGGTTTTTTTTTACATGTGTTTAGTCTCATTGATTATCCTGAGTTTTCATTTTCCCTTTTTCTTTTTTTTATTGTTTTTTCCTGTATTATTGCTTTTTAACTTTTTCCTCCGAGCCCAGGATTGCTTTGAACTCCATTTGCAGCCTAGGATGATGCAAAATCATTTAAAAAAAAAAAAAAAGACTTGAGCATTTCTTAAATAACTGAAGACTGCATTCTAGTTTAGCCAGTACCAAATGAAAGTGTCTAGGGACGCACACATATTTGGGATGGTAACTGGAGGTGAATGTTTGTAACTGTGACTGGGTGGTGCTGGCTTATAGGAAGAGGTAGAGTTGAGACAGGGCTTCTGGGTAGCTGATGATGCTCTGCTTGGCATAAATGACTCTCAGATCTCCACTTTATTAAGCTATACATTTGATTTTGTACTAAAAAAGGTTTTAAATAAATTTTTTTGGAGACTGAAACTGTGCTCAAGTTGGGGATGGGTGCACACTCAGGAGGTGGAGGCAAGAAATAAAAACAACTTGTTCTGTGGGAAGCAATGAAGGCTGATCAGAAGACTTTCCGAATTCCAAGTAGTGTCATCGATGACCCGGAGCAGACAGTACTGTTTCCCCATGAGACCGGTTGGCACAGGGATGGGTAAATTGAGTCCCCAAGATCCCTGCAAATGCCAAATGTACTTTCTGTGATATCTGAACATTATCAACATGTTGCTCCACCACTGAATGTCCGCCATTTTCAGATAGCCAGGGTTATCTGTGACTCGTGTGTTCTAATGTATTTAATCCCATATCTCTTTGCCCCTTCCAGAATGGGATCTTATCCGCATTGCCTTATTTTGGCTGTTGGCTCTGCATGATTCCCTGTGGCCAAGCCGCTGATTATTTAAGAGTCAAGTGGAATTTTTCAACTATAAGTGTTCGGAGAATTTTTACCCTCGTGGGTAAGTAAGATGAATCTTAAGTTTTATTTTGCCTCCTAGTTATACCCATAACACCCCAAAACCCTTTGCCTCTGATCACTAAGATGTGAGGTTTCCCCACACACATCCTGTTTTTCGGCACACAAGCTGGGTGTAAGGGCTGAGTCTCCCAAGACTGCCCTCCTCCACTTTAGAGGTTAGTCACAAGAACTGGACTGTGACCTACACTTTTAACTTACTAAATCGGGGTTTGATTACTTTGCTAGACTAACTCACAGAACATGGGAGACAGACAGATGTTTGCTTACTCATTATCAAAGGTACTATAAGGGACAATATGGATGAACAGCCAGATAGGAAAATCCTCGAGGCAAGGTGTATGGGAAGGGCTACCTAGGTGCCGCCACCACCACCACCACCCAGTATCTCCACTGGCGTTCTGCTGCCTAGAAGCTCCTCTGAAGCGCATCCTTGTCCTTTGGTTTGTTTTGTTGTTAGTTGGTTATTGGTCTGTTTGTTGTTGACACAGAATCTGACTGTGTGATCAGGCTAATTCCAGGCCATCTGGAACTCAAAGTGGTCCTCCTGCTTCGCCATCCTGAGTGCTGGGATTATAGGTGTGCTTACTTGGTCAGTAGCCTGTTTCTAAAGCAAATTCTCGATGCTGTAGTACCTGGGTCTGGCTTCAAAATTCACAACTTCCAATTCCAACTGTCAAGAGCTGGACCACCATGCCAAGCCCAAACCTTGTCCTTTTTTTAGTTTCTGTGGAGGCGTCATTATGCCAGCATGATCGAGTAAATCAGTGGCCATCATGATCCTTCAGATCGACCCTCATCTCTGCCAAAGACACTGGTACCTTGGTCTTGTTGAAAGCCAGTCCCAGCTACTGGGGAGGCTGAGGCCAGAGGATCATTTGAGGACAAGAGTTTGAAGCCAGACTGGGTAACATAATAAAATTCCATCTCAAAAAGGAAAAGACCTTGAGAACCAGGCTTGGTGGTACATCTCTACCATCCTGGGACTTGGGAAGTAGAGCCAGCAGAATCAGGGGTTTGAGGTCGTCCTCTTAATACAGCTTGGGCTACCTGAGGCCCTGTCTCAAATACTGGGAAAAACATACTGTCTAGGGCCACTGGTCCCAACGTCACCAGTCATATTACCAGCAACAAAAGACAATGTTAATCACTCCGGAAGTTCCAGAGGCGTGAGGGCTTGTGCCCAGAGCAGGAATGTAGAGCAAGAATGTGTGTCTCTTCGTGTCACAGTAAGTCAAGGCAGCAGAAAAGAATAATCCTCTGTCTTGTTCACATATGAACCCTGGTTCCGACAGCCACAACTGCCTGTAAGTCCACCTGAAAGGCATCTACCACCCTCTCCTGGCCTCTGCAGGGACCAGAGAATGCACACAACATACATAAAAGTAACATGCTTTACGTAAATTTGGTCTGGGAATGGCAGTACACACCTTTAATCCCAACACTCGGGATGCAGAGGCAGGCAGATAGATCTCTGTGAGTTTAAGGCCAGCCTGGTCTGCATAGTAAATTGCACGTCAGAACTACATCAAGATCCTTTCTAAATAAATAAATGTAAATTTGGGGGCTGGAGATCTGCTCCTCCAGAGGACACTGATTTGGTTCTCAGCACCCACATGTGGCTCACAACTCTCTGTAACTTCAGTTCTAGGGGATCCGGTGTCTTCTTCTAGCCCCACCCGTACTAGACATACTCGTGGTGCACACACATACATGCAAACCCTACTAGACACACACGTGGTGCACAGACATACATGCAAGCTGTACTAGACACACACGTGG
>NC_022012.1:60968277-60972821 GCF_000317375.1 Microtus ochrogaster
AAAAAAAAATAAAAATAAAAAAATAAAAAAAAATTATACATACTGTCAAGCCAGGCAGTGATGGCACACGCCTTTAATCCCAGCACTCAGGAGGCAGGGGCAGGTGAATCTTTGTGAGTTCAAGCCCAGCCTGGTCTACAGATTGAGTTCCAGGACAGCCAAAGCTACAGAGAAACCCTATCTCAAACAAACAAAAAGTTATACTGTGAAAGGACCCAATTAGATTTGTTTTGTATCTGTGTGTGTGTGTGTGTGTGTGTGTGTGTGTGTGTGTGTGTGTGTGTGTTCTTCTTCCACTGCAGAAGCCACTGGATTGCCCTGGAGCTGGAGTTACAGATGGATGTAAGCAACCCAACATGAGTGCTAGAAACCAAACTCGGATCCTCTGTAAGAGCAGAAAGCACTCTTAGTGACTGACCCATCTCTCTAGAGTTCACTGTGTATTTATCTACTGTGATAATGTGAATTTTATCACATTTTGTATCAGTTCTTGCTTCTCCTTTCAGCCCTCCTGTTCAATTTTTGTTTGTTTGGTTGGTTGGGTTTTTTGTCTTTGCTGTTGTTGTTGTTGTTGTTTTTGTTTTTCGAGACAAGCTTTCTCTGTAGCTTTGGAGTCTGTCCTGGAACTAGCTCTTGTAGACCAGGCTGGCCTTGAACTCACAGAGATCCTGAGAGCTGGGATTCTTCAGTCTTTTTCTCCTTGACTCTCAGCTCTGTAGAGGTTGACTGAGCCTTTATCAGGTGCAGATTGAATAGCGCTGCGGGGTGGAGGGGATTTCGTTTTCTGGTTGTGTGAGTTAAGAGTCCACGTTTCCTGGAAGGCTTTCCAGTGAGGTAAGGAATGAAGCCCTTTGGTCTTCCAGGCAGTTCCGTGTTTCTACAGTAGGTGGCAGCACGATCCAGTTCAGGCTTCTGCAGTTTTAAAGAGACCCAATGCAATAATGGCGCTTCTTTTTCTCCTTCGACTTTGGAACTCCAGGAATGGTTGGCCCTGCAGTTTTCCTGGTTGCCGCTGGATTTATAGGCTGTGACTATTCTTTGGCTGTTGCGTTCCTCACCATATCCACGACACTAGGAGGCTTTGCCTCTTCGGGATTTAGCATCAACCATCTGGATATAGCTCCTTCGTGAGTACAAATACAAAGGTTGGCTGGGTTGTCTTTGCTTTCCTTCCTTACAATCACAGTGAAACACAGACAACATAAAATTTGCCATTTTAGCCACTGTAGTGCAGCCATCTCCACTACAGTCTCTCGACTTTTACATCTTCTCCGTTTGGAATTCTGTGTCTAGTTTATGAACACTGGCGCCACGTTTCCCCCTCTTCCCACGTCCTGGAAGCCACCGTTCTCATTTCTACTTTCCATGAATTTGACTACTAGAGGAATGACTTTAAGGTTTTTTTTTTCTAGACTTTAGCTTACACAACCGGTAAGTTGGTTTGAGCTACATCCACCTCCTGCGTGGTGTTCTCCTGCACACTGCAGTGCCGGTGTAACTTTGGTCCATGCTGGCTAGAACGAGAGCTCTGTGAAAGTCCATCCTCAGGAGCTAACAGGGAGCTTGACACGTAGGAGGCTTTGATCGGACAGATGAATGACAAAGCCTAGAATGTAGTCCAATTGGTAGAATGCTTGCCTAGCATCATGGAGCTATGGATTCAGTCCCCATAACATAATAAACTGTGGCTCAGACCTGTAGGCCCAGAGCTTGGAAGATGAACAAGGAAATCAGAAGTTCAGGGCCAGTCTAGGATACAAGAGGCCATGTCTTAATAAATAAATGGGGCCAGCAGGATGGCTTAGAGGCTTAAAGGGTAAAACATTTACCAACAAGATTGATAACTTTGAGTCTAAATTCTGGAAGCGACGTACAGGTAGAAGGAGCCAACCAACGCTACAGAATTGCCCTCTGACTTCTACATGTAGTTTGTATGTGTGTGTGGGGGGGGTGAGGAAGTGGAGTGAAGGGGAGCAAGACTTCAGGTTTAGCCTTACAGTTCAAGGCCAACTTGACCCATACAAGACAAAAAAAGTGTCTTGTATTACACTTTTATTACAAGGAGTGGAGCCATTGACTTGCCCATAGACGTTTAGAGCGTTGTGTTCATGTAAACACAAGTGTCTAACACTTGGGTGCTTACTAATCACTTACACAAACATCATCTTGTTTGTCCTAACAGCTGCCCAGTGAGGTAGGTGAATGCTCTTGGCTTATGCTATAGAAACTCAGATTCAGAGAAATTAAGTGGCTTATATTAACAAGCTAACAAATGCTAAACCCCTAATCTAAACCTAAAATTCTTATATTAAGCCCAAAATTGTTACTACATCTACGTCTCTGGAAGCATTCTTAGGGCCACAGAGTTCTAAGTCCCCGCTGAAAAGATAAAGGGGGTGACTAGATTGAGTACTCTATCTACCCCCAGGAGATTTGGGGTACTTCATTTATTAAAAGTAATGCATATGGCCAGGTGGTGGTGGCACACACCTTTAATTCCAGCACTTAGGAGGCAGAGGCAGGTGGATTCTGTGTGTTCAAGGCTAGCCTGGTCTACAAAGCTGGTTCTAGAACAACCAGAGCTATTACACAGAGAAACCCTATCTCGAAAAACCAAACAGAAAAACTAATTGCAAGGAAAGTTGGTTGAATTTAGTGACAGTTTGAGGGATATAAACATAACTGTAAAAATAAAGAAAACTTCACGTTCAAAGAGTCAAGACACTAGAAGCTGTCCCTTTGGGAAGGAGGCAGAGAGATATCCATTTTATTAACAAAGAGCTTCATAGTGACTGGGGCATCCCTGGCTACATATGTAATGAGTTCAAGGATAGAATAGGTCGTATAAGACCCTGTCTCAATATAACAACAATAATAAAACAACAAAGTGTAGCACTGTTGATTTTTCCAGTAGTCGATTATCGCACGAGCTGCGTGTAAACACAGTTGTCTAGTGCTTGAAAGCTTACTAGTCACTTGTACAAACATCATACTGTTTGTCCTGAAATCAGTCTAAGGAGGTAGGTACTGGGTGTTCTTGGCCCATTTCAAGGCTGAGGAAACTTGAGCCTTTACGGAGTAAGAACCAAGTCTCGTTAACAAGGGTCTGGGCTCATGGCTCAGTGGTAGAGAGCTTCCCTAGTCTGTGCAAAGCCGGGGATCCAGCCTCTAGCACGGCAAACAGGAAAGACAGGAAAAACAGTGATTAATACTGCTCGTTAAACAAAAAGGGAATCTGGAAGACATTGCAGTTGAAGCACGTGTTCAGTTATGTAACTTCCAGAAGCAGAGAGAGAGTTAGGAAGAAGTTGGAAGTTTGAGTAATCCTGTCAGCGTGCTCTGCAGACCGGGCCGTCAGCTGAGAGCTAAAGAACTGTAGAATTCCGGGCTCCACCAGAGCCCTAACAAGGATCTACACGCTGGGATCCTTGGGGAAACTGAGGCACTCGTCGAGTTCTGTCTTCCCATTCCCTCAGCAAAAAGTCGTGGAGTTTATGTACTCGCATTTACCCCACGTGACACTAGGAACAGATTCAGCGTCTGCATATGAGCTTAGGCAAAGTCGGGAATGAACCAATTTAAATTAAGTCGTTGTAGTATAGTATAATTTATCTTTTTTAACAAATACAAAGTACCTATTTGTGCAAGTCCTAACAGACACGCCCTCGTCAGTGGTGGGCAACAAGAAAGAGCCACAAATAAAGCAAGCTTTTTCCTGTTCCGGTCCTTAGTGGAGCATGTCCACAATCCTAACATTCAAAAGCCTGGGAAATTGAAGCCAGCATGGCCTACATGGTGAGATCCTGCTTCATAAAAGCAAAAAGTTATGGCTGGGACTTTAAATAACACTGAAGCCTGGAGAAAAAGTGCAAAGAGGTTAGACAAGAAAAAAAAATAGTGTATCATCCAGGCTTGGTGGTGCACATCTTTAATCCCTGCATTCCCAGCAGAGGCAGCCAGATCTCCAAGTTTGAGGATAGCCTGATCTACAGCGCTCCAGAGCAGCCAGCCAGGGCGACACAGAAAGACCCTGTCTCACACAAGAGAAGAAAGAAAAAACAGTGAGAGGAAGGAAGGGAGGGAGGCTGTATCTATGCTGTTTATATACTAGATACAGCCCAGTGGTGGAACACTTTCCCAGGGTTGGTTCCCAGCATCACAGCAGGGTGAGGAGCTGGAGACAGAGGAACTTACAGGAGAGGCGAAGAAATGGGTGTGTCTTAGTCTGTCATAACAGAAGAGGCTTAAACAATTCAACTTCAGATTCCATCTAGTTCTGGGACACTTTGGTAAAGAAAAAATTTTGGTTTGTTTTTAAGATAAAAGAAATCTACCCCAAGCGTGTTAGTAAGTTCACAAAAGCAAGGTGGGGAAACTTTACACACATACACACACACACACACACACACACACACACACACACACACACACACACGGTTGAACCTAGAACTGGGACACTTTGGTAAAGAAAAAATTTTGGTTTGTTTTTAAGATAAAAGAAATCTACCCCAAGCGTGTTAGTAAGTTCACAAAAGCAAGGTGGG
>NC_022012.1:60972921-60991125 GCF_000317375.1 Microtus ochrogaster
ACACACACACACACACACACACACACACACACACACACACACACACGGGATTGAACCTAGAACTCTGCACATACTATATCCCTTATCCATAAGGGAAGGAAGAAGAAACAGCTGTCTCAAGTTCTTCAGCGTTCCTCTCAGATAGAGGTGATAAGGACGTCCATAAGCCAGAGGTCCTCTGCCCCTCTTCCCGGACCTGCTGAGCCTTGAGCTCACACCTTGACTAGGCTAGCAAGCCCCAGCAATCTTGCCTTCTCCACTTGCCCTATAGGCATTTTCGGGGATGCCTTGCTTGCTTTATCTCATGGGTGCTGACTTTCAAATTCTCGTCCTCACGATTGCACAGCAAATGCTCTTCACCCCTGAGCCATCTCTCTGTCGCTTTCACAGGGTTGATCTTACTATAAGATACAGTATGTGACATGCTTATAAATCATTTCTCATAGCTTTCCCAACAGACAGCCACTATTCCAATTAACATGGAGTGTATTCGTGGTGTTTTCCCAAGCCCTTCCATAAATTGAAATTAAGATTTCTTTTGTTTAATTTTGAAATAGACTAGCCTCAAACTTGTAGCAATTCCCTCCCTCAACGTCCTGCTTGCTGGGATCACAGGGCTACTCTGGGTGAAAGAAGGATTCGTCTATGGTTAGTTTTGTTTCCTGGAACCATAGATTTTCGGATAGATTTTCGGTTGTTTTGTCAACAGGCATCTCGCATTTCAGGACCAGAGAAAACTGAGTCTGCAGGCATCAGTCTTCTCTGACACTTCCTGGCCAAGGATAATATAAATACTTGAATGGGCTTCTTGGTGCTGACATTTAATATTTCACAGCATTCATCTGCACTTGCGATCTGTCAGGGAAGAGACCTGGCAACATTGCAGCTGGTTCCTCCTCCTGCCAAGGTGCTAATGGTCTAAAGAGGGGGGAGGAGGGAGAGGTGCTGCCAAGCTGGATTAATTTAAGATGTACTCTCTGAGGGGAATGAGCCAAAAAAGATCTTGGCCAAATTATTATATGCTTTGTATATGGGCTTAAAACATAAATATATGGATGGTTGTACATTGTTGAATTAGGCACTGCAGAATTATTATTTTTTATTATCATTATTATTTTATTTTTATTTCTGACTCCATCTAAAATGAGAAAGCAGCCAGCCTGGTCCACAGAGCGAGTCCCAGGACAGGCTTCCAAAGCTACACAGAGAAACCCTGTCTCAAAAAAGAATTTAAAAAAAAAAAAAAGATGAGAAAGCAGCCAGCAGTGGTAGGTAGCCCAGATCTTTAATCCCAGCACTTGGAGGCAGAGGCAGGTGGATCTCTGTGAGTTCGAGGCCAGCCTGGTCTACAAGAGCTAATTCCAGGACATCCAAAGGCTGCACAAAGAAACCCTGTCTTGGAAGAAAGAGAGAGAGTTTTCAAGGTGAGGGCTAGAGAAAAGGCTCCACAGCTAAGAACATGTATTACTCTTGTAGGTGACCCAAATTCAATTCACAGTATCCACATCAGGTGACCTAAACATTGATGAGAATATCTGATTCCCTAAGATTTTGTTTGGGAAACTTTTCCCAAGCTTATTTAAAAAAATCTTTCCATCACAAGCACAGAGCAGACCTAACTTAAGTGTCAGCAAATTAGTGAAACAAGTGAATTGTGAAACTATGTTTAATATGATCTCATGTCTAATTACATACTTAGAAATATAAGCATACACAAGTAGTAATGAGCATATTTACCAAGGGGCTAATTAGATGATTATGTCTATATGAAAGAATTATATACTTTTATGTTCTTAATTTTTTTCTCATCTGTGTAATTTTCGAAGTTTTTAGTTCAGGGAGCTGATGAAATAATTCTGTGGGTAAATAAACTTGCCAGTAAGCATGATGGCCTGCATTTGGTCCCTGAAACACACGTGGTAGAAAGAGAGAACCAAGTCTCAAAAGGTACCCTCTGACCCCAGCTAGCATACTGTGGCACACACACACAAGCATACACAAAAAACAAAAATATGTAAATTTTTTTGAAAAATGGATTCAGCTTCATAACCAGGAAATAGCTACTTTTAGATGCTAGACATTGAAATCTAGGACCACAAGCATACTGGACCAGCTCTACTACTGAGCTACGTCCCCAACCTGTAATTTGTTTCTTTCTTTGTTTTAAAACAGGTTCTTAAGTAGCCCAGGCTAACCTCAAACTTGGTATGTAGCCAAGTCTTGCCTTAAACTCTTTTTTGTTTTGTTTTGGTTTTCAAAACAAGGTTTCTCTGGCAAGTCCTGGAACTCACTCTATAGATCAGGCTGGCCTCGAACTCACAGAGATCCACCTGCCTCTGCCTCCCAAGTGCTGGGATTAAGGTGTGCACTACCATCACCCAGCTTTTGCCTTAAACTCTTGGTCCCCCAATCTTCCTTTCTTCAACCCCCTAATGCTGTGGTTAAAGGTGTGCCCACCCTCTGTACCCCAATACAATATTTCCACTTGTAAGCTCCCAGTAGATCCAGAAACATGACGTAGAAAAGTTCCCTGGAAAAGGGAATCATATCTTCAGCCTTGTTACTCACTGTGGTGTTTTATGGGCCTTTGTGGTCATTTATTTTCATTGCTAACCCAATGTAGGCAATCTCAAAAGGCTCTGCCTATCTGCTCTATGCCGAACTGACCCACCTGTCTCTAAGGTAGATTGCTTTGCTCAGGAGTAGAAACTCCCTGGACCTTTGCATAACTATATGCAAGGCTTTGGCTAAATATAAAATCTTGGTTCAGTAAGTCATTCATGGAGACAGAGTGTCTCGGCCTGGGTCAGGAGAGGAGCTGTCTGTGAAAGGAGCTGACCTATAACCCAGGCCTCTGTGAAACTGTCTCCCCAGGTATGCCGGCATCCTCCTGGGCATCACAAACACATTTGCCACTATCCCCGGAATGATTGGGCCCATCATTGCTAAAAGCCTGACCCCTGATGTAAGTAGAAATTTTGCTTGTAAACTAAAAAGATTTGGGAGTTTCACACCTCTGTCAAGGTTAGTGTATTGTAATGGTAAAATTCTGGGTTTATTCCTTATGAAATTATATATATATGAGTTTTGCATGAATGTTGTATCTGTGTACCATGTGCATGCAGTGCCCAGGGAAGCCAGAAGAAGGAGGGCATCGGCTTCTCTGGCCCTGGCCCTGTAGTGATAAAAGATCATAAGGTCCACGTGAGTGCTGTCCTTAGCCATTGTCTGGGTGCTGGAAACCACTCAGGTCCTCTACGAGAACAGCAAATGTTCTTAACCACTGAGCCAAATCTCTAATCTCTTATGAAATTCTTTGTGATCAAAAATACAATATAAAGTTTATGTTGCCGGGCGATGGTGGCGCACGCCTTTAATCCCAGCACTCGGGAGGCAGAGGCAGGCGGATCTCTGTGAGTTCGAGACCAGCCTGGTCTACAGAGCTAGTTCTAGGACAGGCTCCAAAGCCACAGAGAAACCCTGTCTCAAAAAAACCAAAAAAAAAAAAAAAAAAAAGTTTATGTTGAAAGCCCCTACTTTATTGTGTAGGGATATGGGTCTGTGACTGGAAAGATCACGTGCCTTAACGTTCCTCCTGTCCACTGAGCATCGTGAGGAAGGAGGGAGACAACGCTTACAGGTCCCAAAGTCTGTAATAAGCTACCACCTAAGCAGGTCGCTGATGGATCAGGGCTGCAGGACGAGGACTCGGGAGCCTTGCTTCTCCTGGCAGTGTCCCGAGCAGGGGCAGAACGGGGCTGATCAGCACATAAACCACAAGCGTTTGTTGCCAAGTTACAGTTACAGTTTTCACCAATGAGAAGTCAAAGATTAGGGACTTTCCTTGTGTGTTCCGTCATTGTCAACCAACACAAAGGTAAGCCTTTTAGTCCAGCCAATCAGATCCATTTGTTCTTTCTGTTGTTAGGAATAGCCATAATATCTTAGAGAACTAAGGAGCATAACAGACTTTTTTTTTTTTTGGTTTTTCGAGACAGGGTTTCTCTGTAGCTTTGGAGCTTGTCCTGGAACTAGCTCTTGTAGACCAGGCTGGCCTTGAACTCCCAGAGATCCGCCTGCCTCTGCCTCCCGAGTGCTGGGATTAAAGGCGTGCGCCACCACCGCCCGGCTATAACAGACTATTGCTATTGTCTAAAGAGGAGGTTGACCAGCCATGGAAAGGTTCCCAGCTCCCCCTAGGACCTGGGAACTTGAACTATGTTTCATCCTGCAGGTAAAATGGAGTCTAAGGTCAAAATGGCTGTATTTAGGCCAGGTGCTTTTGCCTGCTCCCTTAATACTGTGTTCAGGCTGGAGTGTGCCTCAGCCAGTTGAATGCTCCCCTGGAAGGCATGAAGCTCTGGGTTTCTCCAACATAAAACTGGGTATAATGGAACACAGCACAAGAAAATATACATACATACATACATACATACATACATACATACATACATACATACACTGTTTCCATAGAGTACTCTTTTTTTTGTTGTTGTTGGATTTTTCGAGACAGGGTTTCTCCACAGCTTTTTGGTTCCTGTCCTGGAACTAGCTCTTGTAGACCAGGCTGGCCTCCAACTCACAGAGATCCGCCTGCCTCTGCCTCCCGAGTGCTGGGATTAAAGGCGTGCGCCACCACCGTCCAGCCCATAGAGTACTCTTTGGGGGCTAAGCAGAATAAGAGAACCGAATGAAGATCGTTGGCCTGGCTGGCTAAGGAAACAATGCTGATCAGAGGATCAGGAATTGAGCTCCACAGCAAGATCAGGGCCAGCCAGGACCACATGTGATCATTCCAGTAGCAAATAAATAAATGGATACCAGGCACAGTTTCACTTGCCTGTAACCAGCACTCAGGAAGCAAGGGCAGGAGGATTGTCATTAGTTTGAGACCAGCCAGGACTACGTAACGAAAGCTTGGAGAGAGGGAGGAAAGGAAGGGGTGAGGGGAGGAGATGGGAGAGAACTTTGTTCTGTAAACACAAGTTACGCAAGGCATTAGGAAAATTCACAAACCCTAATGACAGAGCCGAACACATGTTCAGACACTGATGTATCCAGGCAGCTGTGGCCCACATAGCGGAACCGCCCCTCAGCAAGGCAGGACTCCTAGCTGTCATTCCTCCCTCACCACCAAGAGCAACAGCTGTGAGCTTTTCTGAGCTTTTCGTAGAAGCTGTCATCAGTCTGCACTCTGTCCATCTTGTTGCTTGTGTCTATAGCGGTACGACTGGTTCATTGTCATTTGATACAGTACTAAAGAAGTGTTCCACCGCCCTGCTGCTGCTGGGTATTTGGTTTATTCCAAGCTCAGACTTTTGTGAATGATATTTCTGTTCTCACATCCTTTTCTGTATAACCAACTCTTCCATTGCATTTTCCTTCCTTGTCCAGAACACCATTAGGGAATGGCAGACTGTTTTCTGTATCGCTGCTGCTATTAATGTGTTTGGTGCCATTTTCTTCATACTGTTTGCCAAAGGAGAGGTGCAGAACTGGGCTCTCAGTGACCACCACGGACACAAAAGCTGAAGACAATGACAAATAATAATTAGTGTATTTTAATTTATCATGTAAACTGAAAGTGCCTTTGGTATTTTAATGTGTAAGCATTCTATGTGAGAAAAATAGTACCGGTATTTTTAAGGTAATCATGAAATGTTACTAGTTGCGAGATTATTTAAAATGAGCTGTTTTTAATTATTAATAATATATCTGCCAGACCTTATACTGGGTTTGCATACCCAGCTGCAAGTTAGGCAGCATGATATAAGGGAGGGCTTAACACGGTGGTTCTCGGCTGGGCAGTGGTGGTGGCACATGCCTCTAGTCCCAGCACTCAGGAGGCAAAGACAGGCAGATCTTACTGAGTTCAAGACCAGCCTGGTCTATAAAGTGAGTTCCGGGATTGTCCCACAGAGAAACCCTGTCTCAAAAAAAAAAAAGAATAAAACAAACAAAAAAAGACAATGGTTCTCAACCTGTGGCTCATGACCCCTTTTGGGGTCACCTAAGGCTATCAGAAAACACTAATATTTACATTATAATTCATAACAGTAGGAAAATTAGTATGAAGTCACAGCATATCAGTTTTATGGTTAGGGTCACCACATCATAAGGAACTGTATTTTTTGTCTGTTTGTTTTTTTCAAGAGAGGGTTCTCTGTGTAGCTTTGGACGCTGTCCTGGAACTCGTTCTGTAGCCCAGGCTGGCCTCAGACTCACAAAGCTCCGACTGCCTCGGCCTCTCTAGTGCTGGGATTAAAGGCATGTACCACCATCACCTGGCAAGGACCTGTATTAAAGAGCCACGGCCACATTAGGAAGGTTGAGAACCACTGGTTTAAGAAACGGAACTGAAATGGACCCTCCCCCACTAGTACACGTGTTTACTTAAATTAGATAAATCATCTCAGATTGTGTTAAATACCTGTTTTTGTCTACTTCCCTCATAAAAATTGTTGCCAACTCTCCCTAATACATAGGTCTCAGTAACCTCTCCATCAAGCCACCAGCCACTGTCAGACTTTGCCTGGCACCTGGACTGAGGGATCCATGCCCAGGCAGCTGCCAAGCATTCCCTCCCTGGCTTCAGGGCTGGCGTGCCCAGCAGTTATCAGAGGTGGCTTCCAAGTGCAGGGCCAATGCCAAGTGTTTAGCTGACACTCTTTCCCTGTGGCTGTTAATGTGTAGATAAAGCCCTAAGTGGACCAGAGCAGTGGATTCACAGCCACTGTCTTGACAGTGCCAGCCTGCCCTTGGCAGCACCCCGGCCTCATGGCTGGCAGTTGACCCACAGAGCAAGCGTGCAGCGCTCAGACAGCCGCAGATAACAGCATCCTTGATTAAAGTGACTTGCACACAAATCAGAGTATGGATTTTTACATTCAGTTTTTCTGGCTACATTAGATTTTTAATATCTTAAATCTTTTTTCAGTCTGTCTTGATTTATGTTCCTGGTCACAGTTTAAAGTGACTTTCAGGACCAAAGGTTTGATTCAGTGGTAGAGCGTTTACCTAGGACTCTGTTCCATCCGGCCGCAAAATAGAGCTAAAGGGACAACAGGTGAAGCTGGTGAGCCCCCTTTCCCGTGCTTGCTGAAGCCAGCTTCCGGCAGCTCCTGCCGCCTGGGGTCTGCTGGTTGTTGGACATACTGTAAGAAGTACCTAAGCATCGAAAGCCTGCCTTATGTTCTCTTGTGTCTGTTCAACACTTACCTGTGACATTTCAATTAACACTTGGTTAATGTAACACGGTGTAAATACATTTATATAAATTTATTTTTAAATTTGTAAATATAGGTTGAGTTGCCATGTGATGTTTCTTTTATAAATCATCAAAATAAATCCTTTCGCATTACCTTTCTGTGTTCCTAAGTTAGTTTATCTTGTGTGTATGGTACGGGTGTCCTGTGTTTATGGATGAGTGCCCTGTCTGCATGTATACCTTTATGCCAGAAGGGGGCATAAAAGTTGTGAGCCACCATGTGGTTGAGGGGAATTGAACTCAGGTCCTCTGGCAGAGCAGCCAGTGCTCTTAACCGCTGAGCCATCTCTCCAGTACCTTGTTTTACACCTTCTCTACATCCTCCTGAAACCATCCTTCCCTGTAAATGCATCTCTGCTACCACTAAGTGGGAAGTGAGGCAGCACCAGACATCCCTACTCTCACTGGCGATGTCGCACTTGCCGAACACAGAGTTTTCTCTGTGCCCTACCCAGAGGAAACTCTGTCCGGAAAAAAAATAAACAATAAATCCTATGGAGCTGAGTTTCCAGCTGACCCCGAAAACCAGGCTTGCGGAAGAAATTTCGACAAATGCTGATGTCTGCAGTTGAATTTAGCACCTGTTGCAGAGCGGGTCCCCCTAGTTGTCTTAGAGTATTAGAAATGCAGGTCCCCCAAAGAGAAAAAAAAAATCTGATGTCAAGTTTAAATTTGAGCCAGGTGTGAGGACGGCTACGTGTAATCCCAGCAGGTGGGAGGTGAAGGCAAGATGATCAGTTCAAGATCACCCTTGGCTACCCATCCAGTTCAAGGCCAGCCTGGGCTATGTGAGGCCATTCGGAAAATAAAAACTGAGTAGATCTCAGTGCAGGAAGATCACTGGGAAGTGGCCTGCACCCTCTCAGCAGAAACACGTCCGAGCCTCACATACGCAGCACAGATGCGTCACTTCCGCCGAAGAATTAAACTCTTACAGACGCGTAACTCTAGATTTCTCTGCCAGCTGTTACGTTTTCCTCTAAAGGAAAACACAGACGATATTTCCAGACTCTCGTCAACAGACAGCAAGGTTTGAAAAGACGTGAACGACGGCAACTTTCCCGCCTTAAGGAAGAACACTGGTGATTTTCCAGGTGTCTGTTTGCTCTGAGTTCATCAGGAGGCTGAGGAAGGAACAAGTTCCACCACACGGCCAGCCCCAGTGCAGCAGAAGCCGTGGTTGCACAACCAACGGCATCAGCGGCCCAGAGCCACCAGAGACTGCCCTATGGGCTCTAGAGATGGGGGGCACCTTAGCACCCACATACAGACACAGAATTATGTATTTAGGCTGAATGCTGAAACATCCTAGCATTTTCAGTGTGGGCTCCTGTCAGGATCACCCATGCATATTGGTCGTTTGCCCTCCGCTCCCTGCAAACAATCTTAGTCTAAAGCTTTTTATAAATTTTAAAGTTTAAGGTCCAAGACAGGAGCAGAAGGAGAGAGAACACGAGCAAGGAACTCAGGACCGCAAGGGGGGCACCCACACATGGGAGACAATGGGGATGTTCTATTGGGAACTCACCAAGGCCAGCTGGCCTGGGTCTGAAAAGGCCTGGGATGAGGCCGGACTCGCTGAACATAGCGGACAATGGGGACTACTGAGAACTCAAGAACAATGGCAATGGGTCTCTGATCCTACTGCACGTAATGGCTTTGTGGGAGCCTAGGCACCTTGGATGCTCACCTTACTAGAAATGGATGGAGGTGGGGGTTCCTTGGACTTCCCACGGGGCAGGGAACCCTGATTGCTCTTCGGGCTGAGGAGGGAGGGGGGACTTGGGGGAGAGGAAGGGAAATGGGAGGCGGTGGCGGGGAAGAGACGGAGATCTTTAATAAATAAATAAATTTTAAAAAAAAGAAAAAAAATTTTAAAGTTTATAATTTCACTCAGCAATCTGAAAGGTGACTTAGTTTCATTGAGATCGATAGCAATCCAGACAGGATAGGGTTTTTGTTTTGTTTTTTTGTGGCAACTGTGATGGAGACATGACGTTCTAAACTCCCCCAAAACTCATAACGTGACTAGCCAGAGACTGTGGGGAAGGGTAAAGACATACCATTGTTTATTTCCCTAAAAGTCCAGGAGAGCAGAGAGTGCTGGTGTGCAGCTGTCTCCCACAGGCAGAGTCAGAAAGGTCAGGAGTTCAAAAACATCCTCAGTTACTTGGTGAGTTCAAGGAATGGGGGGGAGGGGATTTCCTTAGGGAACTATTCTTTAGAAAAGCTGGCTGTTCTAGAGAATTTGATCGATAATATGAAACCCGCCCAAGCGTACTGGTCTCTCTGGCAGCTGGTCACTTACATCTCAGTCCAGTGTTCCCAATCCTTTTGACCACTTTCCGCTGTCACCTTTCACGGTGCTTCATAGCCTGTGTGGAATCAGCACTGCCTGTTTTCGACACTCGGCACCGTGTGTCACCTCTGACTTCTCTCAGCACAGACCACAAGGGCCAGGGAGGTAAGGGAGAGGCCAAGCGAGAGGTCCTGTCGCCCAAAGACGGCACTGAGTTAATGGGTAACAGACTAGAAGAGAGCTGGCGACTTCTCAGTGTGGGAGGGAGGTCAACATCGAAAACATTTACAGCGTTTGGTAGCTCGACAAGAAAAAGAAATAAACCTAAGCTGGGGGTGGCAGTGTCACCCACAAGCCTTGAAATGGAGAAATGAGATGGGCAAACCGGAAGTTCCCAGTCACTGTGGCTACACAGCGAGCTCACGGCCAGCCTGGTATAATACCTGAGACCCAGTCTCGGAAACCCACAGAAGGAAAATGAGGAGCAGCGGAAAGACGGCTCCCTTAGTAGCAGACCATAGGCCAAACAAGCATGCGAGGGGGATGGGCGATGTCCCTAGGGACCAGAGGAAACGAGAGTCGGGGAAGAGCGCTATCGTCATAGTGAGACAGCACCTTAGACTCCCCAGCAGCAAAACTGAAGTTTGGCGCTGCCAGCTCAGCTGTACCACCATGCCTCACCTGAGTGAGACCCCAGCACAACCCCCGGTGCTGCGGGAAAAGGGAACAAAGAAGCTGGGTTGGTGGTAGCAAAGCCCTTTCATCCCAGGGCTTGGGAGGCAGAGGCAGGTGGATCTCTGTGAGTTAGAGGCCAGCCTGGTCTACAGAGCAAGTTCTAGGACAGGATCCAAAGCTATACAGAGAAACCCTGTCTCCAAAAGCCTAGACAGACAGACAGACAGACAGACAGACAGACAGACAGATACAGGGGGTTGGGGGAAGAAAGGGAAGTTTGAAGTGTGTAAGTGTTGACAAAGAGTGTTCAGAGGTGAGCATTCCTGTTCATGAGGTGAAAGAGGAGAATATAGGTTGGTTTGGAAACGGTCTCACAGAGCTCAGGCTGACCTTGGATCTTAACTCTTCTTCCTCTGCCTCCCAGGGACTAGCATTATAATATGGCCAATATTTCAATTAAGTAGAAAAACGTCTTTGTGCCCAGATGTGAGTCCCAAACCTGCAGTCCTGAGTGATTCTCACTTAGGTTCCTGCTTATTGTAACAGAGATAAAGGCGCCACAGGTGTCCATCAGCATGACAATATAAGTTGAATGTTATATTTACTAAGAAATGATGTAATTTAAGAACATGCAGAGACCTCAAAAATATTGAGTAAAAAATTTCATAACACAATATCCCTTTCAAAAAACTTTAGCCGGGTGATGGTGGTGGTGAACACCTTTAATCCCAGTACTCAGGAGGCAGAGGCAGGTGGATCTCTGTGAGTTCAAGGCCAGCCTGGCTACAAAGTTCCAGGACAGCCAGGACTACACAGAGAAACTCTGTCTCGGAAAAATTTAAAAATTCGAGATGGTGTTGTTACGTAGCTGAGGCTGGCCTAGCACTTGCTAGCCCTGGCTAGCTCCACTCTCACTGACTCCTAGCTTTTGTCTTGTACTTCTGCGGGTTATCAGCATGAGCCATCACGTCCAGCAACTTTCTAATTTATAATAATGTCTCCCAATATAGCTCTGGTTGGCCTGAAAAATCACTGTATAGACCAGGATGGCCTTGAACTTATAGCAATCCTCCTGTTGCTGTCTTCCCAGTGCTGGGAAAGTTGCTTTTTTAGGGAATGTTTTTTCTTTTTCTTTTTTCTTTTTTTTTTTTGGTTTTTTTTTTTTTTTTTTGGGGGGGGGGGTCTGGGGGTTGATTTTTTTGTTTTGATTTGTTGATTTATTTGTTTGTTTGTTTTTATGCTTTAGTTGTGAGCCTAGCATTAACAGACAAACATTTTCTCAGATTTTTAAAAAAATTTTTCAGTCACATTTTTATGTAAGATTGAACACACCGTGGTGGGCTTCCTTCCACTATGCAAATCTCAAGTTAGAAGAGTTGGCAGTAAACACCTTTCTTACAGAGGCATCTCACTAGCTCTGTATTTTGGGTTTTGTTATTGTTGTTGTTGTTTTATTTTTTTTTGTTAGAGACCGGGTTTTATGTAGCCCGGGATTGCCTTGAACTCACTATGTAACAAAGGATGACATTGAGTTCCTGACTCCACTGCCTCCACTTTGCCAAGTGGTGGGATCACAGGTATATACAAGCCCACATGAACATCTCTAAAGCTACAAAAACATGATCATTTTCCAAGGGCACCCATGTAATTGAGAGTAAGTAATAAATATTTTAGAGGAGGGGACGGGGAGTAAGATGGGGGGGGGAGTAATTAGAAATAAAAACAACTGTGGGCTTGCATCGAACAAATAGGAATAGCAGTGCATGCCAGTGATCCCAGCACTAGGAGACAGAGGCAGGAGGATTGTGAGTTCAAGACCAACCTGGACTACTATAGCAAACTTAAGGCCAGTCCAAGTTACACATGAAGCCCTTATGCAGTGGCAGGTTGCTTGCTCAAAATATATAAGACCTTGGTTTTATTCCCAGCACTGTTAAAAATAACTAAGTAAAGATTAAAAAAAAATATATCAGCCAGAAATGGTGGCCCACACCTTTAACCCCAGCAGTACTTGGAAGGAAAGACAAACAGATCTCTGTGAGTTTGAGTACAGCGTGGTCTATACAGTGAGTTCCAGTACATCCAGGGCTACATAGAGAGATCCTGTCTCCAGGGGGTCTGGTGGCACTGGAGAGAAGGCTTAGTGGCTAAGATCACAGATGCTCTTCCAGAGGACCCAGGTTTGGTTGCGAGAACCCACATGGCAGCTTCACAACCAGTTGTAACTTCAATAACAGAGGATTCAATACCCTCTGTTGGCCCCTGAGGCACCACACACACACACACACAGCACACAGACACATACACACAAAATATAGGTACATAATATAAAAAGAAAGAAAGAACAAAGAAAATGATCTGATGTGCTAGTGCATGCCTGTAACTCCAGTGCTGAGGACCGGGAGATGGGAGGAACAGAAGTTAAGGGTGAGCCTCCAGGACATCACTGAAACTGCGCTTCAAAAGGCCCTGTCAAGGAAGGAGGGAAACAAGAGATCATTGTAATGTTCTAGTCAGCCTGGTCCCATAGCAGATTACAGGCTAGCCAGGGCTATATGATGAGACCCTGCATCAGGATAAAAAAGTAAATAATGAGACTGGGTATAACTAAGTGGTTGTGTACTGTAGTGATTTGGATGAGAATGGTGACTCAATATTTGAATGTTTGGTTCTCAGTTCATGAACTGTTTCTGTTTAGGAAGGATTAGGAGGTATGGCCTTGTTGAAGGTGCATCACTGGGATGGGCTTTGAGGTTTCAAAAGTCCAGAATGCCCAGTATCTCTTTCTGTGTATCTCTCTCTGTCTGTCTCTGTCTCTGTCTGTCTCTGTCTCTCTCTGCTTCCAACCTGCAGAGAGGATATAAGCCCTCGGCTACTATCTGCCTGCCTGCTACCATGCTCTCTACCGTGATGGTCAAGTACTCACCCTCTGAAACTAGAAGCCAATCCCAATAAACCCTTTCTTCTATAAGTTGTCAGGGTCATGGTGTCTCTTCACAGCAAAAATAACAAAGACACATGTTCATCTAACATACTCAAGGGTCTGATCCCTAGCACCAAAATAAACACAGCTATAAAAATACGGTAAATGGATTTTCAGTGTATTAAAGTTGACAGGGGAAGATGCTTTCTAATTTTCTTTCCTCTGCATTAATATTTTACTGGTCATTTGAGTTACTTTGGTAATTAAAATATAAGAATGGGAGAATCGTTATTGGTAACATTGGAGGACTATTCATAATATTTTAAGTATCATTACTTTTTGGAGCGACCACTGAGATCTAATTCACATACCACATGAGACTTTTACTATGGTCCCAGGTTGCACAGCTGTCAGATTTCCAATCCCAGCACATCTCACTGCCGCAAACAGAAGTCTTTCCTCCCCCAGCAGTCACTGCCTCCCCCACCCTCCACCCCACACCGCACCCCACCCCACCCCCACACACCTACAACTAGACACTCATCCTCCACGTCTGCAGAGTTGCTACGGTGGACAACTGGTGTAATGGGATCCTTTCGAATGAGAGCCATGGTGGCCAACATCTTCCTTACAGGATCTTAATGTCACAGCCTGTCCCATCCTGTCATACCGTTCTTGTTTATACACTTATCCCTTGATGTGCACACTTGGGCTTCTCTAGTTTGGGGCAGCTATTAATAATGCCCTTGTGAGGAGCTGAGCGATGATTCCGTGGGGAAGGGTACCTGCTGCAGCGCCTGGCCACCTGAGCCATCTCTGACCTCAATACTCTTGGCCTGGTCTGTGCTTCACTGTGTGAGTGCGCACATGTGTGCGTGCGTGCACACATAGACACACGCACACACAATGTAATTTAGAAGGCTTTTTTTTTTAGATAATGCTGGTATAAAGAAACATAAATGAATAATAAATAAATAATGCTGGTATGAACATTCTCGTGTGCAGACATTCTGTGTTCACATGTGGTTTTTGGTGGTGGTAATGGTTTTTTGTTTGTTTGGTTGGTTGGTTTTGGTTTTCCGGGGCAGGGTTTCTCTGTGCAGCTTTGGAGCCTGTCCTGGAACTCATTCTTAGACCAGGCTGGCCTCAATCGTTTTTCTTGACTATGGTGATTCCACTTTTGCTTAAAAGAAACAGACTTAACGGAGGCGGAGAAAACAACTATGAACACAGAGCAAAATGTTAACAACATTCGTGAATAGTGAAGGAAGGATTAGGTTTTTTTCTCTTTGACATCTTTTTTCTTAAGTAGATAGGAAGACGAGTGTAGAGGGAAGTTTTTTTTAACTTATTTATGTGCATGGGTGTTGGGGCCCCTGAGACTGGAATTATAGACAGTTGTGAGCTGCCATGTGGATGCTGGGAATTGAAGTGGGTCCCCTGGAAGAGCAGTCAGTGCTCTTAACCACTGAGCCCTCTCTCCAGCCCCTCACTTTGGTATTTTTAACTTGTCTTGTGAGACAGAGTCTCATCCATCTAAGGCTGGCTGGCCTTCAGTCCCTGACCTTTCTGCTTCTGTCTCACAAATGCTGGGACTACAGGCATATGCCACCAGGCCTGGGTCCTTTATTTAGTTAAAATGTTTGAAAAAATTAAATCAATCAAGAGGAAAAAAAAAATTCAGGGTCAGCCCAGAACTGCTCAACGGCTAAGAAGGCCAAAGCAGGGCTGTGCAGCACTGGGCTTTGAGTGCTGGCATCCTCGAGCCTCACCACTTGGCTGGGCTGTAAAGTGTCACTGTGGGGACAAAGTGGCTCTTGTTGATATTCACATCAGCCATGGGGCTTGCCAAATGGCCCACATTTACTATCCCCAGAGGATGTCCCTCAGCTCTGCCTCTCCCTCCACTTCCTTACCAAAGTATAAATGCCCTACCCCTTCCCCCTTTATTTTAAGTTTTTAAAATAACCACGTTTTTCTGTTTTGAGACAGGGTCTCTCTCATGTAATGACTTAAAACTGAGTTGACTGGCCTTGAACTCCTGATCCCCCTGCCTCCGTTCTCGCAAGTGCTGGGATGACAAGCATACTCCACCATGTCCAGCTAACAACACTATTTAAGTATTTATGTATTCTTTCATTCATTCATTCTTTCATTCATTCATTCATTCATTCATTCATTTAACACCCGTGTGCAGCTCAGAGGACAACTTGTTGAAATCGGTTCCCTCTGTCCCAGGGGACTATTCTCAGGTGTTCAGGATTTACGCAAGCGCCTTCTCGCCCGTCTAAAGAAGGAATGTGGTTTTTAGAAAACGCATTTTTAAAGCGCACACATGCTCCTCTCTTCTGAAGCTGGGGTTTCAATGCCCCACTCACCGCGTGGGTCCTTTGGTCCCGGACACCAGAGAAACGCAGGTTTGCACCCTGGCGGTGGGCGCTTCCCCTGGGAGATCAAGCGGTTACAGCTCTCGGGAAGCACTAGTTTGACTCACGCCTTAGTGGACTCCGGAAGCCCGATTAGCAAAGCCTAGATTTCTTTGTCTAGGGAAAGGAGATGACTCACAGCAACCACGTGCAAAGGAAGGCATTTAAAAGGGCTCAGCGGCGCAGCTTAGTGGAAAGTCACTGCGGCCACCTGCTCGCGCTCCCGTCTCTGGCCTCAGGGGGCAGCAGAGGCACGAGGCAAAAGCGACCTACTTGATTCTTGCTTCTCCATTTCATTCTAGATTCTAGATCCTGCTTCTCCATCTCATTCAAGAGTAACTCTTACCAGCAATTCTGGCCAAGCGTGGTGAACCACGACTTTAATCCCAGCACTAACGAGGCAGAGGCAGGCAAATCTTTGAATTCCAGGCCAGACTGGACTACATAATAAATTCCAGCCAGGGCTATATAGACCCTGTCTCAAAACAATACTGCTTAATACAGCACTAAGGGTCAGGACTTCAGAAGCATCCTCAGCCACACAGTGAGTTTGAGACCAGCCCAAACTGTAGGGCCCTGGGCACAGAATAAGGGCCTAGCATGGTAGCATATGCCTGTAATACCTGGAATGCCTGAAAGGGTGAAGAGAGAAGATTGCAAGTCTGTGGCTAGCCTAGCCTGGTCTACAAATGGAGACACTCTCAAAACAAAAGAAAATCAAGAACCCATCCCAATTTTTGGGATGGGGGGGGTCGAGACAGGGTTTTTCTGTAGTTTTGGAGCCTGTCCTGGAACTAGCTCTTGTAGACCAGGCTGGCCTCGAACTCACAAAGATCCGCCTGTCTCTGCCTCCAAGGGGCTGGGATTGAAGGCGTGCGCCACCACCACCTGACCCCATCTCTATTTTGACCACATTCCAGGCATAAACTTCCCACTATAGCTGAAGGCAAGCATGGATCTCAGTAAAGAATTTGTCTTCCTGCCAGGAACAGAGACTCCGCAAAGAAGTTGGCTGAGGCCCTGAAGTTAGAAGGAGGTTCCTAAAAAAATACCGACAGTTGTTTAATACAGAATGTGTTGTCTTTGGGATGTCTTCTGCAGAACTCTCAAGGAATAGAGAAGCCCCGGCCAGTATCGAGAAAGCCAATAGCAACCAGGCTTGGTGGTGCAGTCTCCTAATCCTAACACCTGCGAGACAGAAGGGGGCTTGCTAGTTCAAGGTCATCTTGACTACGTAGTTCTAGGTCAGTCTGGCTATATAGCGAAACCCTGTCTCAAAAAGAATTTATTTAGAGCTGGGCGGTGGTGGCGCACGCCTTTAATCCCAGCACTCGGGAGGCAGAGGCAGGTGGATCTCTGTGAGTTCGAGACCAGCCTGGTCTACAGAGCCTAGTTCCAGGACAGGCTCCAAAGCCACAGAGAAACCCTGTCTCGAAAAACCAAAAAAAAAAAAAAAAAAAAAAAAAAAAAAAAGAATTTATTTAGGGCTGGAGAGATGGATCAGCGGTTAAGAGCATTGCTTACTCTTCCAAAGGTCCTGAGTTCAATTCCCAGAAACCACATGGTGGCTCATAGCCATCTGTAATGAGGTCTGGTGCCCTCTTCTAGCCTGCAGGCATACATGCAGAAAGGATATTGTATACATAAGAAGTAAATAAATAAATACTTAAAAAATTTATTTAAAGAACCAGTAGAAATGTCAATAGAACGTGTTGAATGCCAACTCTTCTTGTGGGAGGGCATCTCCCAGCATGTAGCATAAAAAACGGTCCAGGCTGAGACAGCTGGCTCTGAATTTCTCAGTGAGTCCCACCAATACCTGCAGGGCTGCTGTTCTCGTCCCAGCACTGATCGAACCCCATCCAATTTGAGCCCGGGCATCCCAGGTCATTAAAAGCATCTACTCTACCAGGGAGAGGAGGATCTGCCTTCAAGCAAGCTCTTGATGATCAATGCTCTCTTCTCCTAGTGTGAATTCCAGGACAACCAAGGCTACATAGAGAAATCCTGTCTTAAAAAACAAAACAAAACAAAAGCAAACTAGCAACGATGATAATGAAGAAAAAGAAGATGATGCGATCAATGCTGAGGATGCTGTTGAGGATGCTGAGGATTCTGAGGATGCATCTCAGTGGCAGAGTACCAGAGCCCTTGGTTAATATATATGGAGTCCTGAGTTCAGTCTCCAATACCACCAAAAACAAAACACACAGAGAGAGTTACATTTCTGGGATTTAGTATTACATTTTTGCAAAGCAAATTAATTCAGACCAGCTGCCATTCAAGTTCCACCAACACACAGAGTTTTGGTCAGGGCAGGTCTGAACTGATCAACACCTTATTCCCACCCCTCACAATCCTGCAAACCAAAATATACTCAGTATGGGCTCAGGAGTGACAGCCTGAGGACCTACATTGTGCCAACCAAACTGAAACAAATTGTTTGTGAGAAATTTCTGTGGTTTGTACTGACCAAAGAAGCCTGGGATTTTGATTAGTGGGAATTGTTTTGCAACCAAGAACTGTCAGGGGGCTGGAGAGATGGCTCAGAGGTTAAGAGCATTGCCTGCTCTTCCAAAGGTCCTGAGTTCAATTCCCAGCAACCACATGGTGG
>NC_022012.1:60991735-60993160 GCF_000317375.1 Microtus ochrogaster
TGGCCTCGAACTCACAGAGATCCGCCTGCCTCTGCCTCCCGAGTGCTGGGATTACAGGCATGCGCCACCACTGCCCGGCTTAGAACACATCCTTAATAAGATCAATAATTATACCTGCCTGGAAGGCAGAGGCAGGAGAATCACTATAAGCTTAAAGTCAGCCTACTCTACATAGTGACAGGTCTACATCTTGTCCCTATATAATATAGTAGTTCCTTTTATTTAAGCCAGACTGTATTAGAACATCCAAGAGCACTCAACAGTCAGAGCTAACCACTGAATCCAGTTCTTCAAGTTTCTCTGCCGTGGTGCCTCACCAGGAAGATACTTAAGTGATTCTTCAGATCCCTCTTAGAGTCTTTCTGTGGCACAGTGGTGGGAGCGACCAATAAACTTGAGGTAAAGACCCCTTACCCCTCACCCCAAGTGAGTCTGAACAACAGCAAGTGTCATCTGAAGAGCATGCGAGGGTGGGAAGTCCCTTCTCAGACAAGTCAGGCACTGCTTGTACCATCTGCCAGGTCGGTCATTTGTCACAGCCTTTCAACACCTCTCCTGGACCCAGTAGATGCTGGGGCTGTCCAAAAGCTGGATAAGCAAACTCCCTTTACCAGGAGGCTGCCCAGAAAGTCATTCCACTGCACTATGGCAACCTTCTCTGGCAGGCACTGAAAAATAGGATCAGCATGTCCTAGGCCAGCCAACGTTGTAGGGATGTGGAGAAAAGGTCAGAAAGATAGCCGGGTGGCGGTGGCACATGTCTCTAATTCCAGCACTCAGGAGGCAGAGGCAGGCGGATCTCTGGGAGTTCGAAGCCAGCCTGGCCTGCAAGAGCTAGTTCCAGGACAGGCTCCAAAGCTACAAAGAAACCCTGTCTCGAAAAACAAAAAAAAAAAAAAAAAAAAAAAAAAAAAAAAAAAAAAGAAGAAGAAGGAAAGGTCAGAAAGATTGACAAGAACATTGGCAACTATGTGGCTTTAGACAGCAAGGAAGGGCCACTGGAGAGAGAGAATTGACAGGGAATTGCTCATATATATTCAATTCATTCCACAGTATTGATTAGCAGCATGTGGACGAACCTTGAGGCTAGCGCTGATAGTTCCCTGACGGTACACAGGCACTGTAGCCCCCACAACAATCAGGAAAGAAGACGCTTCCCAGGAAGTCAGGAAAGAAGTCAATTCCCAGTGTGTCTTGGAAGACACACAGCCTGCACCAGCTAGGGGAAATACTATGGAAAGAAGAGTGTGGCTTTGTGGGCAGAAAACTGGCCTCAGTGCCAGGACGATGTGGGAAAGCCGCAGACCTCCAGGGGATGTTTTCTGGTCTTCGGTGTGCACCATTATCGCTCACAGCCCTAGATGCCTACTTTACACTAAAAGACGCTTTGTGTTTTTGGTTTTTCGAGACAGGGTTTCTCTGTGG
>NC_022012.1:60993260-60996033 GCF_000317375.1 Microtus ochrogaster
ACTCACAGAGATCCGCCTGCCTCTGCCTCACAAGTGCTGGGATTAAAGGCGTGTGCCACCATCGCCCGGCTGCGTTACGACTCCTTTATGAGGAAAAAAAAATGAAAACCTACCTCTGTTGGCGCTTTTACTCTTGTATACATGTGTGTTTGAAATGGGGTCTTGCTATGATGCATAAGCTAGCTATCTTCTAAGCTTTGGAAATTCTGTGTTAGCTTCCTGAGTATCTAGAATACAGACATTCGACACCTCATCTAACTTATCTGGTAGGTTTTTAGTGTCCAGAAAGTATTACTGCTGTGTGACGTTTCCTAGGATGTCTCTTTATACTAGCTCGGTCAGCAATGACAGACCAAAGAACCCCACCCAAGTACAGCTTGGTGAAACAGTCGATTTACTTGAAGCTATTTGTGGAGCATGAGTTAGAAGATACTTATGGGAGCATGACCAGTTTGTGGACGGCTGCATCACCACCACCATACACCACAGCCTCTGCCTCCTCCTCTAGTTCACAGTTTCCTTCTGGGAGAAGACATGTTTTATGCACCTTGGTGCTGCCTTGTGAGGCCTCCTGACTTCAACAGGAGAATATAGACTGTCTCATGTGGATAGTTACAACTGTTCTGATTTCAAGATGGCAATGCCTGTGTCGTGCTGAAAAGAGAGTTCCTCAACATTCCACCTCTTCCTCTGGCTTCACACACTTTTTGTTTGTTTGTCTTTTAATTCTGTTTTTATTTCTCGAGACAGGGTTTCTCTGTGTAACAGCTCTAGCTGTCCTGGTGGTACCAGCTCTTGTTGACCAGGCCGGCCTTGAACTCCTAGAGATCCGCCTGCCTCTGCCTCCCAAGTGCTGGGATTAAAGGCCCACCACTGATGGGCTGGACTTTACATTCTTTTGGTTCCTTCTACCTCAGTATTCCTTGAGCTTTTTTTTTTTCAGAATGGAACTGATATAGATGTATTTTTTTCCTACTTAGTGAGGAGCATTGGGCTTTTATGCCATTGCAATAGTCACTTATTCTCAGAACTTTGACTGGTTATGAGTCTCTGAAGTAACCACTGTCTACTGCAAGATGCAGCTTCTCTGACCAAGGCAAACAGCAATAGCAATCAATGGCTATACACAAATGTTTAGAGGGCAATCATAGCCATCTAACAAAACAACAAATTTCCCACTAGCTCTGTGACTTCCTTAGCTACAGAGTTTTTCTCTTTGCTCACAGTACCAAATATGGGTTCCTTCTTGTAGTGTGAGCTTTAAATCCAGTTGGAAAGTATTTGGTTGTGCCCATAACCATCATGCCATTAGTGCACAAGCAGGTACATCTTAGCAAGACTGCTGGTAATCCAGAATTCTGCCTGCCGGGCATGATGTCTACTGTACTCATGCATTCACAGCACAAGATGAGTTGAGATTCCAGCAAGGGATAGAGAGGGGCTCCTGAAGCACCACTCCTAGCTGAAGGACTATTGGCATTTGACAGCTGCTGGCAGGCTGGTCACGCTCTGGTTCACCTGCCTGTGTTCACGCGCACAGAGGCCTTACTACTTGGTTCCAGAGGGTTGTGCAGAAAACGAAGAGGCCATGAAGGGAGACATGTCCGGTGGCCCAGGAGCGGGAGAAGGAAATTGAGGACATTATTGTGACTTGTTGTACACATGTATAAAATTGTCAAGGAATAAATAAAATATTCTATAAGCCAGCCAGCATTCTGGCATGGAGAGGAAAGGAGCTCACTAGTCCATAACCTTGGCGGAGGAGCCATTAACAGCTGATGGTTTCCAGGAGAGGGAGAGTCAGTTTTCTTTAAGGCTGTGACTGTGCCCCATGAGCGGCTCTTCACCGGTGAGTACATGAACAACGTAAATTGGATATGGTAGGAATATATGCAAAAGAGGGCATAGTGAGGGGTAGAAGGTTGGGAGTAGGAGTTGGGGTTAAGGTCAAAACAAACTGTATTCATGTATGAATTTTTTTGTTTTTTGTTTTTCAAGACAGGGTTTCTCTGTAGCTTTGGAACCTGTCCTGGAATTAGCTCTTGTAGACCAGGCTGGCTTTGAACTCACAGAGATCCGCCTGCCTCTGCCTCCCGAGTGCTGGGATTAAAGGCGTGCGCCATCACCGCCCAGCTCCTCCCTAGACTTTTATCTTGAGCATTTTTTCCCAATGTATAGAGCCCGTCTTTGTGGAAGAGGTCAAAGTATTTTGCAAAGAGTTTGGATGTAGTGGTGCCTTAAGCTTTATCGTGCACATGGGATTGAGTTCCTTGTCTAGCCCCTATAAATATAATTTTTAAAAATAGTCTTTAGGGCCAAGTGTGGTGGAACATGCCTTTAATCTCAGACTTCAGAGGCAAATATTCATAGATTCAAGAGCAGCCTGGTTTACATAGCAAGTTCCTGGACAGCCAGAGGCTCCATGGAGAGACCCTGTTTCAGTGCTGCTTCTACCCCACCCCCGCCCCAAATCCTTAGGGCTGTTGGAGGATTTTCCTCAGCCACCTTGATGATCATCATCTGTGCCTTATCCAGCTGTAAAACGTCCAAGAACTTACATCTGTGACTGAGTTAGCACTATGTGGTGATGCAGGCCTGTAGGAACGACACTTTGGAGACTGAGATAGAATGGCTGTGAGCTCAAGTCAGTCTAGGCTCCATGGTGAGTCTGAGGCCAGCTTGAGCTTCCAAGATCATGCTTCAAAAGACAAAGGAGAAGCCGGGCGGTGGTGGCGCACGCCTTTAATCCCAGCACTCGGGAGGCAGAGGCAGG
>NC_022012.1:60996152-61002662 GCF_000317375.1 Microtus ochrogaster
AAAAAAAAAAAAAAAAGACGAACGAGAGTCTACCAACAGTCTTTACCCCAGGTGGAAGTCAACCCCACAGTCCCTGGCTTAGGAGGCCAGTGCCTTACCCATTAGGCTACTGGGCCAGTGGTGGCGCACACCTTTAATCCCAGCACTCAGGAGGCAGAGGCAGATGGATCTCTGTGAGTTTGAGGCCAGCCTGGTCAACAAGAGCTAGTTCCAGGATAGCTAGGCTGTTATACGGAGAAACCCTGTCTACCAACATCCTACAAGCTTGTCTCATTTCTTCTTTTGATCCCTAAACTGCCCTCTCTATGGGCTGGAGAGATGCTCAGTGATGAAGAGCAGTTACTGCTCTTGGAGAGGACCTGAGATCAATCCCAGCACCATGTCAGGTCGCTCACAATCACCTGTAACTCCAGGTCTTGGGGTATCTAACATCTCTGACCTCCGTGGGCACCTGCATTCATGCATACATACCCACACTCGGAAACACACACACATACACATAATTAAATAGAATATTTCGAAAAACAGATAAACTGCCCTTCCTAACTCCCATTTCACTGGATGCTTTGACAGCAGTTCATGATCACCCTTTAACATTCAACTCAGACACTCAAACTAGACATTCCAGCTGTTTGTCACAGCTGATTGAAGTTTCCTGCTTTATCATTTCAACCAATCTATTCAAACAATACCATCCAGGAGCAAAGCGGGCATATCTTGCTGTGTGTGCGCTGCTCTGTAAGCTAGCCCTGCTCACCTCACCCTTCCAGGCTCATTGCTGCCACACCCTGCAGGACTGACGTGCTGCACCGGCTTTCTCGCCGCTACGTCTCTGCGACGGCTCTTTGACCTAGATCAGAACGTCCCCATTGACCCAAGACTCAGATCTATTCTCAATCTCTCAGAAACACTTCTGGGCTCCATAAATTGTGTATTTTGAACGCACCTCTGTGTTCTTTCTTCTTTGCTGAAACTGCTTCTGTGTCTTGATTAGTACTCTGAAAGCCCAAGCAGTCGGAGCAAACAATCCACCACTTGCATTCGGTGCCAGCTTTGCCATGTGACACTGAACCGGTGTTTAGCTAGTGAGCAAATAACTGAGAGTATACAAGCAAATGACAAACAAGTGTCACCCAGCAAAGCTGTATGTTTTTTTTTTATTTTTATTTTTTACCTCATTATTTTCTTTCTTTTTGTTTTGTTTCATTTTGTTTTTTGTTTGTTTGTTTGTTTTGAGACAGGATCTCATGTATTTCCCAGTCCAGCTTTGAATCCTTGGCCACCCGAGTACTGGGATTATCAGCATATACCACCATAGTCAGTATCATTATTTTAAAGGTTAATGCAGGGAAAGAAAGGAAAAAAAAGTTTAGTGAGCTCCGTGATTGCTGAGGCCCGGGGACAGGGTACATTTGATCCGGAAGTTCCTGCTGAGGCTCTGCCAATCCCCAGCAAGACAAATGCTGAGAAGCAGCTTCCATTGAAAGCCGCTGGCTGCTTGTAACTACAGCTGGCGTTTATGTTGCCTGTCAACGCAAACACCAGAACAGAGGCAGATACTGAGTCTTCAAGTAACAATTGATTCAGACAGCCAGCAACCCAAGAAACAGCAATTTCACACTCTGAGAAACAGGCCACGTTACACCTCATCTCCAGCCAGCAAGTTTGGGGGAGTAGAGGCGGGACGGGACAAAGGCAGGCAGCCAAGCACTGGAGAACTCGGTCTTGCCCTCTCGCCAGGTGGTCAGTCATGTCCCTGAGAGTCACCCTGTCGAGGCAGCTCTCCTTATCTCCTCCTGGTCGCCTTCTTTATCTCTCCCTGGTCGTCCCTCTGCACAGCTGGGTTTGGTCACATCCAAAGATGCCGAGTTTGATTAGTATCTGCTGGCTTCTGGCCTGCATTCCTTCCAGCATTTAGGTTAGGGATTAACTCAGAGCCAACTAATCACAGCTGTGTGTGTGTGTGTGTGTGTGTGTGTGTGTGTGTGTGTGCAGTGTAAAAAGTGCCCTGTGTATTCCCCTAAACCATGTCTTCCTCACTTGTACCCACGAAGGCACTAAAAGTCACACGAAAGCAAGACGTGCCTACCTTCCTATCTGCCCTCATCTCTGCTTCTGGAGCCACCTTGGGTTTCAGGGACAGCAGGACCTGGCAGAGCACCTCTGGATTCCACCCCCAGATGAAGGCAACTGACCAGGAGAGTGAGGTCACACCCTGGAGCAGAAACAGTCATCTCTGGAAAACCAGCTTGTTCCTCCGAGCCACGAGAACTGCTCCGAACCAGTTTGCAGGCCCAGAGCTAAGTCAGTCACCAGAGAACACATCGGAATCTGGATGCTCTAATTCTGCACACCACTTGCCTTTTGCTCTGATTTGTCTTCTAGTTGAGCCTAAAGTTCCTGTCAACATCACAAAGACGAAGCATGAGGTCACTGAACCCCTTCAATACCTCAGTGTGAGCCATTGAACAAATCTCTTTTCTCTTCTTTCCACCATTAGTTAGCCTCTTTAGTTGACATATCAGGATGACTGAAGCTAGCTTATTGGGGCTGCTAAGTCTAAAATAAACTCCTAGACTGCTTACACCCATTCAGTACTGGCATATTAATGATACATTTTATTGTATGTGAATTCATCTTCTACACATCCATTTAACCATATCACAATCACTTCCCCATTAACTACTCATCCCATGGCCTCAGAACTATGTTCAGTCTGCCCCCAACCTCTGTTGACATATTCTTTGTAAAATATATTTTATTAATTATTTGAAATTTTCCTATGTCCTTTGATCAAATTTACCTCCTACTCCTCCACCTAACTCCTCCCATATCCACCCCCACCTCCCTACTCCCTCTTTTCTCTTTTTTAAGATTTATTTAAACTGGGGCGGTAGTGGCGCATGCTTTTAAACCCAGCACTCAGGAGGTAGATGCAGGCAGATCTCTGTGAATTCAAGGCCAGATTGATCTACAAGAGCTAGTTCCAGGACAGCTAGGGCTGTAACACAAAGAAAGCCATACTGAAAAATGAAACAAAACAACAACAAAAAAAGATTTATTTACTTTTACGTGTAAGGTCTTTTACCTGCATGCGTGTTTATGCAGCAAGCACTTCTGGGCTTGGCTCCTGCAGAAGCCAGAGAAAGGCTTCAGATTTCAGATCGGGAGTTCTAGATGGTTGTGAGCTGTCATGCGGGTGCTATGAAACTGAACCAGGTCCTCTGGAAGCGCAACCAGTACTCTTAGCGCAGTCCCCACCCCTTATTTTTAATAATTCACTTAGTTCAATTATGGGTGCAGGGCCACTCACTGAAGTGTGGTTGACCCAGCAGGATCCCAGAAAAAGAAAACTGACTCTTCCTCCTCTGGGATTCACAAACTCAACAGCTGCTCAGTCAGGGGTGGAGCTCAGGAGCCTCCTCCCTCTTCCTTGCTGGAACGTTGGCTAGCTTGATCTCAGTTGAGTTGTGTGCGGGCCGCTGTGAGCTCAGGGGCACAGTGGTCCTAATGTGTCCAGAAGAAACTAGTTCACTCCAGTCCTCCCCAATTTAAACATTTTTGGGCTTAAGGAAGGATTAGACCTCAGAGTTGCACTTTCTAGCACAGGTTGGCCTTGAACTCAGTATGTAGTTGAGCAGTGTCTTGAGTATTATCTCTTTATCATTTGCCTTACCATTCAAGTACTGGAATTACAGATATGTACCATGGTGCCTTGTTGTAGGGTGTGTGTGTGTGTGTGTGCGCGCACGCGCGCGTGCGTGTGCACGCTCACACTTCTACCCACTAAGCTATCTCTCTGGCTCTAGCTTTCCTTATTTTACCCAATGCCAAGGATTAAGTCCACAGCCTCAGTCACACGAGGCAAATGCTCTAACAGTGAGCTACATCCCTGCTCTGGGCTTCCCTTTCAATTCTGTAACAGGCAGCACATCATATTTTGGTGAACTAAGCAGAGAAGGTTGCTTTTATAGACTAAGAAAGGCTGAAAAGGGGCCAGGTGGTGGTGGTGCACGCCTTTAATCCCAGCACTCGGTAGGCAGAGGTAGGTGAATCTCTGTGAGTTCAAGGCCAGCCTGGTCTACAGGAGCTAGTTCCAGGACAACCTCTAAAGCTACAGAGAAACCCTGTCTCGAAAAAAAAAAAAAAAGAAAGAAAAAGAGAGAGAGAGAGAGAGAGAGAGAGAGAGAGAGAGAGAGAGAGATAGTTCCAGGACAGGCCTGAAAACTACAGAGGTACCCTGTCTCAAAAAACCAAAAAATAAAAAGCAGAGAAAAAGAAAAGAAAAAAGATAGGCTGAAAAGGGCAAAACAAAAGGAGACAGAGTAGCTCACCCCAATAATCTCAGTTCCCAGAATCTGAGGACAGAGGGTTATCACGAGTTCATAGTCTAGCGCCACTATTCAGTGAGCTCCCAGATAATCTAAGCTATAGAGTAAGACTCTGATTCAAAAAAGTAGGGTTTTTTTTTGTTTTATTTTTTAAAAAAAGGTGAAAAGTAAGAGGGCTGGAGAAATTGGTCAGTGGCTAAGAGCACAGGCTGCTCCCCAGAGGACCCAGGTTTAAGTCCTAGCACTCACATGGCGGCTCACAGTCATTTGTAACTCCAGTCCAGGGTCTGATGCTGCCTTCTGGACTGCAGCACCAGGCATGCATATGATGCATATATACTCATACAGGCAAAACACTCACACACATGAAATAAAATAAACCTCTAGGCAGTGGTGGCACACACCATTAGTCCCAGAGGAGCAGAGGCAGGCAGATTTAGGTGAGTTCAAGGGCAGCCTGGTCTACAAATCAAGTTCCAGGACAATCAGAACTGTGTTACACAGAGAAACCCTGTCTTGAATAAAAACAAACAAATAAAAAGATTTATCTATTTTATTTTATTTTATTTTATTTTATTTTGAAAAAGGATCTCCTTCTGTAGACCTTGCTGGCCTGGAACTCTCTAAAGCAGACTGGCTTTGAACTCCCAGAGATCCACCTGCCACTGCCTACTTCCAAGTGCTGAGATTAGCGGTGTGTGCAACCACACCCTGTTTATTTCTGCTTTATGTGTAGATGTGTCTGGATGTATGTATGCATGTATGTTACATGTGTGCCAGTGTCCTAGAAGTCCTGAAGAAGGCTGCAGACACCCTGGATCTGGAGTTAGACTGTTGTGTTCCTGATGTAGGCCTCGGAACCACACCTGAACCCTCTGCAAGAGCAGCAAGTACTCCTCAACTGTTGACCCATCTCTCCAGCCCCCTAAAGTTACTTTCATTGTGACTAGGGATTTTATAATTAGGAGATGAATTAGCATTAGGATACCTCTTTTGTGTGTGCAGGAAAGCACAAGGAACGTTGACATTTTCCAGTTTGGAGAAATGAGCAACACTCTGTATTATCTCCGTATGTGTATGTATGTGTACATAGTCCAAGCTGGGCTCAAGATTCTGATCCTCCTGCCTCCACCTTCCCACTGCTGGGACTACAGGTGTGGACCACCACACCTGCTCAGACTGTTATGACCTTCATCCTGATTTCCTGATTCCGCAAAGATCAGATAAACAGCTCAATTTTGGTTGTGTAACCTGGAAGCGTATTATGAGTGACTCCATCCCGACTTTGAGTCTCGTTTGTGATGTCACTTGGAGTAAAACGGCAGCTTCCTGTAGAGTTTATCTAAATGAGCGCTACTCTCCCTCGAGCACCACAGGCATTCAAGAAAGGCAAAGACCAAGAAGAGGAGTATGAACCAGAAGGTCAGGCTTCGCGGCTCACACCTCTAGTCCCAGCACTCGGAAGGCAGCAATGGGTGGATCTCTGTGATTTCAAAATCAGCCCCATCTAAATAAGAAATTTCAGGCCAGCCATGAATGTACAGGGAGACCTTGTCTCAATAAAATAAAATAATAATAATAAAAACCAAGCATGAGCCAAGCCTAATGGTACAGGCCTGTAATCTCACCTAATTGGGAAGCTGAAAGAAGTTCCAAATTCAAGGCCAACGTGGAAGAATTAATGAGACCCTAGCATGAATGGAACCCTCTGTTTAATCTCCTGTATGGAGACAGAAGAAGAGGAGGGAAAGGGAGAGAGAAGGGGGGAGGGAGGAGGATGGGTAGAAGAAGAGGAAGGGGCAGGCTCACTCTGGCTTACCTTCTGATTTCTTTCTCACAAATGCCTACAAACAGTCTAGCCCTGCTGGAGTTCAGTCCCGCAGAGTCTCCTACCACGTCGTCAGCAAGTGCCTACGCATCCTCAAAGCCTGACGTGATTCAGTGTGTGTCTCAATAGCATGCCTGCCACACCTGACCCAAGGCCTTTTCAGAGTGTCCTTCCTTTATTTTCAGCTGAAGTTGTATGATGCAGGCTGAGCAGACCCAGAAGAAGAGAGGAGGGGCTGGAGAAATGGCTCAGTGGTTTAAGAGCATTGCCTGCTCTTCCAAAGGTCCTGAGTTCAATTCCCAGCAACCACATGGTGGCTCACAACCATCTGTAATGAGGTCTGGTGCCCTC
>NC_022012.1:61003187-61004643 GCF_000317375.1 Microtus ochrogaster
TACAAGAGCTAGTTCCAGGACAGGCTCCAAAACCACAGAGAAACCCTGTCTCGAAAAACCAAAAAAAAAAAAAAAAAAAAAAAAAGAGAGAGAGAAAAAAAAAAGAATTCAGCTAGAGAGTTGCAGCCACTGGAGACAGAGTCAGACTTCCATGAGTTAGTAACAGATGCATCTGATGGGCAGGGAGGATTCTCTTGTTCTCTCTGCTTTCCCTGGGCTGAGCTCATTGACTGATTGGAACTTAAAAAAAAACACAAGATTTTTATTATTTTTAATGACGCATAGGTGTGTATATCTGCATGAGTATGTACACTCACACACAAGTGCGGGTGCCCTCGGAAACCAGAAGCCTTGGATCCCCTGTTGCTGAAGTTACACCACCTGACATAGCTAGAGAGAAAGAATGGAGGTCTCTAAGAACCTCCTGATGGCTGGGGACCTGGAGAACTCCTTCTCCCCAAGGCTCTAGAACTTGTCAGTCCACATTCTTTTAGACAGGGTCTCACCAAGTAGCCCAGGCTGGGACTGTGAGACTGAAATCCCAATCTCTGGTTTCTGGCTCTGGCGTGCAGGATTGACAGGGGACCACTGTCGGATCCAGGGCATAACATTTTTCTAATGTCAGGTCTCATTCACGTCTTAACAAATGAAAGCGACGATCAAAAAGGCACAACCGTCCTCAGGCTAACAAGCTACGGGTCCCCAGGTAGAACTATAAACCACCCCTTAATTAACATTCTCGCTAATTACTCTTTTCCGAGAGCAATTTTTGAAGTCACTCATGCTGCTAATCACACAGCAGCTAAAACCTAATCCTAAAACCTCATTTTTTTCTCACACTTCCACGTGGGCTCACAATTCTGCTCAGTCGCTTTTCAACTGTATCTTCATCAGTGTTAAGGTGCCGCAGGAACCATAATTTCATAAGGCCGTCATCAAAGTCAGACACAGTGATCCCCTCTGTAATCCTAGTCATGGCGAGGCAGGGGCAGACTCACTTCAAGTCTGAGGTCAGAAAGACCACTTCCTCTCCCTTTCTCTCTCTCTCCCACACACACACACACAAAGAAAATAAAGATCCCATTACATAACTTTATTTTGTTTTCTTTTATTGTTTGAGACAGGGTCTCATTATATAGCCCTGGCTGTCCCGGAACTTACCATGTAGATCAGGTTGGCTTCAACCTCACAGAGACCTACCACCTACCTGTGTCTGCCTCCTGAGTACTGGGATTAAAGGCATGCGCCAGCACCACCTGGCGTATTGTAATTTTTAATCATAATGTTTTGGCTTTTTTTGTTTTGTTTTGTTTTTCGAGACAGGGTTTCACTGTAGCTTTGGAGCCTGTCCTGGAACTAGCTCTTGTAGACCAGGTTGTCTGTCTTTTTTTCTTTCTTTTTTTTAAATATTTATTTATTTATTATGTATACAATATTATGTCTGTGTGTATGTCTG
>NC_022012.1:61004957-61006069 GCF_000317375.1 Microtus ochrogaster
ATTATGTATGCAATATTCTTTCTGTGTGTGTGCCTGAAGGCCAGAAGAGGGCACCAGACCTCATTACAGATGGTTTTGAGCCACCATGTGGTTGCTGGGAATTGAACTCAGGACCTTTGGAAGAGCAGGCAATGCTCTTAACAGCTGAGCCATCTCTCCAGCCCCCTTTCTTTTTTTATAGACAGGGTTTCTCTGTGTAACAGCCCTAGCTGTCCTGGAACTCACTCTGTAGACCAGACTGGCCTCGAACTCACAGAGATCCTTCTGCCTCTTCCTCCCGAGTGCTAGCACTCCTCCTGTCTCTGCCCCCAACGGAGCTGGCGTTACCCGAATGTGCCAAATCATCATGACTTGCCACATGGATAGTGGGAGCACTCTTTAACACCAGGCTCCATGACTAGCTTTCATTAAAATTCAAATCCCAGCACTTGGGAGGCAGAGGCAGGCAGATCTCTGTAAGTTCGACACCAGCCTGGTCTACAAAGTGAGTTCCAGGATAGCCGGGACTGTTACTCAGAGGAAACCTGTCTCCAAAAAACAAAACAAGCAAACAAACAATAAAAAAGAAAGAAAGCAGGCAGAGTAAGCCACGGAGAACAGGCCAGTAAACAGAGCTCCTCCGTGGCTTCTGTTTCTAGTTTCTGCCTTGAGTTCCTACTTTGGTTACGTAAGCCAAACAAACCTTTTATTCAGTTGCTTTGTTCCCGGCCTTTCCATAGCGACAGAGAAGGAACTAGGACACATGTGAAGCCGAAACACACATGAGGGGGTCGGGACAACTTGGTGGTGTTCTCGCCTCCCATCCTTACATGTCTCCTAGGGATCAAACGCGGGTTGTCAGACTTTCACGGCAAACTCCGTTTACCCAGTTGAGCCATCCGCTCAGACTGTGTTCGTTTACTTAGAAGATCTCATTTAGCACGGGCTAACCCCGAACTGCTCTGAAGACCAAGGCTGGTATGAAATTACCCATCCTCCAACCGCCACCTCCCACAGCCCTATGATTGCAAGCCTTTGATGTGTGACACCACCCAGATAGATTTAAATTTTGGATTGAAATTGAGTCTTAGAATAGAGTAGCTAGGATCTGTAAACACACCAGCACAGGGGGC
>NC_022012.1:61006169-61008506 GCF_000317375.1 Microtus ochrogaster
GGGGGGGGTGCACCCTCACTGGCTGTTTGCAGAGGTCATCTGCTTTTTTGTTGTTGTTTTATCAGACAGGATCTTCCTGTGAAGTCCAAGCTGGCCCAGTTTCTGCCCCTGAGTGCTGGGATTACAGACTTGTGCTACTATGCCTGGCTTCACTGTTGGGTTTTTGTGGGGGAGAAAGTAAATTGGGGTGTGGGTACTGGGGGCTGAACCCCGGGGCCTTAAATATGCTACACAAATATTCTGCCAGTCATTTGAGACTTTTTTCCAAAAATGCTATATGAGTATATAATAAGAAGTCTCTAATATTTTTGCAATTTTTTTGCAAATCTAAAATTATTACGAAATATCTTTTTGTTACTCGACTATTTCTGATTTCTTTGGCAGTGTAGGGAGGACAGTGGGTATAGCTTCTCTCTCTAATAATGTGGAAGCCCCAAGAAATCCCACCATCTTTAAAAGGGGGGGTGAGTGAAAACAGGGCCTTTCTATTATATAACTCTGGCTTTCCTGGAATTCAGTTTGTAAACCAGGCTGGCTTCCAGCTCACAGAGATCCACCTACTTCTGCCTCCCGAGTGCTGGGATTAAAGGTCACCACACGGGACCTCTGCCATCTTTTTATTAGTGGAATTAACAGTAGAGACACTAGGAGGTTACTTCAAGAAACTGCCCTAAGTATGAAACTGAGAATCAATATCAGTTTCCACACAAAAGTCAGTTTTAATTTTATTTGTTTGTTTGTTTGTTTATGGGTTTTATTTTCAAGACAGGTTTTCTGTGTGTAGCCCTGCCTGTCCTGGAACTCACTTTGTAGACTAGACTGGCCTCAAACTCACAAAGATGTGCCTGCCTCTGCCTCTCAAGTGCTGGGATTAGAGGTGTGTGCCATCACCACCCAGCTAATTTTATTTATTGATACCAAAGTTGCATTTTTAGATTCACCTGTAACATGGAGTATTAAAGATAATACAGGGCTGGACAGTAGTAGAGCAGACCTTTAATCCCAGCACTCTGGAGGCAGGCAGATCTCTGTGAGTTTGAGGCCAGCCTGGTCTATAGATGGAGTTCCAGAACGACCAGCACTGCACAGAGAAATCCTATCTCAAAACAAAACAAAACAAAACAAAAAAAAAAAAAAAGATAAAACAGGAAGCTGGTTGTAAGGGTGAACGCCTTTAACCCCAGTACTTGGGAGGCAGAGACTGCCGGTCTACATTTCTCGTCCCAGGCCATCCAGGGCTACACAGGGAGACCCTGTCTCACAAATAGATAAATAAAATTAAATAAAAAAAAAAACAGGGCTGTAGAGGGAGCTTAATTGGAAGAGTCCTTACCTAGCATGCTTGAAGCTGTGGGTTGGATCTCTGGCACTGTATGTAACTGAGTGTGGTGGTACTTGCCAGTAATCCCAACACTTGGGAGGCAGAAGAACAAGGACCATGAATTCAAGGTTTTCTTTTGGTACATAGTTTGAGGTCAATCTGGACTACATGAGACCCTGTCCAAAAAAAAAAAATACATACATGCAGAATGCAGAAGTAAACAGGGTGTAGATGTAGCTCAGTTGGTGCTTGCCCTACATGAAACCGTGGGCTCGACTCCCACCACTGCACATCAGTTGGAGGTAAGAGGATCAGTTCAGGATCATTTCTGACTGGCCCTCACTTTCTCTATACACCCAACTGGCCTTAACTCAGAGATCCCTGCCTCTGCTTCCTGAACGCTGGGTTAAAGGTGTCTACCACCAAACCCAGTTTAGCAGAAATTCTGTCTCCTAAATTTACAGATTTTAGGTTATTTGAGACATGGATATTTTGGCCATTGTTGACCCTAAGCGTTTGACAATTTCTTTCTTTTATAAACTTTAAATATTACCAATAGAGCAGGGGGTGACTTTAAACTCAGAAACATCCACCTGCTTTTCCCTCCCTAAAACTTAAGTTTTATTTTGTTTTGAGGATCACATCTCAAGTAGCCTGGGTGGCTTTGAATTTCCTCTGTAGCCCAGGATGACCTTGGTTTCCTGATCCTCTTGCCTCTATTCTTTTCTTTTTGAATTTTTGAGTTTTATTTTTATGTGTATAGGTGTTTCGTCTACGTGTGTGTGTGTGTGTGTGTGTGCATGTGTGTGCGCACCATATGTGTTTGCAGTGCCCCCCGTAGGCCAGAAGAAGGCATTGGATTCCCTTGGGACTAAAGTTGCGTGTGCTAGGAACTGGACCCTTGTCCTCTGCAAGAGCAGCAAGTGCTCTTAACCACTGAAGTTATAGCCGGGCGTTGGTGGCGCACGCCTTTAATCCCAGCACTCGGGAGGCAGAGGCAGGCGGATCTCTGTGAG
>NC_022012.1:61009081-61012118 GCF_000317375.1 Microtus ochrogaster
CCAGGCTGGTCTCGAACTCACAGAGATCCGCCTGCCTCTGCCTCCCGAGTGCTGGGATTAAAGGCGTGCGCCACCACCGCCCGGCTGCTTTTATTTTTTTTTATTTGTATCTCTTTCTTTCATTTATTTATTTTAGGGTTTCTGAGACAGGGATGCACTCTGTAGTCCAAGCTGGCCTTAAATTTGTAGCCTTTCAAACTCAGCATCCCAGGTAACTAGGATTAGGATAGGAGCTGCTAGACGTGAAGCAGACCCCAGTTTGTAACTGGAAAACGACAGCTCCTACTTGGGGAATCATGTCTACCTGCCATGGAAAAGTTGAGTTTACCCAACAGTGCATAAATACCTTGTACCAACAGGAAGCATTTTAGGCTTTTCTGTGTGGGGACACTCCCTGGGCAGCACCATCGCCTGCTCCCCCATGGTTCTTATTATAAAGATTAACAACATCAAGGCAGGTGTTGGGGTTGGAGAGATAGCTCATCATGTAAGAGTGCTTTCTATGAGGCGGTGGTGGCACACACTTTAAATCCTAGCACTCCGGAGGCAGAGACAGGCTGATCTCTGTGAGTTTGAGGCCAGCCTGGTTTACAAGAGCTAGTTCCAGGACAGGCTCCAAAGTGACAGAGAAACTCTGTCTCAAAAACCAAAAAAAGAGGGCACTTGCCATGTAAGCATAAGGACTAGAGTTCAAATCCCTAGGACCTAAGCACACACTCACACAAAAGTAAGAATAAAGCCAGGCATGCTGTATAGCACTGAAGAAGCCGAGGCAAGAGTTTTACTCCAGCACCAACACGCGGCCTCACTTCTACCAGACAGGGTACTTACAGACACAGGAGAAGCAGAAGCTAGAGGTCATCTTCGGGTACATAGTAAGTTTGAGGACAACTTGGGCTGCATGAGACCCCACCTCAAAAAATTAAAATTAGCTGGGCCTGGTGGCGTATGCCTTTAATCCCAGCACTGGAGAAACAGAGGCAGATGGATCTCTCTGAGTTAGAGACCAACCTGGTCTACAGAGTGAGTTCCAGGACAGTCAAAGATGTATAGAAGAAATTCTGTCTCAGAAAACAAAAAACACAACAAAACAAAAAATGTAAATTAATGATAAGAAAGAAAGAAAGAAAGAAAGAAAGAAAGAAAGAAAGAAAGAAAGAAAGAAAGAAAGGAAGGAAGAAAGGAAGAAAGAGAGAAGAATGGGGAGGGGAAAGAATATCTAAAATTGCAGTGCAGACAGATTGGCAGGAATGTGTGGCGAACTTTGCATTGTTTCAAACCTGCTTCTCCCAATTCATCAGCTTCCTTCCTAGCAACAGAGAACTGACGAGAGCAGGAATGGATTACGCCAAGCATGGTGCTATATATACGCCTGTAATCTCCATACCTGGTAGGCAGAGGCAGGAGGACCACGGGTCAGGATAACCTGGACTACTTAGTTGAACCCTGTTGCACAAAAACAAACAGAAAGAGAGATCAATGCGGGTGAGAGTCTGTTCCTGCTATGTACTTGCCCCTGTACTTGTGGATTTTGCTGCCTGACCTCCTGACCCATGTTTGCAAAGACCAAATGATTCAGAGTGAGCAGTTCAGAGCTGGGGATGCAGCTGAGCTGTGGGGTGCATGTTGAGCATGCCCAAGATCCTGGGTGCTATCCGTAGGAAGGAGAAAGTGAAAAACTGATTCCTGGCTTCAGGAGAAACCTGGCTCCTTGATTACAATACACACACACACACACACACACACGCACACACACACACAGGCCTAGTGACGCCTGCCTGAGTCAACACCCCTGCCTGAGCTTCAGCCAAAACATCTTCCAACCCCTTCCCCCTGCACAGTTCCTCCATCCCCAGGAGCAGATCATACCAGAACTCCCCAGTGCCTGCTCCTCTCCTGTAGAAGCTCTTTTTTTTCCAGAGCATTTTGGATTAAGCCCAGTGTGGGGGTGTGAAGGCCCATGGAGTTCACTGCTATCCTCATCCCTATCCCCCCTCTGATGGTGTTCAGAAATAAAGCAGTAAAAGGCAAAAGTCTTAGAAGTTGGATGATGGCTGTATTATATATTTTGTTAATTTCAGTGTTGAGGACAAAACCTAGGGCCTTGTAGTTGTTAGACAAGCCCTCTACTCCTTAGCGACACACCCAGCTCTTTTACTTATTCGTTCTGTTTTGAGACAGGGTCTCATGTAGTCCAGGCTGGCCTAAAACTCACCATGTAACTCAGGCTCGCCTTGAACTCCTGAGCTTACTGCTGCCATTACCTCCCAAGTGCTGGGATTCCAGGCTTGTACCTCTGTGTTCATTTCTCTTTGAAAGAAAATTACATGTGTTTGCTTGAAAGCTTCTTCCATTTTACATCCCGCACCCGCAAGGCCCAGTTGCTCTCCCAAGGCTGTCACTGGCAGTATCTTTCCGAAGACTTGTAAGGGACTCGATGATTTCATCATCTCCACTCGTGAAAGATTTCCATGAGATAGAGAGATCTGGTTCTGTTGTTTGTTTGTTTGTTTCTGACAACTGTTTAAGACATAGTTCTTTTTCTTTCTTGTTCTTCGTTTCTCCTAAGCCATCCACACCGCGTCCCTGTGCCCCCCATGTAGTTGGCTACTTTCCTCTTCTACTCCAAGCATTTTCCTGCCTTTCTGTTTGTCTTTGCTTTTGTTTTAGGCAGCCTGGTGTCTAGGAAGGTCTCCATAACGCGTGTGAATCCCACTGATTGGAAATGAGTCTTTTGCCGTGCCTGGCAAGTGCAAAGCCGTTATTTCTCCATGACCTGTGTCATAGATCAAAGAATTTAAGAATAGCCCGGCTACAGCGTTCACTGTTCTTCTGAGACCAAAACCTGCCGATGAAGTGACCATGATAACCAGTACTCCACAGTGATTTAGGGGGGAATTTTTTTCACATACACACTGTCCAAGTTTGCTTTCAATTGCTGTAATAAGGCCGGGCGATGGTGGCGCACGCCTTTAATCCCAGCACTCGGGAGGCAGAGGCAGGCGGATCTCTGTGAGTTCGAGACCAGCCTGGTCTA
>NC_022012.1:61012612-61015549 GCF_000317375.1 Microtus ochrogaster
AAAAGACCATGACCAAAAATAACTTGAGGGGGATATAGTTTGTTTGACTCACATACTCCAGTTGTAGACCGTCACTGAGGGAAGTCAGGATAGGAACTGAGGCAGAGGCAATGGAGGAATGCTTCTTACTGGCTTGTTCCCCATGGGTTACTCGGTTTGCTTTTTTATACCACATGGCACCATCTGCCCAGAGGTGGCAATGCCCAAAGCAGGCTGGGCCCTCCCCCATTTATTATTAAGAAAATGCCCACAAGGACTTACCTATAGGCCAATCTAATCTGATGGAGACGTTTTCTCAGTTAGGGTCTCCCTTTCCCAGAGAACTCTACCTGTTGAAAAAACAACAACCAACCAAACACACACACACACACACACACACAGCACAACCTTTGTGTGGACGTCAGGGGACCACCAGACCACTTGTGGGATTGGTTCTCTCTTTCCACTTTGCACTTCCCAGGAGCGAACTCAGGTTATCAGGTTTGACAACAAGTGCCTTGACCCGTTGAGCCATCTCGCCAAGCCAAGCCCCCTTTTTATCTATTTCTGGGTGTGGCCCAGACTGGTCTCAAACTCTATATAACCAAAGATGACTGTGAACTTTTAATCTTTTCATGCCTGAGTCCTGGGATTACAGACACCTGCCACTACATCAGGTTGCTTTTCTTTCTTTTCCTCTCTTCTCTGTTTTTGTTGGTTTGTTCTTGGGGTTTTTTGTTTGTTTTTGTTTTATCGTGTTTTGTTTTTCAAGACAGGGTTTCTCTGTATCTTTGGAGCCTGTCCCAGAACTAGCTCCTGTAGGCTAGGCTGGCCTCTAACTCACAAAGATCCGCCCGCCTCTGTCTCCCGAGTGCTGGGATTAAAGGCGTGCTCCACCGCCTGGCCTTGTTCTTGTTTTTGTGATAGGGTCTCTATAGTCCTGGCTGGCTTCAAACTCACGAAACTCACGTAGATCTTCCTCCTCTGTCTCCAAGTGCCGGGATTAAGAGGTCTTGCCTGGTTGTTCTGGATGACCTTGACTTCTTGGACTCTCCTACCTCAGCCTACCGAGGAGGAACACAGGCACATGCTGACACCTCCAGTTCTAGAAGACGTATTTGAAGTCTTTACTATTTTGTCTTCTGAAATCCTAGGACAGGGAACTTGGTTCTTCAGTCTCGTGAGCACTGGGCACACCGCTCAGTCATCTTACTACTTTTCCTTGCATATAAAGTTAGTTATTTTAGTGGATGCAGCTGAGCATTTATTTTTCTAGCCCATAAACAGTCAGCAAAAGCTGCTGTCGGTTGACTGAAATTAAGTCAATTAAGGAAATGAGGCAATAATGTGTGACAGTTGTCAGTACAGGTTAGGTATCTGCCATGGCTCACAGGTGACAGAAAGAGAAACTGATGTGGGGCGGAGCAGTACCTTTTACTTTTTGGCTGGTTGGTTTGGGGGTTTGTTTATTATTTATTTCCTTCTGTTTTTATATGTTGCTGTGTTTTAGACAGGGCCTCTCTCTGTAGTCCTGGCTGGGCCTGGAACTCACTGTATAGACCAGGCTGGCCTCAGATTCATAGAGATCTACCCACTCTTGCTCTTTGAGTACTGGTATTAAATGTGTGCACCCTGCCTGATCCGGTTCTGTTCTTGTAGCCAGGGTGGCTTAAAATGCAATGCAAACCTTCTGCATTAGAATCCTGAGCTCTAGGACTATCGTAGGAGTATGCCATCATACCCAGCTTGTCAGCGGTCTTAAAAATATTCATTATTTATTTATTTATTGTTTATATGTATATAAGTTTTTGCCTGTGTGTGTGTCTGTGCACAACACGCATGCCTGGTGACTGTGGAGGCCAGAAGAGACGCTTCAAATTGGAGTCATAGGAAGTTGTGAGCCACCCTGTGGGTGCTGGAAATTAAATCTTGTCCTCTAGAAGAGCAGCTAGTTCATCTCTCCATATTTTCAAACAGAATAACTGAACTGAAAGCCGCTCTCTGACTGTTAGTTTCTGGATCATACAGAATCATTTGTTTGCAATGACATTTCAATAAATTCTGCATACTTATTGGAAAATAATTTTTTTTTAAAAAAAAATTAAACTAATGTTACCTTTGACACTTTTCTTTCTCATCAGTATCTGCTTCATGTTTCTATATCTTCAGTACTGAGGATTTAATATCAGGATTCTTTTTAAATACTAGATTTTCGTTATGACTTTGTACCTCATACAAAACCTCTTGTCAGCAGTCTTTAAGAAGGTGATGATGAGTGAGGTGACCCAGACCCACTATCACGTGGACTCACTCATATGTGGCTTTTAAACGTAAAGCAAAGAAAACCAGCCTACAAACCACAATCCCAGAGAACTTCGACAACAATGAGGACACCAAGAGAGACTTTCATAGATCTAATCTACATGGGAAGTAGAAGAAGACAAGATCTCCTGAGTAAACTGGGAGCATGGGGACCTTGGAGGAGGTTTGAAGGAGGGAGGGGAGAGGCAAGGAGGGGAGCAGAGAAAAATGTAGAGCTCAATAAAAACCAATAAGTAAAAAAAGAATAACGTGATGCTTTCCTAATTCTTTGCTGTTGCTGTTTGAGGGCATGGGGCTCTCCATCGCCCTGCCCTGGCTGTCCTAGAACTCACTAGGTAGACGGGTATGAACTCTGAACTCACAGCAATCCTCCTGCCTCTGCCTCCTGAGTGCTGGGATTAAAGGTGTGCACCACCACCGCCTGGCAGGATTCCTGACTCTTTGAGGCTGTGTTATTAGGAAAAGATGCTCTAAGAGCATAGCCACAATGATACCCAGCTGGGACCTGGTTTTCCGGTGTTATGTGTGCGAAGTTTGGGCGTTTTTTTTTTTTTTTTCGTTTTTCGAGACAGGGTTTCTCTGTGGCTTTGGAGCCTGTCCTGGAACTAGCTCTGTAGACCAGGCTGGTCTCGAACT
>NC_022012.1:61016301-61018713 GCF_000317375.1 Microtus ochrogaster
CCTGCCTCTGCCTCCCGAGGGCTGGGATTAAAGGCGTGTGCCACCATCGCCCGGCTCCAAGGCATTTTGTTATAGCAACCAGAGCAGACTGAAAATTAAGCTAAGTCTGAGATATAACTTAATGACAGAACTTAATATAACTTAATACTTGCCTTGCATGCTTAAGGCCCTATGGATTTGCTGGTGCATATCTGTAATCTCGGTATTCAGTACATAGCAAGTCCCAAGCCAGTGCTCCACATTGAGGCTCTATATGAGGAGAGCAGGCACAAAGAAAGAGCTTTCCAATATGGTTTTTTTTTTTTTTGCTTTTTCGAGACAGGGTTTCTCTGTGGCTTTGGAGTCTGTCCTGGAACTAGCTCTATAGACCAGGCTGGTCTCGAACTCACAGAGACCCACCTGTCTCTGTCTCCCAAGTGCTGGGATTAAAGGCATGCACCACCACTGCCTGGCTTGTTTTTGCTTTTGTTTTGCTTTTCAAGACAGGGTTTCTCTGTAGCTTTGGAGCCTGTCCTGAAACTTGCTCTTGTAGACCAGGCTGGCCTCGAACTCACAGAGACCCACCTGTCTTTGCCTCCCAAGTGCTGGGATTAAAGGCATGTGGAACCACCAGCTGGCCCTTTTCAGCCTTCGCTCACACAGGGCTTCCTCTGCTCCTGACACTGTGGCTATTAACTGCTACACCTCAAAAATGTCGATAGTGAGCCTACATTATAGACTGAAAATTTGGCCATTTTAGTTGGATTATCACTTCAAAACATTATTTAATTGCCTGCTCCCTTGTGTATGTGTGGCTTGTTTCTGTGTAGGGTTGCACTATGTAACTTGCTTTATAGAACATGTTGGATCACAGAGATCCAGCTGCCTCTGCGTGCTGGGATTAAAGTCATGTGTTACCACTTCCTGGTCTAATCCTACTCCCCCCCCCCCATTTCCTTTTTAAATAATTTGTTCTTATTTTATGTGCATTGGTATTTTGCCTGCATGGATGTCTATCCATGTGTGAGTGTCAGATCTTGGATATTACAGACAGTTGTGAGCTGCCATGTGGTTCCTGAGATCTGAACCTGGTCCTCAAGAACAGCAGTCAGTGCTCTTAACCACTGTGCCCCCCCTCCAGCCCCCTAATCCTACCCTTTAAAAAGTCACTTTGATCCTGCACTCCTGTAATCCCAGCACCTAGGAGATGGAGGCCAGAAGTTCAGGGGTTTAAGGCTAATTTTCCTTGTTACTTAGGGAGTTTAAGGTCAGCTCAGGCTGCATGAGGAGAGAGGGAAGAAGGGAGAGGGAGCAGGAGAGAGGATGAGAACAGAAAATGTGCGAGTCTGGAACTAAGGCCTTGTACAGCTAGAACAGCACTGAGCTACATTCAAAGTCTGAGTGAGCGTGGTGGTGATGCAGGCCTGCAATCCCCGTACTGAAGAAGCTGAGGAAGGAAGGGCCTCTGCTCAAGGCCAGCCTGAGCTACGTAGTGAAGAAATAATTTTCTTTTCGTTGTTGTTTTGTTTTGTTTGAGACGAGGTTTCTCTGTGTAGCCCTGGCTGTCCTGGAACTTACTCTGCAGACCAGGCTGGCCTCAAACTCATAGAGATCCACCTACCTCTGCCTCCTAAGGGCTGGAATTAAGGACGTGTGCCATCATGCTCGGGAGAAGTCATTTTCAATTGGTATATAGCAAGATGAAGATATGATAGAAAAGTGTTAGTGTCTAAAAGCGCCTTAAATTAGGACCTACAGTACAGTGATTAGCCAGTCCAGAAAGACACTCGGAGAACTGCAATCATATACATACAATGGAGGAATGTTAGTTTGCCACTTTACTCTGTTAGTACTTGTAATCTTTACCTTCCTAAGAGTGCACCCTCGTGGATGGATGAGCAAATTAAGGAAAGTGTCAGGCAAAATATGATTACTAGTCAAAAACAGCTGGGCGGTGGAGGTGCACACCTTTAATCCCAGCACTAGAGAAGCAGAGGCAGGCGGTTCTCTGGGTTTGAGGCCACCCTGATTGATCTACAGAGCGAGTTCTAGGACAGTCAGGGCTACAAAGAGAAACCCTGTCTCAAAAAACATTTTATATATACATGTATGTGTGTGTAACTATAGATACATATAGTCTCAACAAAGTCACTGTTTTTAGCACTGATTTTAGTAAAAAGCATACTCTATCAGCTGTAACATGAAGTAGGGGAGGAGGAGACAAAAATGAGTTAGGGCTGCGCTCAAAATAGGGGTTGTGCAAAATGTGCTTTTAATAAATCCTGATAAGCCGGGCGATAGTGGCGCACGCCTTTAATCCCAGCACTCGGGAGGCAGAGGCAGGTGGATCTCTGTGAGTTCGAGACTAGCCTGGTCTACAGAGCTAGTTCCAGGACAGGCTCCAAAGCCACAGAGAAACCCTGTCTCGAAAAA
>NC_022012.1:61018813-61021067 GCF_000317375.1 Microtus ochrogaster
AAAAAAAAAAAAACAAAAAACAAAAAAAAATCCTGATATTAACTTCAGTCTTTTAGAAGCGAAACCCTTGAACCTTTCCATCCTCCAGGTCTCTTCTGCAGACTAGACTGAGGACACACGAAAGTGACCTCAGTGTGGGGACGGGTGGAAGGGTGGCCTGAGTCACCTCATTCTTGGGAGAACAGACGTGGCCCTCGGTGGGGCAGGTGGTTAGCAAGTGCACCGGCAACAGGGAGTCGCCGCCGGCCCGCGGGGGGAAGGGAGGAGAGGAGATGGGAGGGGACTGCGCTGCCTCCCCACCCCCGAAGCGGAAGTGGCTGCCTGCCAGGAGCCCAGGTTGCCGCCAGTGTCGACCAGAAGTACTAAGGTCCCCTAGGCTAAAAGGTGTCTACGCTGAAACACGAGACTGGCGCTTTCCCTTCCTCTGTAGAAAGTTCCAGCCATTATCTAACTTCAAGCGCACCCTGTAGGCTACTTACAAACTAATGAGTCTCATGTGATTTTTCTCTTTTTGGGGTTGGTATCTTAGGTAGCATCCTCCATATGGCGTTTATAAAGTGTATGCTCTCATTCTTTAATATCTAAGAAAAGACCTACATTCTAGGGTAGGTTTGGGAGGAGTGGTTCAATGTTTGAATATTTCCTCTCTGCCTTTCTGTCTTAGCATAACCAAAATGTGAGCTGTACCTGGTGTCACAGGTTTGTAATTCTAACTATCCAGGATGCTGTGGCAGTACCATCCCAAGCTCGATGCCTGCCTGGGCAATTTAGCAAGACCCTGTCTCAAAAACTAAAGCAAAGCAGATTTTAAAATCCACACCTGAAATCCCAGGACTTCGGGAGATAAGGCTATGTGAAACTACCTTCAAATCCAAGGAAATAAACTATTTTTTTTTATTGGTTTTTTGAGACAGGGTTTCTCTGTGTAGTTTTGGAGCCTATCCTGGCACTAGCTCTTGTAGATCAGGCTGGCCTTGAACTCAGAGGTTCGCTTGCCTCTGCTCCCGAGTGCTGAGATTAAAGATGTGCGCTGCCACCGCCCGGCTGAAGTAAAATATTTTTTAACCGCCTTAGAATACAGATAGAATGCTGGCTTGGTGTGTGCAAGGGCCTAGGTTCAACCTCCACTATCAAATAACAACAAAAATAATAGCAATAACAAATGGTGATGGTGAATCTATGGCTAAATATCATTTTTGTTCCAACAGTAATTTTGGATCCACTCTGTCAGTTAATTATATTTAGAATGTTGAATTTTTTTTAAACAATAGGCAAAAGCTTAAGCTATATTTCAATCAGGAAATGTACTTTTCATAAGCTGTGGAAGTATAGTTTCTTAAAGAAATGCAACATATTGCTGGTTATACACACCTCTATAAGACAGTTTGCAATAGGTCCATATATTTTAAAAGTTAGAGTCACTCATTTTATTTCTATTTATTTACTTATTTATTCTCTGTGTAACCCTGGCTGTCCTGAAACTTGCTCTGTAGACCAGGTTGACCTCGTATACTCCCAGAGACCCTCCTGCCTCTGCCTCCTAAGTGGGTTATCCTTGGAGGCCAGAGACATCAGGTTCCCCAGAAGACAGGAACTGAACTTAAAGGTTGAGGAAGACCAGTTAAATAATTGCTCTTAGGTGCTGATCCATCTCTGCAGCCTTTATTTTTTTTTATTAGTTTTAATAATATGTAGGTATGTTGTATGTCTGCACTGTGGACCTGTGCCAACAAATGCAGGTGCCCTGGGAGGCGTGAGGTGATGGATTCCCTAGAACTGGGAACTGAACTTCTCCCCTCTGGAAGAAGAGCAAGTGCTCTTTACCACTGAGCCATCTCTCCAGCTCTGTCCTTGCATCGCTTTTTGGTTTCTGAGTCAGGGCTTCTCTGTGTAGCCTTGGCTGTCCTGGAGCTCTCTCTCTCTCTGTAGATCAGGCTGGCCTCAATTAGAATAACTAAACTGAATGCACACCTCTAATTATTAGTTTCTAGATCGTACAGAATCATTTGTCTGCAATGCTATTTCAATAAATTTGCATACTTCTTGGAAATTACTTTTTTGATACATTAAAATTATCTTTGATGCTTTTCTTTCTTACCAACATCTACTTTCATTTTTCCATGTCTTTCAGTACTGGGGATTAAATATCATGACTCTCCTTAAGGAGTAGATTTTAGTCTTGATCTGGACCTCATATAAAACTCAAAAGCAAGCCGGGCTGTGGTGGCGTACGCCTTTAATCCCAGCACTCGGG
>NC_022012.1:61021222-61022039 GCF_000317375.1 Microtus ochrogaster
AAAAAAAAAAACAAAACAACTCAAAAGCTCAGCTTTCAGGTTTCAGGGCTGAAGACCAGTCTCAGTTGCTAGAGTGCTTGCCTAACATTTAGAAAGCCCGAGGTTGAATATAACCAGGCAAGGTGATGAATGCCTATATTCTCAGAGGCAGGGCTAGCCTTAGTGGCATATGAATTTGAGGCCAGCCTAGTCTATATGACGCTCTGTCTCAAGAAAAGAAACAATATAGAACAAAGACCAGACCCTCAAGCTTGGGAGGCAGAGTCAAGAGGATCTTTATGGACAGCAAAGTCTACATAGTAAACTCTAGGCCAGCCAGGGCTACACAGTAAGATCTGCCTCAGAAAACAACCACGCAACACACAACAACTAGGACTGGGGAGATGGCACAGCAGTTAAGAGGACAGGAGTTCAGTTCCCTGCACCCAGATCTGGCAGCACACAACCATCTGTAGCTGGCTCCAGGGGACCCGACACACTCTGGCCTCCTAGGGCACCAGGCACACGCATAGCGCACAGACACAGATGCAGGCAAAACACCCATATGTATAAAATTAAAAAAAAATTAGGGCTGGAGAGATGGCTCAGTGGTTAAGAGCCCTGGCTGTTCTCCCAGAGGACCTGGGTTCAATTCCCAGCACCCACATGGCACCTCACATCTGCCTGTAACTCCAGTTCCAGGAAATCTGACACCGTCATACTAAATGCACATAAAATAAAGTTAAATAATATTTAAAAAAATTAAAACAGATAAAACACCCAAACTTTCAGCCTTCCTTTACTTTGCTTCAATCCCTTAGGTCATGAAATATTCATT
>NC_022012.1:61022168-61028393 GCF_000317375.1 Microtus ochrogaster
ACCAGGCTGGTCTCGAACTCACAGAGATCCGCCTGCCTCTGCCTCCCGAGTGAAATATTCATTTCTTGGGGCTGGAGAGATGGCTCAGTGGTTAAGAGCATTGCCTGCTCTTCCAAAGGTCCTGAGTTCAATTCCCAGAAACCACATGGTGGCTCACAACCATCTGTAGTGAGGTCTGGTGCCCTCTTCTGGCCTGCAGGCATACATGTAGAAATTGTATACATAATAAATAAATAAATAAATATTTAAAAAAAAAAGAAATATTCATTTCTTAATGTGGTCAAATATTTGCCCTTCTTGTTAAGATATGTACTGTTGCCATGCATGGTGATGCATTTGGGGAGGCAAAAGCAGGCAAATCTCTGTGAATGAGGCCAGCCTGGTCTACAAAGTGAATCCCAGGACAGCCAGAGCTGTTACACAGAGAAACCTATCTGGGGGGAAAAAAAACAGAAAAAAAATATACTATTGTATTACCCTAATAATATATAAGCCTAAACCATTAGAAGCATATACTGTTAAAGCAAGCATGGGAAATACTATCTAGTGTGGTACAGTTATTACTACTCTAATAAACTAATATAGCTAGCTGACTGTGGGAAACTAGTTCCAAAGAGGAATCTCTAACCGGTGTTTCCAAGGAAATAAATGAGAGCAGAGAGATTGGTTCTATTGCTAGTGATTGGTTTTCGTGTATTTCTTACCCTTTCTCTTGTTACAAATAGGCACTAGGGTCTCAAGATAATTTTGTATGATTGGTTAAGAATCCTAGAACAATTCCCTGTGAACAGAATTTGTGAAATGGGAGAAGGTAATTTGGACATTATAGAAAAGGCTTTCATGTGCCTAGCGTGCACAGACCCTGTGTTTGATCTCTTAATGCCCTCCTGGACCACAAAAAGCTTCTGTGGATAGAAAATGATTAGTTATATCTACTTTTAGGGAAACTTTGTCCTCAATTCTTTGGTTACAAATGACCAGAGTTAAATGAAAACGAAGCTAGACACCTCCTGATGGTGGAGAAAACCTGCTTTTAGAAGGTTGTAAAGAGCTGCGAAATAAGAATTAGGAAGGCAATTACCGAAGGCTCTTTTCTTTTTCAACCATGGAAGTAAAGAAGCCTGCGTGATAAGGCCACGCCAGTAATCCCTGCATTTGAGAAGCTGAGGTAGAGGCTTAGAGGTTGAAGGCCAGCCTCGGCAAGATAGTGAGTTTGAGGCCAGCCTGAGCCACATCAGGTTCTGTCTCAAACAAACAAAAACATAAGGAGCTGGTGAGAAGGTGGGTCCGGCGTTCTCAGCAAAGCCTGACTGGAGTTGGATCCCTAGGGCCTCCGTGGTTGAGGGAGAGAAGTAATTATTATTATTATTATTATTATTATTATTATTATTTTTTTTTTTTTTTTGTGTGTTTGGTTTTTCGAGACAGGGTTTCTCTGTGGCTTTGGAGCCTGTCCTGGAACTAGCTCTTATAGACCAGGCTGGTCTCGAACTCCCAGAGATCCGCCTGCCTCTGCCTCCCGAGTGCTGGGATTAAAGGCGTGCGCCACCACCGCCCGGCTGAGAAGTAATTATTGAAAGGTGTCCTCCGGTCCCCACACAGCCGCTGTGGCACGTGCATTCACACACACTAGACAATGCCACTTTTTAAAAAGTACAACAGTTTGGGTTGTGAAAAAGTTGAAAACTAGAACTAGATAATAGATAAGAAGCAAGTAAGCATCGTGTAAATTCGCTTTGAACTCTTTTCAGAATTGTTTTATATTTCAGCCTCTTCCTTTCTAGCTTGACTGCGAACTCTTGTGCAGAAGCAAATAGTTCCTTTGAGGATCCCATGTGTTTCTGTGGACACTGGACAGTAGGTCCTTAAATGCTCCTTACTGAGTTGGTTCAAAGACATCAAATGTTTGTTACTAGGCAGTGATGTTGTACATCTGGAAGAGGAGATCTAATGATCCACAGTCAGGTTATTAAAAATAAATGCTCTATGAGCTAAAAATGGAACTTTAAGATTAGAGTGCTTGCCTGGTGTGCAGAGGCCCTGGGTACTATCTCCACCAGCCCACATCCCATTCAAAGTACTTCTTTCCATTCTTAGCATTAAGAAACAAAACAACAAAGAAGTTTTTCTTTCTCCTCAGTAACACTTCTGAGTGCCTGCCCTGAGAGGCATTTAAAAATGGCCGGGGCCGGCATGGTGGCACACGCCTTTAATCCCACGCTGGAGGCAGAGGTAGGGCGGACTTCTCCTGAGTTTGATGTCAGCCTGGTCTACATAGTGAGTTCCAGGGCACTCAGGCCTCAAGAGAGACCGTGTCTCAAAAAAACAAAACAAAACAAAAAATGCAGTCATCCCTGGAACTGCAGGAAAGAAAAGCATTTAAATAATAGTACGAGCCATTTTTGATAAGCCCTGATTTCATAAGTGTTAGGGCAAGACTGCTGACGCTGGCCTCTAAATGAGACCATGTGGCGTGAATAGATTCTTCTCAGGTTCCTCATGCTCTGTCAAATAACTGTACGCACACATAAATGCGCGCACACACAATCATTTTTAGCGTTAACAAGCCCAGAGTGAGAAGTACAGCTAACTGTAGGGCTGAAGTACGTTTTGAACGGAACTCCTAGGGCGTGAGGCGCGCTTCAGGCTTCCAGAGAAGCTTCTCTGGAACGAACCAAGAGGCCAGGACAGGGGCAGATCCGTCGAGCTCTCGGTCCCTGAGCTGAGCCCTTGCGTTCTGGGACCACGAAGGGTCCCCAGTATTGTGCTCCTCTCCGGCAAGGAGGGCGGGGGGCGAGCTGGAGGGGATGGCGGGGCTGACGTCGGGAGGTGGCCTCCGTGGGAAGGGACACCCGGATCTCGATGGAGCCTTGGCAATGGAGTCAGGAAGGGTAGGGACGGATTCTGGACGCCCTCTTGGCCAGCTCCTTACCGCCCCACCCCCAGCTGCTGCACAGAGTAATTCATACAAAAGGAGGGATCGCCTTCGCCCCGGGGAATCCCAGGGACCGTCGCTAAATTCTCTCCTCCGTCACAGCCCGGAATGTCCGGGCCCGCCCTGCACAGCGGGGAGGAGGAGCATGCGCCGAGGGCTGCTCGAGGGTGGGCCGGAGCGCACAAGCCCACGGTCCCCGGCGGTGGGGGAAGGGCGCGCGGAGCGGGGGCCGGGGAGTTCGCGCGGGGCAGACTGGGAAAGTGGTGTCGTGTGCTGGCTCCGCCCTCCTCCCGAGGGTGGGGGAGAACGGTATAAAAGTGCGGTAGTCGCCTCGGACGTTCTTTTTCGCAACGGGTTTGCCGTCAGAACGCAGGTGAGTGGCGGGTGTGGCTTCCGCGGGCCCGGGAGTCCCGCTTCTAGCGGGCCGGGCCGGCGTGCGGGCGTCGTCCGCCGAGCTCCCCTGCGAGCATTGCCGCCCCGATCTGCGGGCACGGCGGGCGGGAGCGAGTGCGGCCTAGCGGCGGCCCCGGAGCCTCGCCTCGTGTCCGCCCAGAGGCCTAGCGTGGCTTCCGCGCCGCCGCCGCGTGCCACTCGGAGCGTACTTCGGTTTCGGCTCCGCTCTCCGCCCTTCCTCCAGCAGCCCGGGCTAACAAAGGGAGATTGTGGGTTTGGCCCCGCCGCAGCCCGTAGACCTTTGGGCGGGCAGGAAGAAGGTGGCCAAAGTGGGGGCGCTGGGGCCCGCCCGTCTCGGAGCACATGTCCGACGCCACTCGGACGGGGCGAGGCCTGGGGTTTACGGAGGTAACCAGGCGTGGGGTTTAGGTGCTGGGATCGGGCAGCCCCTGTGCCAGACACAACACTGCCCCGGCGGGGCTGTGAGTCTCGTCGCCAACGAGGGTGAGGCCGGCCCGCCCGGCACCAGTTGCGTGCGCGGAAAGATGGCCGCTCCCGGGCCCTGTAGCCAGGAGCTCAAAATGGAGGACGCGGCTGCCCGGCCGAGCGGGGCGGGTGAGTCACCCACACAAAGGAAGAGGGCCTTGCCCCTCGCTGGCCGCTGCTTCCTGTGACCCCGTGGTGTACCGGCCGCAGTTCAGTCACCTCGGAGCCTCCTTTCTGAGCACCGCTCGTCTCGGCAGGGGGAGGGGAATCTAATGGCGTTGGAGTTCGCTCACGTTTGGTGGGTGGAGACTGCAGCCAGGCCAGCCTGGCAGTGGAAGAAATCCTTGGAATTTGCCCCTTTGAGTTTGGAGCGAAGCTCTTAATTCTCAAGCTGCTTGGCGGTTCAAAGGTACTTATCAACCCCCCCCCTCCTTTTTTTTAGGTGTTGTGAAAACCACCGCTAATTCAAAGCCAAAATGGGAAAGGAAAAGACTCACATCAACATCGTCGTCATTGGACACGTCGATTCCGGCAAGTCCACTACAACCGGCCACCTGATCTACAAGTGTGGTGGAATCGACAAACGAACCATCGAGAAGTTTGAGAAGGAGGCTGCCGAGGCAAGTATAAGAAGGGAGAGAAGGGTGGGGATACCCTACATGTAAGGAGGAATTTTGAATTTTCTTAAGAACCAGAGGTTTGAGTGTACGCTGAATCACTTCGCAGATGGGAAAAGGCTCCTTCAAGTATGCCTGGGTCTTGGACAAACTGAAAGCTGAGCGTGAGCGTGGTATCACTATTGACATCTCCCTGTGGAAGTTTGAGACCAGCAAGTACTACGTTACTATCATTGATGCCCCAGGACACAGAGACTTCATCAAAAACATGATTACAGGCACATCACAGGTTCGTAAAATTTACTAATGCCTGGTTTGCATTCCGGTGGGAAAGCTTTATTGTTAATTAACAAAATAACTCATTTCTTAAAGGCTGACTGTGCTGTCCTGATTGTTGCTGCTGGTGTTGGTGAATTCGAAGCTGGTATTTCCAAGAATGGGCAGACCCGTGAGCATGCACTTCTGGCTTACACCCTGGGTGTGAAACAGCTAATTGTTGGTGTCAACAAAATGGATTCCACCGAGCCACCCTACAGCCAGAAGAGATACGAGGAAATTGTTAAGGAAGTCAGCACCTACATTAAGAAAATTGGCTACAACCCTGACACAGTAGCATTTGTGCCAATTTCTGGTTGGAATGGTGACAACATGCTGGAGCCAAGTGCTAATGTAAGTGAGTTTTTAATGTTTTTGAATGAAGAAAGCTGTAAGTGGGGGAGGTTATTAATAACTTTAATGTCTGTATTTTAGATGCCTTGGTTCAAGGGATGGAAAGTCACTCGCAAAGATGGTAGTTCCAGTGGAACCACCCTGTTGGAAGCTTTGGATTGCATCCTGCCACCAACTCGTCCAACTGACAAGCCTCTGCGACTGCCCCTCCAGGATGTCTATAAAATTGGTGGTAAGTAGAACACTGAACTGAATTGTCCTAAGGTATGTCTCCAATTGCCTTCACCTTGCCTATTGTAAATTGTAGGTATTGGGACTGTCCCTGTGGGCCGAGTGGAGACCGGTGTTTTAAAACCTGGCATGGTGGTGACCTTTGCTCCAGTCAATGTGACAACAGAAGTAAAGTCTGTTGAAATGCACCATGAAGCTTTGAGTGAAGCTCTTCCTGGGGACAACGTGGGCTTCAATGTGAAGAACGTGTCTGTCAAAGATGTTAGACGTGGCAACGTTGCTGGTGACAGCAAAAATGACCCACCAATGGAAGCTGCTGGCTTCACTGCTCAGGTAACAACATAGTTTGCAAGTATATAGATTGATTGCATGTAACCAGAACTTGAAGGCAAAAATTAAATGCTTTTTCTTAATTAAAGGTGATTATCCTGAACCACCCAGGCCAAATTAGTGCTGGCTATGCTCCTGTACTAGATTGTCACACAGCTCACATAGCATGCAAGTTTGCTGAGCTTAAAGAAAAGATTGATCGTCGTTCTGGCAAGAAGCTGGAAGATGGCCCGAAATTCTTGAAATCTGGTGATGCAGCCATTGTTGATATGGTTCCCGGCAAGCCCATGTGTGTCGAGAGCTTCTCTGACTATCCTCCACTGGGTAAGCATAACTTAAGAGATTCTGTTGTACTGGATACCATGGAATATGAAATGATACATGAGCCAATTCTCACAAGCAATCTTCTTCTGTATAGGTCGTTTTGCTGTTCGTGACATGAGGCAGACAGTTGCTGTGGGTGTCATCAAAGCTGTGGACAAGAAGGCTGCTGGAGCTGGCAAGGTCACCAAGTCTGCCCAGAAAGCTCAGAAGGCTAAATGAATATTATCCCTAACACCTGCC
>NC_022012.1:61028493-61034503 GCF_000317375.1 Microtus ochrogaster
TAACAATGCATCGTAAAACCTTCAGAAGGAAAGGAGAATGTTTTGTGGACCATTTTTTTGTGTGTGGCAGTTTTAAGTTATTAGTTTTCAAAATCAGTACTTTTTAATGGAAACAACTTGACCAAAAATCTGTCACAGAATTTTGAGACCCATTAAAACAAGTTTAATGAGAAATCTGTCTTGTCAATGCTGAAACGTCATTTCTAAGTACTTGGAAAGGTGTGGAGGTCCACTTTGTCCCAAGGGATTTGTATTTCAGAGCTCAGCCATTTTAAGGGTGATGACTTGTAATCTTAATTAGCTGTGGGAGTCTCAAAGTTACTGGTTAGGGCAAAACTGGTCTGTAGTTTAGGAATGCATAGTTTTGGCTGGCATGGGACTGGAAATAATACCCTCACTCTTTGGATATATATGAAAGGTAAATTGTCCTACCATACTTTAAGAGTATTGTTTGAGAATTAAAATGGGAGGCAGGGTGGTTTAGTGATTTAGTCCAAGATACATTCTTCAAGGAGAAATAGTAAATGGTTGGCTACAGTTTAAAAACCGAAGAAACAATGATAAATGCTAAGCACTTATTTTAGCAAGTTTTTTTTAAAGCTTAGTCTTAGCTTTTTGTGGTGTATATATATATATTATATAACACTTTTGGTAGTGTGTAAATATTTGTAAATGGTATTCAAGATCCTGGGGCTTGATTCAGCTGAAAGGTGTTTCAGAGGTGGGACGTTAGTGTGGAAACAAGAGTAGGAAGAAAAATGTAAAATGGTTTGTGACTCTCTAGTGTATAACTTTAGCCAGAAGAGGCATCAGATCATCTATAGATTGTTTTTTAGGTACAATATTGATTGGACTTTTTTGTTAGAACTACTTTGTTCAGAGGGAATTAAACTCTTATCCTCTAGAACAGCTAGTGCTTCTTTACACTGGAGCCATCTCCAGCCCAGAAACATCCTGTGTTTTAAAACCTAAATTTGAAAGTGTTTCAAGTCTTGAATTACAATATAATTATACATATAATTGTGAATTAAGGTTATCTGCAGGATATGTACTGAGCTGGAGATGGTGGCAGAATATATTTGTGTCCTAGGTGTGGATGGACAAAGCACATGTTAAGGGTTTGCTCTTTGTTCTGGGGGAGGGAGGCTATAAAGATGAGTTTTCCAGTAGCTACTAGCTCTTAGACACAGGTCTGCTGCCTCCGCCTCCTAAGTGCTAGAGTTAAAGGCCTGCACCACTATCTCTGCAAGGGTTTGCTGCTATTCATGGGTCCCTTGATCACAACCGGTGGCCTAGTTTAAGTTTAGGTACAGCAGATTGAAGTACCTGGGCCATAAGCAAAGTTGAATTTTCACTAAACTGAGGAAGTGGGATTGGTCTGTAAATCAGTGGGTTAAAGGTTTTTCAGTTTAGGTTAGTGAGTTGGGTTGCAGGTTTGAGAAATTTTAACATGATTTAATAAGCTGAACTCCAAAGGAATGAAGATCTATCTACCTGGAAAGTAGATGAAGGAAGCATTGAATCAGATTTGTGCATGTGTAGAATTTAGTAGATAGCACCACCTACTGGTAAAAACTTATAAAAGGAAAAGGCCTGGGTACTACTAAGTTAGCTACATACCAGGAGTGCATCTGTAGTCCTTTTGCACTGGAGAGGCTCAGAAGTGAAAGCTAATTACTTTGTGCTTGCTTTAAGTAGGCTAGCTGATTACATTTCTGGTTACAGATGATTGGACTTGCCCTCATTCCAGCACTCACATGGTGTTTCTTCATTTTAAGTTGGGTGAGTCTAATGAATGGCCTGTACTAGGCAGGAATGTGCACATGTGTGGGTAAAATAAAGCTAAGGAATTTAAAGGAAAGAGGACAAACAGGATTTCTCTTCGAACTAGCTCTGTAGACCAGGCTGGCCTCAAACTCTAGTGCAGGGATTAAATGTGAGCACCAAGGCGCACCCTCTTGGGCATACTTTTAATGCTGGGAAATTTGAACTACTTGGCCTTTAGCATATCAAAGGTCTGTTGCTACTGACATTACCCCTGGCAACTGAAGGAGTTGCAGGTCTGTCTGGATTACACAGGTTTGGGAGTCCAACATCTTGAAAATAGGTGGCTCAGTGGGTAAAGGGGTGCTGCAAAGGACAAGTGGAAGAAAACTAGGTTCCACAGGCACATGACTCTAGTAAAGGATGAATCATTTTTAGTGCTCTTCAATGCCGTGCCTACACTGCTACTCAGTCATCCGGGGGTGTTTAAATCCACCTAGTCTGGCAATTTCCTTTGAAGCGGGTACTGGGTGCTGAACATGGTAGCATAGGTATACTACTTACTGAACTATAATCCTTATTCCTTTATAAAAATTCAGTCAGGCTCAGGCAGTCATTAAATTTGTGATCCTTTATTCCAGCCTACTACAACCTATTAATATTGGATCAATAAGTGAACTTTAAAATACTTATTTTGGGACAGGTATGCCAAATATGCCTGCTTTGGCCTTCCAAGTGTTGGGACTAAAGGCTACACCACCACAACCTGGCTCTTAAAATACTTGTTTTTTTTGGACATGGGGGTTTCCCTGTGCATCCAGCCCTGACATGGAACTCTGTAAACCGGGTTGTCATGCAACTCTGCCTCCCGAGTGCTGGGGTTAAAGGCCTTGCCACAATGCCTAGCTACATAAACCTTTTTTCTTTTTAATCTAAAACAGCTGGGGGCTGGAGAGATGGCTCAGGTTAAGAGCACTGGCTACTCTGCCAGAGGTCCTGAGTTCAATTCCCAGAAACCACATGTTGGGTGGCTCACAACCATCTGTAATGAGATCTGGTGCCCTCTTTTGGCCTGTAGGTATACATGCAGGCAGAACACTATTTAATAAATATTTTAAAACTGGGTGATGGCACATACCTTCTAATCCTGACACTCCCTTGTTGGCTCTTGAGATTCTGTCTCAGGAATGAAGACGAATTTTTCTTTCGAGACAGGGTTTCTCTGTAGCTTTGGAGGCTGTTCTGGAACTAGCTCTTGTAGACCAGGCTGGCCGTGAACTCAGATCTGCCTGCCTCTGCCTCCTGAGTTCTGGGATCAAAGGCATTCACCACCACCGCCTGGCAGATCATCTTTTACTCTTGAATTGAACTAGACAGATACAAAGCAAGTTTGACTGTACAAGTTCAGTTTGAGAACATGGGTGAAATGGTACTAGTTCATCACGACCCGGGCCCATGGGAATTACTGGATGTATAGGATCTATATTGACAGGAGAGAACAGTGTCTTCTAAGTCCTGTATGGATGAGACCTCTTCATCTTGTTTTCCTAAGACTTTCCTGCCGGGTGGAGAGAGACAGGCGGATCTCTGAGTTCGAGGCCAGCCTGGTCTACAAGAGCTAGTTCCAGGACTAGTTCCAAAGCTACAGAGAAACTAAAAAAAAAACTTTCCTGACCTGCCTCTTGTTACTTAGGTTATTTGCAAACCCTACATGCTCCCTTACCCAATATTGCTTATGTAACACAATGCCACTTCCGTCATTTGCAAGTGACGGGATCTTCAATGACAAACTAGAATACAAACTCAAATAGATTGTTTTCTTAGTACCAATTTTTAAGAAAAATTATTTTACAAAATAGCTGGGTACTAAATAGTGTTGGCTTTGCCAGGTAGCGGTGGTGCCTTTAACCACAGCACTTGGAGGCAGAAACAGGTGGATCTCTGGGACCTGAGAGAGTTCCAGGATAGGCTCAAGCTACAGAGAATCAAAAAAATAAAAATTGTGTTGACCTCTCATCTTTTGGAAATCTATTTCCAGTGTAATCTCTATAGGAGATATGAAATAACATTAAGTTTAATGTATTATCCTACATATAAGCAAAAGAGCAAATTATGCAAGAGGTTCGCCCTTCACCCACTTGCTAAATTCTTTACATACACTAAAATTCATCTTTCCCACTCTTACCTTTTTTTTTTTGAGACAGGTTCTTTCTATCTTGGAACTTCGGTAGACCAGGCTGGCCTTGGATTTAGATATCCACCTGCCTCTGCCTTCTTAGTGCTGGGATTATTTAAAGGCCCATGCCACCACCTGGCATGGCTTCCCTTTTTGAGGCAAGTCCAGCTCTTGATGGTTTGCGCCCCATTTAGCAGCATGTTTAAGGTTCGCCCATTTTTGCATATAGTTTTTTTCCTATTTAAGTGTCTTACCTGTAGGTATATGTATCTGCACCACATACATGCCTGGTACCTGTAAGGACCACAAGAGGGCTGTGTGGACCGTCTGGACTTCGGTTACAGCTGGGTATTCGCCACCATGTGGGTGCTGGAAATTGAACCCAAGTCCTCTGGAAAGAGCAGTGAGTGATTTTAACTGCTGAGCCATCTCTCCCTACTTCACGCTCCTTTTTTTTTTGTTGTTCCAAATGACTTTTTTATATTTATTTAAAAAAGAAAACAAACCATCTTTTTTTTAAAATTATACATACCAATCTAAGTTCCTACTCCCTTTCCTCCTCCCATTCTCTCCACATACCCTCCTACCCCACCCCATCTAGTCCTCAGAGAGGGAAAGGTACACTGCTCTGTAGAATGCCCAAGACCCTCCCTATTTTATCTAGGCTGAGCAAGGTATCCATCCAAAGAGAATAAGGGCCCCCAAAAGCCAATACACGCAGTAGAGATAAATTCTAGTGCCGTTGCCAGTGGCCCCTTAGTCAGTTGCATGGCTGCGGCAGACTAAGGGGCCACTGGCAACGCTCCTACTTTTGATCACATATTGCCATGTGGCTCTGGCTTGTTTGGAACTTCCTAGGTACTAGGTAGACATTTGTGGCTTTCCTCTTGTCTCTGCCTCCCCAACACTAGGATGACAGGCTAGCCTGGCTTTGTTTTGCTGTGTTCTCTGCCTCCAATTTGAGCAATCCTCCTGTCTCTAAAGTCTTGGAATTATAGGTGTACAATACACTTTTTTTTAAAAAATTTTCACTGTACAGTTCAAGTTATGCTCAATTGTCAAATGCTGTCACATACCATGCCTGGCTAAAGTCTTATGTATTCTTTGTATTTGTATACACACATGGTATTGATTAAAAGCTACACCTCGAAAGGTATCAGGGCTGAAGAGATGACTCAGCACTTAAGAACAGTGGCTGCTCTTCCAGAGGATCTGGGTTCAATTCCCACTACTCACACAACAGTTCACAACTGTAACTCCAGTTTCAGGGGATCTGGCATGTTCACACATTCATACGGACAAAACACCAGTGCACATAAAAATAAATTTTAAATCATTAAACCCTGACTTGACCTGGAAAGACAAAAACTAGATGAACAAGCAAATCTAAGAAACTGAACTACATTCAAATAGTTGTGCCAAATTATATTTAACAAAATATTTGGTTGCCTCCCCCATAATCAGATCTTAGATATAGGGCCAAAGTGACTAGAGGCCTTGGAACAATAACTTCTAGCAGAAGCCTAAGCAAACACGAGGCTAACAGCCTGGCTACTATTAAAGAAACAAAACAGGACTGGGACAGGGCCAGGCAGCAGTGGCACACGCCTTTAATCCCAGCACTTGGGAGGCAGAGGCAGGCGGATCTCTGAATTTGAGGCCAGCCTGGTCTACATGAGCTAGTTCCAGGACAGGCACCAAAGTTACAGAGAAACTTTGTCTCAACTCCCCCCCCCCCAAAAAAAAAAACAAACAGAACCCTCTGGCCCATTTAGTTATATTCATCCCCTAGTCTACTCATAAAGGCTAGTCAAGGGACCCACATTGGTTACCCCAATGCAGCACATACTATCCCTGTACCAGTAAAGAAAGGATATGGCATTACTAGACACGATTCATCAGTAATTATAGATTGCTTTATTAATGTTAAATCATGGCCAGGTCAGTTGGATCAGCAAACATTTTTTTTTTTTTAAAGATTTTATTATGTATACAGTATTCTCAGTATTCTGTCTGAAGGTATGCCTTCAGGCCAGAAGAGGGCACCAGATCTCATTACAGATGGTTGTA
>NC_022012.1:61034658-61045914 GCF_000317375.1 Microtus ochrogaster
TAGACCAGGCTGGTCTCGAACTCACAGAGATCCGCCTGCCTCTGCCTCCCGAGTGCTGGGATTAAAGGCGTGCGCCACCACCGCCCGGCCAGCAAACATTTTTATTGTATGAAATATGACCACCTTTAACCTCCTTTAACCAACTTACAAAATAAGTTTGTGTTTGTTTTATAGTACTTCCACTAATGTTCAAAACTAATGATTGAAAATTTCCAAAGTACTGAAATCTAAGATTTAAATGTTCTGGGTCAGCTTTTAACCTACACAATTAATTCCAGAATTAGAAACTGCATGGGCATCCAGCCCTCACCCACCCACACCCCTGAGGCAGAGTCTCATGTAGTCCAGATTAGCCTCAAACTGATGATAGCTGAATTTCTGAGCTTCCTGCTACCTCTGTCAAACTAAAATTAAAAAGAAAAGTATTATGCATATGGGTGCTTGGCCTACATGTATGCCTGTGTATCACATGGCCATGAAGGCCAGGTGTGGATCCCGTCTTGATCCCTGTCCTCTGAAAAAGCAGCCATTGCACTTACCTGCTGACCCATTTCTCCTGTTCTCCCCTGCCTATCCCAGTATTAGATGAGGTGTATAAAGCTGTAATAGCACACCAGCTGAAAACTGTTCTCAAAAGAGGAAAAACAGCTGAGTGAATCGGGGTGGTTTTGTAGTCTTCATTTTTCTTTTTTTTTTTTGAGTTTTTTGAAACAGGTTTCTCTGTGTAGACTTGGCTGTCCTGGAACCCATTCTGTAGACCAGGCTGGTCTTGAACTCAGAGATCCATCTGCTTTCCAGTGCTGGGATTGAAGGTGTGTGCCACCACTGCCCAGTTCAGTCTTCATTTTTCATCCTAGTTTAGGACTTGAATCACTGTTTGCTAACCACAGTAAGCAGACAAGACTAAGTCTGTGGTCTGGGGTGCTTTATGAGTAAAAAATAGCAAATTAACTTTACATATGGGCTTAAGAGTAGAAAATCTACAAACTGAAAAATTTTTTCCCAAAGGGCATAGGCTCTGGACGTGGCTCTTACGAGACCAGGTCTGTGGAGACAGGGTTTCTCTGCGTCCCGAGTTCAGGGATTAAAGGTGTGCATCACCACTGCCCAGCCCAGCTTCAACCTCTTAACATATGGGATTGTTTAAAATCTGTATCAACACTCAGTTTCAGGTTTAGTTTTGGCTTAATTATTATTACCCTTTGATGAATGCTACATGACCTACTGATGTTTTGAAGTATTTTGCCTACATACATAAAAAAAAAAGTACAACTGTCTTATAAATACAACCTTTGTCTTATAAGGACAAATCTAAAATAATCTAACAATGCTATTCTCACAGGTATTATTTTTATTTCCTTTTATACTCTCTAAACCCTCTTTCTAAAAGTCCTCTATGAAATGAAAGTTACAATTCTCTGTCTGGAAGTTTATTTGTATCACATAAGTACTAATTGGTTTGGTGTTCTGTCACTGCTGTCTGTCTCTGCTGAGTGGTCTTCACAAATCTGAGCAGATTGACGATGGCAGCTGGTGTCACTCCAGGTATACGACTAGCAGCCCCAATCTAGGAATTAAAATGACGAAAGAACCAAAGTGAGCTATGGCACATAAAAACACATTAATTTTCCCACGTTGATAGGACTACAGGCAGGTGCCATAACACCCAGCTATTAAAAATTATCTGACAGCTGGGTGTGATGATGGCCATTAGAAAGCCTTTAATCGCAGCACTCAGGAGGCAGAGGCAGGTGATTGAGTTCTAGGTCAGCCTGGTCTACAGAGCCAGGACTACGTTAGTTCAACTAGTTCCACTCCTAGCACCCACAAAGTGACTGGCTCAACCATCTATAACTCCAGTTCCAGGGAACATGAATCTGATGCTCTCTTCTGACTTCCACAGGCTCCAGACATGCATGTACTGTGCATAGGCACATGTAGGGAAAACATACATATACCCCCCCCCCCATTTTTTTAAGAAGGAAAATAATGTGGTCTAGATGGCAATTAACACAGATTCACAACTGGTCAACATGCAGAAAATACAAGACTTTGGAGTGCTCAGTCCTAAATGAGACATCTGTACCAACACTCTTCCCTCCAAGTTCAGGGATCGTGGAGGAAGAGGGGATGAAAAGATGCTAAGAGTGGATTACTTAAAGGAAGCAGTGTTTTCAGAACACAACAGACAAGGCTTGCCTAAGTTCAAGCCAGGCAAAAATCTCATGATGGAGTGAGGAAGGGGAGGAGGGGGGAGAGCACAAAGTCCCCCTGTAGCTCAGTTATTGTCTTTTCATAATTACTGGGAGGGAGGGAAAGAATCAGTTTTGTTTTTCGCTTTTGTTTTAGAAGAGAAAACATTATGCTTACATTACACTGCTTTGCCTCAGTGGCTGTACAATAAGAGGGCGTGTACCAATGCTTTAGCACAGGGTTAGAATAAAAACCATTTATTTTTAAAGAAAAATTTTCTTTCTAGGTTATTATCATGTGCATGAAATTTTTTTTTTGTTTTCTTTTTGAGCCAGTCCTAAAACTCACTCTGTAGACCAGGGTGGCTTCAAACTCACAGAGATCCGCCTGCCTCTGCCTCCCGAGTGCTGGGATTAAAGGTGTGCACCACCACTGCCCAGATCATGAGTGTTTTTGAATGTACATAAGTACACCATGTATGTGCAGTGCCCTCAGAGGTTAGAAGGGGGCATCAAATTCCCTGGAACTTGGGAGCCACCATGGGAACCAAACCAGGGTCCTTTGCAAAGCAGCAAGGGCTCTTAGCTCTAGAGCAACACTCCAGCCCCAAGATTAGGTTTCTCAAGATCACTCATGTGACCATTCTAAGTCCGGGATTAAAACAAAGCACTAGCCCTTTCTGGCTTAGCTTCTAACTTGTTTTTCCCCATTACTTGTTTGCTTACTGTCTGTGGGCGACTCAAGTGTAGCTTCTCTCGAACTTCTTGGGACAACGACACATCCTTGATTGTTAGATAATCTAAGTCTTGTGGCAGTTGGAAAGCTTCATCTCGCTGAACCTCCTTTATTTCTTGTAGTTGATACAATAATACTGACTCATAAGTAGCTGGTAAAAAAGAATGAGAATTCTATTATGATACATAACTGTGTTTGTACAGACCTTTACTATTTACAAACAGCTTTGGCATGCATCACCTCATCAATACTTGATACTCTGAGACAGGTAGGGCAGATAATCTCATGTATCCCAGGATAGCCTCAAACTTGCAGTGAGGCTGACCTTGAATTCCTGGTTGGTGTCCTTTTTGAGGTGAAGAAACTGTCATTCAGCCTCCACTGGCAAAGGGGTAGTAAGCACTACAGGTGTCTGCCATCACGACCAGCTGAATCTGACCGTGTCAGTGCAAATATTAAATCCTGCCATCACGACCAGCTGAATCTGACCGTGTCAGTGCAAATATTAAATCCTAAGGATGGGCTGTTTCTCCAAGAAAATGGTTCTTAAGTTATTTTCATGTGAAGCTGTGTGTGGTCCCAGGATGAACCATGGCCTATACATGCCTGACAAAGAGCTCTGCTGCTCAGCTGTGCTCCTGGCCCCAAGGCAATCATTTTCACAAGTGGTTGGCAAACATAACTTAAGCAATTTAGTTAAGGTTTTTATTGAGAAGTAATGTTATAAAGAGAGCTTGGCAATTATTTTATCAAGCATTCTATTCTTAGAAAAATAAAGTCAAACTGGGTGGTGGTGGTGGTGGTGCTCGCCTTTAATTCCAGCACTCAGGAGGCAGAGGCAGGCAGAACTGAACTACCAAGTAAATTCCAGGACAAGGCCCCAAAGCTACACAGAGAAACCCTTTCTCAAAATAAATAAATAAACAAACAAACAAACAAACAAATGAAATAAAAAATAAAGCTGTCTGGTTTTGGTATTGGTGATTAAGACCAGGTCTCAGGACATCGTGAATGCTAGGCAAGACACACACTCTACCATTACTAGAGTTATGTCCCTAGCCCCTTTTATACTTTTTAGACATTGTCTTACTGAGTTGGCCAGGAAGACCTTTTACAATCCCGGCCTCAGCTCCCAAGTGCTGGGATGACACAGGAATGCTTCACTATACCTGGCATAATCTTATGATTCATAAATAGCCCTCAGGGTATAATGTAATGTGACGTGCAGTGATATTTCATTTGCATTTTAATAGATAAAGCTGGCCTGAAGATCAGAGAGTAAGACAGCCCCACTGGTCAGCCTTACAGACCAGGCAGTGGTGGCACACCTTTAATCCCAGTAGCCACACTAGTTTGTCAAAGAAACCAGGTGGTAGTGCACACCTTTAATCCCAGCCCTAGAGAGGAATATAAGATGGGAGGAGACAGCTCTCACACAGTCTCATTCTCAGACTCCTGGAGGCAGGATTGCCATTTCAGACTGAGGTAGAAGTAAGAGCCAGTGGTTGGCTGCTTTGCTTTTCTGACCTTCAGACTAAACCCCAATATCTGCCTCTGGGTTTTCATTAATTGTGCTACAGTGGTGGTTAATACTGATTATCAATTTGACAAGATTTAAAATCATTACAGAAACTTCCCAGCATGCCTGCCAGAATGTTTCCAAAATGGTTTAAATGCAAAGGAAGACCCACCTAAATACAGGTGGTATCACCCCATTGGCTGTGGCCTTGGACTCAACAAAAAGGAGAGAGGAAGTGAGTGCTGGCATCTCTACTTCCTGACTGTGGATGCGCTCCAATTAACTGCCTCATGTGCAGAAAACCATAGGTCAGCTGCTCTCACTACCATGCCTTTCCCACTGGGATTGGACTTTGTCTCCTCAAGTCATGAGCCAAAGCAGACTCATTAGGATGAATAACACTGAAGGTTAATTCTCTAAAGTTTGCATGTATAAACGCTTCCTTGAGTGTTTTTTTTTTAATAATTTATTTTTATTTTATGTTATTTGGTGTTTTGCCTGCAAGTATGGAGGTGTCAGAAGTCCTGGAACTGGAGTTACAAATGGTTGTGATCTGCCATGAGGGGGCTGGGAATTGAACCTGGATCCCCTGGAAGAGCAGTCAGTGCTCTTAAATACTGAGCCATCTCTCCAAGCCCTTGAGTGGCTTCTTGCCAGGTACTCTGTCACAGCAACAAGAGAGTAACTATGTAATACATGGATAGCTGAGATCTTGCATATGGCCATGGGCACATTTATTTTAATCTCTCAGATATAAATTGCAAAACAAGAAAGATAATACGTGACACTGACTTCTGCCCTCAAGAATTTTGTCTAGGGGCTGGCATGTAGCTCAGTTGGCAAAGGGCTTGTCTGGCATGCTTGTGTCCTTGGGTGACTCTAAATCCTACCAAGCTGACAACTGGTATCAACCATCATCTTCCACCACCGCACAAAACCAAGTAGAGTGAGTGGCATACACTGGCAATCCTGGCACTTAGGAGATCTAAGAGCTCACAGTCATCCTCAGCTGCTTAGGAATTTGGGATGGCCTGCGCTACATGATACCATGTCTCAAACAAACAAACAAATCACTGGAGAGTAGTTAAGATCGCTTGCTGCTCTTATAAAGGGTCCTTTGGTTTCCAGCACCCATATCACACAGTTCACAACTAAAGTCTGTAACTCCAGTTCTAGAGGATCCAACACCCTCTTCTGCCCTCCATGAGCACCTACATACATGTGCATACACACACAGAAGCAAACATAAAAATGTAAATAAAAATAAAATTAAAAACGAAAAGGATTAAAAGAAACTTGTAAGGTTGGGATATTAAAAGTAGCAACTTGAAAATTACCCTTATATATTGTATTTTAACCCAATGTGGTTTCTTCTAAACCTCAAGTGGTTGCTGTTATTTTTTAGGTACTGGTCTTCACAGAGCAAGAACAGCTATGTCATGGTTGAATTATTTCCTGGAAACAAGTTAATGATAAATGCTTCTGGACTATGCTAACTGTAACCTAATATTTACTGAACAAAGTAAAGCTGTGCACCAAGTTAAAAAAGGTAATCTAAGCAGCTGTTTTCAGTGCTACACCCTAAATAGCTAACGAAGCTCTTTAGTAGAGGAGTCATAATTGCGAAATAAAGGCTGTACTCTTCTTGTAGGTTGTCACTAGTACGGGGTGACGAGTTTTGTTTTTTCAGATTTCACAAGTTATTTTTAACCATGTGTCTGTGGTGTATGTGTGTGAGTGCAGGTGCCTGTGGATCCCCTCGCAGCTGAAGTTGCAGCTGTGACGTGGGTGCTGGGAACTGAATGAACTCTAGTCCTCTGGAAGAGCAGCATGTGCTCTTAACCACTGAGCCATCTTTCCAGCCCCATCAGGGTTACTTTTTAATCAAATTTAATTTTTTAATAATGGGTCATTTGGAAAAATGTTTCTAGAATTTCTGACAGGTTTCTTTTTTTTTTTTTTTGGATTTTCGAGACAAGGTTTCTCTGTGGTTTTGGAGCCTGTCCTGGAACTAGCTCTTGTAGACCAGGCTGGTCTCGAACTCACAGAGATCCACCTGCCTCTGCCTCCCAAGTGCTGGGATTAAAGGCGTGCGCCACCACCGCCTGGCGACAGGTTTCTTTTCATTGCAAATAAATTGTAATTTTATAACATTACACAATGCAATGGCAGTCAACATATGGCCATTCTACACACACAGCCAAAGCATGATAGACCTCTGTGGAATTGAAAGAGAGAGCCAACCCTGCAAGGAATGCACCATTCTTACCAGCCTGGTTGTTTCCCAAATAGTAAAGGTTTTTTCCTGTATACACAGCACTATCAATCAAATTTTCCTACCATTCCCATAATCATCCTGTTCTGTGCCCTTTTCACTGCTTGGTATCTATGGAGGGCAAACCTGCCAAAACCTAAAGCCAGCGGGATCCTCCGGCATGCATCACTATATTCAGCGAGTAGTTAGACAGGTCTACTGCTCATTCATGATCTGCACATCCAGAAAAGAGAATACAGGCACCGAAGAAAAACAACTCCCTTTTACCTTCTATTTTCAGTCTTCTAGCCAGCTCTCTGTAAGCGGTGTACTTCTTCAGGGGCTCGGGAACAGCGCTGGCCAGCAACTCCATGTCAACGCCTTCATACTTAAGAACATCTAGAGCACTGCCGGTGCAAAGACTTTATCAACATAAGGGTCTATACCCTATAAGGATCTATACCCTATAAGGATCTATACCCTACAAGGCAAACTAAGAACAAAATCCTTGGCGTAATGCCAAATATTAGAATAATTAAATGAGACTTTTAATTTTTTTCCATGTATAGTGAGCAAATAGGGTAGCACCAGGTCAGTCATGGTAGTGAACACTTTTAATCCTAACACTCAGGAGGCAGAGGTAGAAGGATCTGAGTTCAAGACCAGCTTAGTCTACTTAACCAGTCAGGGCTACGACCCTGATGCAGAATAAAATAAAGAGCATAAGCCGGGCGATGGAGGCACACGCCTTTAATCCCAGCACTCGGGAGGCAGAGGCAGACAGATCTCTGTGAGTTTGAGACTAGCCTGGTCTACAGAGTTAGTTCCAGGATAGGCTCCAAAGCCACAGGGAAACCCTGTCTCGAAAAACAAAAACAAAAAAAAAATTGATTAATAGAGCTAGCAAACAGATATATTGACATCAATGGTGACAATGTGGTGTTTCCAAATTTGTAATTTGGAGCCTAATAACTAATATCCTATTATTTTATAAAGAAGCGAGGTCAGCCATAAGGACTAGTGCCCTCATATCTGCCATGAAAGGGCCAAGAGCTTAAAGTAATTGTCAGTCACGAAGAAAGTTTGGGCCACCCACTCTCAAAATAAAACTAAATACAACACAACAAAAACTGGGAGCACACAACATCCATAAGAGCCGTCACAGAAAGCAAGTGTCATAAGAGGGAGGGCATCAGTGCCATCATGATATGCATAATGCACCTCTAAAGTACAGAGGATTACTGATTTGTGCCCTGCTGGCTCCCTCTCCTATCTAAAGCACATTTTCCAAATGGAGAAAAAACAAAAAAACAAAGGTGAACACCACATTTTGTGTTATTCAAGGCAAGGTCCCCAGAATTTATTTTTGTCCTAGCACTTGAGTGTAGGGCAGGATAATCAGGGGTACAATTTATTCATCCTAAGCTACCTCAGCTTTTGAGCAAGTTAAAGGCTGGCTTGGACTACATAACACAGACACACGTCCCTTGTTCCTATAGCAAAAGTGCTCCTCTATGAAAGTCCTTTAGTCTGAGGCCATGTAACTAAACTGAGGGAAAGAAAATCTCAGAAGGCATGGTATTTCAAAAAATTTATAATAAATACAAATAAGAACTTAGAACATGCCGGGCGGTGGTGGCACATGCCTTGAATTCTAGCACTTGGGAGGTAGAAACAGGCAGGATCTCTGTGAGTTTGAGGTCACCCTGGTCTACAAGAGCTAGTTCCAGGACAGCTAGGGCTGTTACACAGAGAAACCCTGTCTTGAAAAACAAAAAACCACAAAAAAGAAAAAAAAAAAGAACTTAGAATATATAATACAATGAAAAAAGCAAAAAAGAATTTATAATATGGGTTTTTTGTTTTGTTTTTTTGGTTTCTTTTTTCTTTTTTTTTTTTGAGACAGGGTTTCTCTGTGAAGCTTTGGCTGTCCTGGAAGTCACTCTGTAGATCAGGCTGACCTCGAACTCACAGAGTTCCGCCTGCCTCTGCCTCCTGAGTGCTGGGATTACAGGCACGCGCCACCACTGCCCAGCAATGTATTTTTTTTTTTAATTAAATGATTTTCCTTACCATAGACCATGTATTAGATGGGACCACTCTAATTGGTTTGGAACCTAGCCAAGAAAATGGGTCCTTCTATGTTTTGGTTTGAAGCTTCTAAAATTGAGGAAGAACAACAAAAGATGGGCACCACAAAGAAATTATACATATACAAAAAGTTAAGAACTGAAGAGATGGCTCAGGGGTTAAGAACATTGACTGCTATTCCAGAGGGCTGGGTTTGATTCCCAGAATCCACAGGGCAGCCCATAACCATCTGTAACTCTAGCTCATGGGACCTGATGCCCTGTTCTGGTTCCCTGGGCACCAGACATGCATATGGTGCACATACATGTAGGCAAAACACCTATACGTAAAAAATAACTTATAATCATACATGAATGTATTTTATTAAGAAAAATTTTCACTAGCTATGGTGATACATGCTTTTAGCCAAGCACTTGGGAGGCAGAGATTCTGGGGACTGAATCTAAGGCCTCACTCATGCTAAGCATGCAGTCTACAAACAAGTTATAAGCCCAGGTATACATATTTTACTTTTCTTTTAAAATTTATTTTTGAAGACAGGGTCTTACAGAGCCCAGTTTAGACTGATCTGAAACTCCTGCTCCCATCTCCACCTCCTAACTGCTGAGATTAATGTCAACACGCTCACATATTGACATATACTGAATAAGTAGATAAATTATACTAAAGTTGCCGAGAAGCTAAGAGCAAGCTGTATTCATTTAAGATGTGTAGGAAGGGTCTGTATATAATATGTCTCTGAAATCTCAGTTTTCAGTAAAAACTAAGAAAACCATACCTGACAGGAGGGCTTCTATTAATACTTATAGGAGCTTGTGGAATTAACTTTTTCCACTTGGAGCTTGAAAACTCAATGGATTTCAACACAGACATGCCTTCTTCTAAAGACGACTTCATCCAGGAAGCTCTTTCATATCGCTGTGGGGACACACAGCCAGCATCCTTATGGGCTAGGTAAGGAAGAGGGAAGAGGTTTAAAGAACAATAGAATGCAGGGAGGCTGCACACAACCCATTATAAGAGCACTTAGAGGCAAGGGAGGGAGACTACAGTAATTCAAAGATGCCTACACACGAGACATTGTCAACAGCCCTTCACCCCAACTTCCCCTTCCCAAGGCAGGATGTTGAACAGCTATACTGTAAGAGATCCTGCCTCAGAACAACTACACAAACCAACAAAAACCCCAAAAAAGCAGTGCAATACCTTACAGGAATGTTAGTTAGTTACCTCGGAACGTGAGGCGCATGTCAGCATTATCCGGACGCAGTGACAACCGGAACTCTACCCTGCTGGTAAACATGCGGTATGGTTCGCTGGTGCCCAGTGTGGTGAGGTCATCAATTAAGACTCCTATGTAGCCTTCTGTACGACTTACAATAAAGGGTGGTTTTCGACTGACCCGAAGACTGGCGTTGATTCCAGCTATCACACCCTACAAGAGGACTGAAATGTTTAAGACGCCATTATGAACTGAACAAATAGCTATTCTATTTAGCACACAACCTGGAAAAAAAAACCACACACACAGGGAAGGAAGAGCCGATGAGCAGGAGTGCACACCTTTAAACCCAGAACTCTGGAAGCAGAGGCAGGTGGATCCGAGTTAGAGGCCAGCCTGGTCTACAAATTGAGTTTCAGGACAGCCAGGGCTACACAGAGAAACCCTGTCTCAAAAAATCAAAACAAACACACAGGGTAGGAAGAAAGCAGGCTCATCAGGAACATAAATGTGATCCACATTCAGAAACAGAACACACGTTAGAATGTAGGATTCATTCTGCAGAGGATTGGGAGTTTGGGGGTGGATAATCTTTATAAACCTACTTGTGAGACTTCTCTAGCTTCTTTATATGTACAAACACACAAAAGATACAATTTACCCCTGTGTGATGGTTTGAGTAAACCCCCCTTGAGGCTGAATGTTTAGTCATCAGGGAGAAGAATTAGAAGGGGTGGCCTAGAAGGTTGGAGGTGTGTCACTGGGGATGGGCTGGAGGTTTCAAAAGCCAAAGCAAGCCCAGTATCTCCCTCTTCCTGCTGCCTGTGGGTCCAGTTATAGAACTCTCAGCTAGTATTTCTCTAGCACTGTCTGCCTGCATGCCACTATGTTCTTCCCCATGATGAGAATAGACGAAGCCTTTGAAACTGTAAACCAGCCCAGATTAAATGCTTTCTTTTATAAGATGCTGGTGGTCATGGTGTCTCTTCACAGCAATAGAACAGTGACCAAGACAGATGTGAAGAATATTACGGAAGGTTGGAAAGATTTCATAAATCGCCTACCTCTGAAGCATAAGGGCCTCAATTTGATACCCAACAGTCTCATGAAAAGGCCGAGCAGAGTGGAACAGACCTGTGATCTCAGTGATGGTGGCACACGCCTTTAATCCCAGCACTCGGGAGGCAGAGGCAGGCGGATCTCTGTGAGTTCGAGACCAGCCTGGTCTACAGAGCTAGTTCC
>NC_022012.1:61046164-61049310 GCF_000317375.1 Microtus ochrogaster
AAAAAAAAAAAAAAAAAAGTGTGAAAAAGAGTGTACACTGCTCTTGCAAAGAACTCAAGTTTGGTTTACTGTACCCATGCTGGGCAGCTTACAACCACCTATAACAACAACTCCAGCTCCAGAAAATCCCTCTTCTGGCATTCTCTGGCATCTCAGTCATGTGCACATACCCCCTTCCCATACATATTAATAGGAAAAACAAAGCAAAACAAAACACAGAGCTAGAGAAATGGCTTGGCAGTTAAGGCTGCTCTTCCACAGCCCTGAATTTGATTCCTAGCATCAACATGGTGGCGCCAATCATTTGCATTCTAGGTTCACGGGACCTAATGCCCTCTTCTGCCCCCATAGGTACTAAGCACACACATGGTACACAGACATACATGCACACACAACACTCATATACATTAAAAAAAAGGGGAAAAACAATTGAGAAAGATATCTAATGCTGATTTCTGGCCTCAAGATGCACAGTGTGCACACATACACAACACAGAAAGACAAAGACAAAACAGTAACAACAACATAATTTTCAGAAATTTTAAAAGAATTAAATGTTCTTTTTTTCACACTTTAGAAGCAATTCCATATTTTTTCCCCTCAATATCCTAGCAGATCTAGGGACTCAGAAACTAACTGTACATGCTTTCAAAATGATGCCCGACATGCTGGGCACCATGCACATGTCTGCAGTCCCAACACTAGGGAGGCAAAGCAGAGCTGTAGTCTCAGCCCTTGCAAAGTGAGAGCGGGACTGGACTTTCAAGGCCAGCCTTGGACACACAGCAAGTCTGAGGCCAATCTGGGCTCATGAGTCTCTATTTGAGAAAATAAAATAAAAGATCAGCCTGGGCTTCATAGCAAGACCCTATTTCAAAACAAAACAAGTGCATTATATATAGCTGCTATAAACAGCTATATCCACTTAGCCTGAAATACTATTGTATCCAAGATCTGTATAACGAAATGGTCTCTTTTGGTTTATAGCAACATCTGAATAAATTCTTTCTTTCTTTCTTTTTTCTTTTTTTTGTGTTTCGAGACAGGGTTTCTCTGCAGCTTTGGTGCCCGTCCCGGAACTAGCTCTTGTAGACCAGGCTGGCCTCAAACTCACAGAAAGCCACCTGCCTCTGCCTCCCAAGTGCTGGGATTAAAGGCTTGCACCACCACCGCCCGGCCTTTCTTTGTTTCTTAAGCATTTATTTATTTCTTATGTATACAGTGTTTTGCCTGTATGCTAGAAGAGGGCACTAGATCACATTATAGATGGCTGTGAGCCACGAACTGGTTCTGGGAAATGAACTCAAAATCTCTGGAAGAATAGCTAGTGCTCTTAACCTCTAAGACATCTCTCTAGCCCCATGAATAAATTCTTTTCTTTTCTTTTTTTTCTTTTTTTTTTGGGGTTTTTTTCGAGATAGGGTTTCTCTGTGGTTTTGGAGCCTGTCCTGAAACTAGCTCTGTAGACCAGGCTGGTCTCGAACTCACAGAGATCCGCCTGCCTCTGCCTCCCGAGTGCTGGGATTAAAGGCATGCGCCACCACCGCCCGGCCCATGAATAAATTTTTACCTGGAGCTTGACATGGTAGAGCACACCTTTAATCCTAGCACTTGGGAAGCAGCAGCAGGTGGATCTCTGTGTGTTTGAAGCCAGCCTGGTCTACATAGTGAGTTTAAGGACAGCTAAGACAACCTAGAGAGACCTTGTCTTAAGCAAAGCAAAGCAAAGCAAAACAAAACAAAACAAATTTTACCTGAGCTGCAGCTTCCTCATAGCCAGTGGTTCCATTTATCTGCCCAGCAAAGAACAACCGCTGAACCAAATGTGTCTCGAGAGAAGGACTGATCTGGCGGGGATCTAAATAATCATACTGAACACCATAGCCTGGACAAAGAACAAGTGCACAAGGTAAGCCAAAATCATTGCACTGCCTCCAAGAGGAACTACAAAGTCTATCAGACTATGGGAAATGTATACACGCTGGGTTTCATCTATTAATACAGACTTTGACAGAGGTTCTTGCTATGTAGCCACACACAGCCTCAAACTTGAAGGAACCTTCCTGTTTTAGCTTCCCAAGTGTTAGTGTTAGGATTACAGATGTGTGTCACCATGTCCAGCTTGGGTTTATTTTATGGAGCACTAAGCAACAATGAGAGAAGACCACCTGACTGCTTACTGAAGTAGACCTGTGACCTTCTTTACCTGGATGAACCATTTTGGCTTTCTCCAGGCCTCTGATGCACGCTATCATTTTCTCTTGTAACTCAGCTGGCAGTGTAACAGATAACCCTTGCGGATATATAAGGTCAGAATCCATTCCTTCCGGTTCCAACCAAACCTGATGAACACGGTTTGGAAAACGTAAAACCTTAGATTCAATGGAGGGACAGTATCTAGAACAAGACATTGAAATTTAAGGTAAATTCAATGACAAGAAAAAGTTGACCTCATTCCTTAAAGAGACTGAGTACTCCCTTCCAGGCCTTACCGGGGTCCTCTTGTAGTTTCCTTAACGTGACTGTTCAGGTGCAGGTTCTCAAGGACAATCTCATCCACTCTGGGGTTGGTATGAGTCAAATAACATGGCAGTTGATCTTCTGGCTAGAAAGTAGAAACCACATACAACACAGACTTCACTGCCTGTCTGAGACAGGGTCTCTAGTAGCCTGGACTGGCCTTGAACGTTTGGTGCAGAGAAGCTTCTACCTACTTCCTGACAGCTGTGATTGTACGTGGGGCACCATGGCTGGCATATAACATTAATTTGCTGCTGCTTCTTTTTCTTTGTTTCTTTTTTCTTTGGTTTTTCGAGACAGGGTTTCTCTGTAGCTTTGGAGCCTGTCCTGGAACATACTCTGTAGACCAGGCTGGCCTCAAATTCACAGAGATCTGTCTGCCTCTGCCTCCAGAGTGCTGGGATTAAAGGTGTGCACCACTACTGCCTAGCTATTTTGCTTCTTTTTTTTTTTTAAGATTTATTTATTTATTATTATTTTTTTTGGTCATTTGTCATTTTCTTTCTTTTTTTTTGGCTTTTCGAGACAGGGTTAGACAGGGTTTCTCTGTGGCTTTGGAGCCTGTCCTGGCACTAGCTCTGTAGACCAGGCTGGTCTCGAACTCACAGAGATCCGCCTGCCTCTGC
>NC_022012.1:61050815-61053235 GCF_000317375.1 Microtus ochrogaster
CAGTCTGGTCTACAAGAGCTAGTTCCAGGACAGGCTCCAAAACCACAGAGAAACCCTGTCTCGAAAAACCGAAAAAAAAAAAAAAAAAAAAAAAAGGATGTCTGTCTAGTTGAGGTTCAGATTGAATTCTTTAGAGAGAAAGGCTCACAATCTCTACCATTTACTGTTGAATGCTCCATAAAACAAAATGTGTTTTACTGTACTATAACAATAAATACGCACAACTTTATGGGGCGGTAATATGGCAAAATAACGACCATGAGTGGCTTTCAAACATACATTTAGGCAAAGCTGATACACTTAAAATAAAAATAAGTCTAATTTTTTTTAAATAAAAAAAGAAGTTTGTTATAACAGCCTTGTCCCTCTCCCCCACCCCAAAAGACAGGTTTCTCTGTGTTAACAACTCTGGGTGTCCTGGAATTCAAAGAGATCTGCCTGCCTGTGCCTCCCAAGTGTGCTGGAATTAAGGGCAGCTTGACAGTCTTGTTGTATTTTATTACGTTTTTGTACATGTGCTTACATGTGTATATGTGTGCATAAACTAGCTTTCTCTCTCTCTCTGCCTCAGGCTTGTTGGATCACAACTTAAGCTCCAACCTGTCCAGCGCCATATCTGCTGCCATGCTCCCTGCTGTGATGGTCACAGACTCACCTTCTGAATCTGTAAACCCCCAATGAACTCTTCTGTAGGTGCCTTGGTCATGATATCTTATCACAGCAATAGAAAAGTAACCAAGGCAGTGCACAAAGTAAGTTATGTAGAAGTAAAGACACAAGAATGGAGAGAAAAAACCCAACTGCTAATCAGCGAACGCTTTCATTTTTTTCACATTTTTATTCATTCTGCCACAGGAAAAAGAAGCACGTGGTAAGTAGGACTGCCACAAATTCTAAGGCCAGCACAAGCTACAGTGAGTTCTAGATTACATATATTGTGAGAAACCAACCCTGTCTCAAAACCAAAACAAATCAGAACAAAAAAGAAAGAGAAAGAAAGATGTGGGGGACTGGAGGGATGGGTCAGTAGTTAAGAATGCCAGCTGTACTGGGCAGTGGTAGCACTTGAGAGGCAGGCGGATCTCTGTGAGTTTCGGGTGAGCCTAGTGAGGTTAGCCTAGTCTAGGACAGTCAAGGCTCCACAAAGAAACCCAGGAGAGAGAGAGAGAGAGAGAGAGAGAGAGAGAGAGAGAGAGAGAGAGAGACAGAAGGGAGGGAGGGAGGAAGGGAGGAAGGGAGAGAGGGAGGGAGGAAGGGAGAGAGGGAGGGAGGAAGGGAGGAAGGAAGGAAGGAAAGAAAGAGGAAGGAGGGAGGGAGGGAAGATGGGACTGGTTCAGCACCCATGCAGTAGCTCAAAACTCTCTGTAATTATAGTTCTGTGGAATCCAACATCTTCTGCTAATCTCCTTGGGTACCAGACATTCACATGGGCACAGGCATAAATAAAGGCAAAACATTCATACACATAAAAGAGAGCAAAAAATAGGAGGCGCAGGAGAGATGACTCAGTAGTTAAGAATGCTTGCTGCTCTTCTAGAGGCTCAGAGTTCAGTTCCTAGCACCCAGAATGGTCAGTTCACAATCTCTTGTAATTCTAGTTCCAAGGGGTTCCAATACTTTGTTCTCTCCCCCACAGGCAATACATAGCTCAAACTGATACATACACATAAATAAAAACAAAAATGAAATTAAAAAAATAAAAGCAAAAGAAGCACGACTTTAATCCCAGCATTCAGGAGGCAGAGGCAGGTGGATCTCTGTGAGTTTGAGGCCAGATGGTCTACTGAGTGAGTTCCAAGACAAGTTCCAAAACCACACTTTCTCAGAAACCCAAAATAAATGAGTAAATAAATAAATAAAAGCCAATGAAGAGAAAGATAGATGGTTAGGATACTTCTGCTATCAATAGCCAGCATCAGCTATCAAACTGGGTCATCATAAACCATCTTACCTTGATCCACACTGTTTCATTGAGAAAACTGAATGGGATGGATGGATTATCTGGTGTGTGCTTGTTTAGAATGTTGAAATTAATGGAATCTTTGGCAAGTCGGGGTGGAGTCCCAGTCTTCAGTCTTCCTACCACAAATCCCAACTTCTCCAGAGTCTGAGCCAACCCTATTGAGGGTTGATCCCCCAAACGTCCTGCAGGATGCATCTCCAAGCCAATTACGACCATGCCTCTCAGAAATGTCCCCGTTGTCAGAATTACACTCTCTGCATAAACTGTACTTCCATCTGCTAAGTGAGCAGAAAACAACAAAACCAGTAAACTACTAGAACAAGACAGATCTGAATACTTTCTATCAGAACCACAGAAAAACTTCTTGCCCCTAGCCGGGCGTTGGTGGCGCACGCCTTTAATCCCAGCACTCGGGAGGCAGAGGCAGGCGGATCTCTGTGAGTTCGAGACCAGCCTG